>NC_056540.1:26310000-26652500 GCF_910596095.1 Thunnus maccoyii
TTAGCTTGTATAGAGTACCTAGGTCCCGACTCAATATACAAGTAGGTGAACTATTCCCTAAAAGGGAAGATAGTTACTGCTAGACCAAGGGATTGATTTAACGAAAAATGAAAAGGGAAAATCCGCTCACCTAATAAGATATAGTCACAATCATCTGAAGACAAATACAACTTCTGGATCAAAAAGAAATATTCTCTTTTATTTGAGTATTTCAATATAAGTGCTGTAAATTTCAATGATGTCACACAAAAAGATCTAAACCTAATGCGACCTTCCAGAGCAGCACTCACTTTCTCCTCTTTTCTCGCTTTTATATCATGCAACAAGAGTTGCGCTATGCCCTAGTTGGTAACATGATATGAAAAAGGAGACAGGTCATCTTTCTGGAAAGGACCTCTTTTTTTCCTCTTTTTTCCCCCCACACAGTGCAGGTTATAATGTAACACACACAAGGCAAGTTGTGACCTTGAATTAAAGCAGGCTGTAACTGGTTTAAACACATTCACTTTTCTTCTGAAGAAAATCACTCAGAGCATAAACGCAGGGTTAATAAAGTTCAACAATATCACTAAGAGGATACAAGGGGGTTATTACAATTCAATAAAATCACTAAGGATACAACAGAGGTATTATAGTTTACTGCACTAAACGCTAAAGCTGTGTGTGAAAAACACTTCATTTAACTGAGATGTGAATGAAAACAAATGAAAAAAATGCGAAACAAATAACTCTGGCATTAAGTACATTTAGTTTATAAGGCCCTGGACTAGAGTTCATTCTTCCTGGAGGTGCCATCCTTAACACTTGACTTTTTCTTTAATAGGTTAAGTACATTTTGCTGCTAATACTATATAATAATATAATATGTACTCTTACTTAAGTAGGATTTATCATGCAGGACTTTTACTTATAATGGAGGAGTTTTACATTGCTGGCATTGGTATTTTTACTTAAGTAAAGGTTCTGAATACTTCTTCCACCACTGCATGTCAGTGCTGTTGAGTTAAATCCACATCACAGTTTTGGAGCTTTTCGTGTTTAAATCAAAGTTTGAATTATTCTTTTTTTTTGCTCGTTTGAATGACTTATATTCTGGTTGCGTGATTCCTTAAAGTGTGATTTTTAAGTCAGCAGCTGTCTTTGAGTAAAATCCATAAAATTTGGGATTTCTTTTGTATCTGAATCAAGATTTGAAGGACTCTTTGTGAGTTCAAAGTTGCACAAATCCCATTTAAGAGTCTGAAAATCAATGGCTGTCTTAGAGGTTCATGGCTGATGTCGGAAAATAATCAAAGTTGGAATAGCCCATTGCAGATGTTAGAAATACTCATGTGAAGTAACGGCAACATCAAAGGAAAAAGGAGGTATATATGTAAATAGGGGGAGAAGTGTGGGGAAGAAGGGGAAGGATCCAGAGTCTCTACATTTACAGAAAACAGAGCACTTGCTGCCAGATCGCATTCCTTCTAGTGGAGGGTGAAGACAAGTAGCCGAAACATGACTAAACCACACCAGTTTGGGCGTTTAATCTGGCAGACACAGGGAATTAAGACAGGGGGAGAAGGGACCGTGGAGTCTGTGTGAGACTGGTTAAGACGGACAGGAGATGAGGGGACATATTGGGGGGAGCAGGATCACAGCAGAAACATTATGATCGACTCGGACATAGAACAGGTGTATAAACGCCGTGCTAGGAAAGACAGAGAGCAGGGAGGGATTGTTTGTGACAATCTCCCTTGGGGGGGGTAGTGGTTCAATTTACCTTTATATCCTATCTTGACTGCTCCTATTACACAACCGAGGAAAGGGAAACATTTGGAAAAGAAAATTACTTATCTCTGTGGTGGCAGAGAGCTAAGACTGACAAACACATTTACTTATAACTTACAGGGAGCACAAAAAGTAGAAACGGTTGCTGGCATAAAGCTGATGTACCTGCCAACTTGGTTTTATATATTAGGAAAATTAAGCTTTACAGGTATTTTTTCCCGAAGATTATCGTTGTCTTCGCCAGCGGTGAAGGTAAAGCACGTTTTCAGCTTCTGCTCTAATTTCAATCTCTGTACTGTGTATATAAATTACAGTCGTTGCGGTGATTGAGCTGAATAGCTAATACTAAGCATGAGTGACAGGATATGACTACTGATATTACTGAATGTGCGAGCTCACCCATCTTTTTTTTTTTTCTTACCAGAGTTCAATTTAAGTCACAGGCAAAATAAAGGCGTTCAACTGGATCAGAAAAAAACATCTTGCATGAAAAGTATAATTCTCAAGCAAAGTGAAAAGTGTTTTTTTACCTGATACTCTGGAATCCAGGGCTATACATGTAAGCCAAGAGGGAGTTGGAGAGAGACAGATAGGTAGGCAGACAGGCATACAGACATAAAATAGAAAAGAGAACGGATATAAGTAGGAGTTAGGAAATGCAAATAGAAAAAAGAAGAACAAGTAGAAATTTGCTTTTAGAGAGAGAGAGAGAGACAAAGAAATGCAAATAGGGAAAAAAAAAAAAAACAAGTAGAAAATTGGTTTCGGAGAGAGACAGACAAAAGAGACAGAGGCTGCAGATTTAGAGGAGTGAATTAACAGTTTAGTTACAGTAAAGGAAAAAAAAATATCCAGTGTTTGACAAACTTAATAATGAAGATGTTAATTAAAGCAGGAAGTGATTAATCCGAATTATAGAAGCCTCTGTGGTCAGAATCACCACATTTTTCTGTAAAAAAGTGTCTTGGATGATGCTGATGATATTTCTGTCCATAGGAAGCAACATGAATTAATTCAGCATCTGCAGCATAGTAAAATATTCATTGTTAACACTCTCCATCTGCTTTGCTTCGCCAAAAGCAAGACACTAACAGGCTAAAACAAAGAAGAACACACTGTTTCTCTTGATATCGGAGTGTTATAACAGTCTTTGTTTTCAAACTACATGAGCCAGTTTCATCTTGGTCTGCTTCAAAACATTTTACTGTCTACTTGTCAAGAGGTATGTAGGCTCACCCTCACTCTAATATGAATGCATCATGAAGCAGAATACTTAAGTTTGTCTTTTTTTTTTTTTTTTTTTTTTTTTCCCAATTTGGCCGTCATTTCCACTTCAGTGATTTCAGCAACTGCACGGCAATGAACCAACAGAACACTAAGATGAATCGAAAACACCTTAGTGGTAAAATGCAGTGCTGAGAAAGCGCTGACAATGGGTTAAGCCTTGCATATAAAACAGGATCTAGATGCTTGTGACAAAAGAATGGCCAAGGAAGTCTTCTATTCAAGCTCTGGCCATGTAATGTGATTAAAAGGCGCTTTGTGCAAATGGCAGTTATTCAGGGTTTGAAAGATAAAATAAGCTCCCAGTTCTCCAAGAAAAGGTAACGCGCTACCTATTCATCCCCGCTGCATCCAAAGCAAGGAGTTACATTCCTGACGGGAGCCTTAAACAGGAGGAAAGAAAAAAGAAAATGGATGGTGCACAGTTGGCTCTGAGGAGGGAAACATTAATAAGATCAGGAATGTGACCCCTCCAACAACTCCCTCACTGCAATCTCCTCTCCCCTCAGAGATGGATCAGCGCTGTGGATGGGGGATTGCTGATGAGGGAACTTGTAAATACATAATTAGGGCTGAATAGTTTGGAGTGCCAGATCTTTGTTTCACAGGGAATATGTCGTCATTGAGTGGCTGGAAATGACACTTAGGGGAATGCTGTTTGATGCGGCGTGTCAGGGTTTAACTACAGGACCTTTGACAGGGGGTAAGGTGTCGAGGAAGTCTGAGTTAAAGGTCAATAGGAAGCGACATCTCAGAACTCATTACCCTCATTAATGCCAGGTGAAGCACCGCCATTTCAGAAAAATGATATTCCAAAGAGGCCTACCCATGGCTTTTCAGCTCCCTAAATACCTGCCCTTGACTCACTAATACAGGAGCATCACTTCAGCAGTCTACAAGGTGGAATATCTAAATGGATGATAGAACAATTACAAAGTTGAGGTGCAGTGCTGCAAAAAGAAATAGATTTTACAAAGAGAGCAGAAAATTAATGTGAAAAGCCAGGGAAATACAACATTTCTGTTTAGTGGGAGAGATGCTTAACTTTTTAATTAAATTCCATAAAGTAGTCTAAAGTCTTGCTTCTATCAATGGTCACAATACAATATTAGTTTTAAGTCATACCCAGTTCAAGAAAATCTTCCACATTTCTTGGTTTTGGATAGCTCTTTCTGAAAAAAAAGGCTCACTGCTGCACAAAAAGGATTGAATTTCATGTTGCCCGAAGCAACAACAGTGGTTTGCTTGCAAAAAAAATGGGAAAAGACTATTAATGCATTTAAAAGTAGTCACCATTGCTGATCAATGCTGAGAAAAAAATAGAAGAATGGAAAAAAAAGACAAAGGTGCCACAAAACTAACTACAATATTTTAGCAGTGTCTGTGAAATGCAGTACAAAAACACCACATTTGACTTCTAAGCACCGGAAATACCACCAGAAACTATTTATCACTAGTTTGTCATGAAAAGTTACTTGTTTGCACTGAAAATACTGAAACTCCAAAGTTGCTCTTTGAAGACTGCCCATGAATACATTTCCCCTGCAGTCCATGCCCTTCTGTCAAGTGTGTGTAGGTGTACAGCGTGTGTCATCGTGGCTCACCGATGGTGCAGTGTTCACCGGTCCAGCCCTGGTGGCAGTCACACTTGCCCTCCCTGCAGACTCCGTGGTCGATGCAGCGTGGGTGACAGTCCCTCTGCTCACATTCCGGCCCTGTCCAGCCTTCCTCGCAGTGACACACACCACTGATGCACGATCCATGGGGACCACAGTCCACCACACACACCTCTGTTGCGAAGGAAAAAGCCATGGAGACATATAGCTTCTGTACCGAGAAAAGTTGCTTTTTTCTTCTGTACTAGTGTATTTTTGTATTCTGTATAGACACATCTGCCACTACTGAAAAATGCTCTGATGTCTGCTGGAAATGTTAGCTCTCTTGGTTAAAGTGGACCAAAAAGTTTAACTGTAAACAGCACATGTTTTGAACTTAATTATTTAAAAAAAAAAAAAAAAAAGTGTTATAAAAATGTGAAAATATTTGAAAAAAGATAAGCAATCTGAGGAGACTCAAAATTACTGCCAACCATTTGCATAGCAAAGCTTTAGAAGTTTTTTTTTCTTGTTTTTTTTTTTTTTGATTAGCCTTTACTGCTTTCTTTTGCTTTTTGGATTAAAATGGGCATTTAGTGTACACAATTATTTTCTTAAATTTGGCATATGAATTGTCAAAACTGTGAAACTTGGAAGGAACAGAATCCCTAAATCAACTTTAATTCTGCTGCCACTTTGCCAAAATACACAATAAAAAGCTGAGAGAGATAAATCTTCCTCCAAAAAGTATCATGTTAACCTTGATATATGGTGGCATTCGTTTTATCGGTTCAGGTGATAATAAAGTCACTCAATGTCCACAATAGAGCACAGCAACAATGCAGTACTCTCAGATAACCAATTCATAATGAGTGTATGTTTCAGTTCACATTGAAGAGATAAAACTTTAAACAGAACATCACAAAGAAACACACTCTGCATTTTTGTCGGGCATTATGAAGGCAGATGGATGATATCTGAATTAGTTTGGATCTATTTTATGTAAAAATGTACGCAGCAGCAAATTCTGGAGGACTTTATTTTAATTAGCTTATCAGCAAACGGGTCCAATCAGTGTAACAACCACTTTTTTCCCATCTAAAATGACATCAAAGCTTATCTCACAAAATGTAAGTATTTCTCTGAATAAATACCCTGGAATAATAGAAAAGACATTCTTCCATGCACATGCACATGCACAAGCAACACGGGCTATTGTGTCATTTTTATTTTTCCATTTTAAGTCATCTTTATCAAAGTCATTTCATAGACCACTTTATTTTCTCATGTGTACAGAAGCCCTAGAATGAAACAAAACCTGTCATCACTCAAAAAGTCTAAATTCAGAGCACAAGAACAGTAAAGCACAGACATTACTTTGTGCATCTAAAAATTTTCGAAACAACCACTTTTCGGGTTTCTTTTCAGGTTTTACATATTCTCAAAGCTCATTTGCATGGCTCTTGGCAGACTGAGGCGAGGGTTATGAATTTAAGCAGGTTCTTGTGTCTGAACTTTGATAGATGTTAGATCAACATGTTTTTCTTCAAGTACGGAAAGCATTGGAAACAGCAGAGCAGCTGTTATGAATCCGTGTTATCTTCAGAAAAGCAAATTCAAATGATTGAATTCAGGGGTGGTAAGTAAATCAGCGCGTACCGGGCTAAAGCTAACGCTCAACAAGCTGTGGCTGCTCTTGTGTGAGAATAAGAAATGTTCATTTACTGGAACCAAGAGCGTCTATCAAAGCTGTTGAACAGAAGAGCCATAAAGCTTTCCACTGTGACAATAGCCGTCAGTGTACTGGAAGAAAGTAGCTCAAGTATGTCCTCAGACTTTAAGTGACTCGATGCTCCAGGAAATGCATATAGCCACATAACTGAAAAGTTTGTGACTTTTGAAAACTTGGTGTAGCCTGCAGGGAAAGCATATTAGCCAAGAGACATCATTCTGCCGTTCAAAATATACTAAGTCATGGATAAAAGATCTCCTAATTTTGTTCATGTATTTTTATTATTTTTTAAGCTAATCCACCCCCACTGCTATATCCACATTCATCCCCTTTTACTGAGGCTCTTTTAACTGTCTGTTTCCAGTTCTCTGAATAGAGATTTTCTTCGATTGAGAGACCTTGGATGGTTCTGATTAAGTCGAGCCAACACTGTAGAATATTAAGCATGCCTCTGGAGGGGAGTCATTCGATTCCAAAGGGATACCTCCTTCCCATAGAATCTATGCAATCAATTTTTCATTAGTGCAAAAGTGTTTATCTGCCTTTAACATGCCCCTGACTCAAGCTGGATAGGGGTTGTGGGCGGTCGATCCATGCTATGTGCTTGTTAATTAAAGTTTATTTAATTGAAGAAGAACTGCAGCATTAATTAAGACGGACTCCTCCACCCACCCAGGTGGGTAAACTCTCTAACTTTTGGACTGTGCCGAGGCCTACGTCGTCAGTTCTGCTATCGACAGGCTCCAGATATCTTGCTGAGTGAGAGGATTATGTCTGGAATTTCGAATGCTTTAACAGAATAACAAATTACTTCTCTTTAAAAAAGAAAATAAAGGGAGACACAAAAGGAAAAAAAAAAAAAATCCCTGTTCACCAAAACAATCATTCTTTCTTCTTGGGCACCGACCAAACCGGCTGCACGCTGCTTAAAAAGGTCCACCACACATCTATCATCTCAAACATACCATCCAGCCTCCTTATGCTTTAATTTTCACTTGAATTTCAGCCAAGGAAAATACATTCAACAGCCTTTAATACTGACAGACACAAACTGCAACTTCTGCTTTTAATTGTTGGACTCAGTATAGCCATTGTGTTTTACTCTAGGTTCAGCACACAGAGAATGAGTCTATTCTGAGGGGGGAAACAGCGCATAAATCACCTGAATCGCAGGCGCAGATAACAGATAGGAGGGGCCAGCCTTTGAACTAACATGTCACCTACCTGTGTTGAAAGGCAAACCCTCTGAATAACAAATTAAGAGGCTCTGCTGCAAGCAGATGGGAACACACGATTGTCTCCTTCTCCTCTAGAAAACCTGAAGCTGGTGTAAAATAAACTGGCATTTTTTTGGAAAAGGTTCTGAACAAATCTATTAGGTCTATTTTAAAATGAGACACATCGGTGATACTTATCAAGACGAACATGTCGGGTCGCACAAGATTAATGTGTGGAGTCAAAGCTTTGCTGTTACCATATGTTGTGTTTCAAATCAACATGTGCTACAAGTGTTGATTACCAAACTTTAATGGTGTGATCACGCTTACAGTATGATTTATTTATTCCAAAAAAAATTAAGCTGTTTCTGTAATTTGGACATTTAGCTTGAAACTACCAAACTGCAACCAAATTAAGGCTTATAAATGTATGTATGTCAGAAATGATCAATATTAGTCCTTTTGACTTAAACCAACTTAATGGACTTAGTTTTTAATTTTTAATTTTAAATTGAACTTCTCTGATGAATATATACTGTAGTAAAGAACATAAACTGCAAAAAATGAATACGAGCAGCAATTCAGACTGAAGTTTGCTCTTATTTTCACCCTTTCTTAAGTTATACAACACTTTCCAAGCCTGAGTGACTGCTGGCTATCAGATGTCAACATCTGCCTCCCTATACCCGTGAAAGCTTTTTTTTGGAGGGTTAGGGGTTGTTTCCTGGAGTCAGTTCAGATTACTTTCTTACTCCAATTTGGACAGGAACTGAGACTTTTTTAGACATCTTAGTGTGTTCGTGTTGTGCCAACAGACACTGAATGTTATTGTTCTCTAGTGGACAGATGAATCAAATTAAAAGCTCTACACACGTATGAAGAGATCCACATCCTCATGAGAAGACTTTCTTGTCATTGTGGCCTTCTTATATTAATGAAATATATGACTTGTACCTCCATTTTACTGAAGTAAAACTTTACTGAAGGTGATGTAGGAAAGATGTAACATAAAGCTCATAAAACTCAGCGCTGCTTGTAATATAACATACACTGCACATCATAGCTCTCGAGATGAAAAACTTGAGTCAGTCAGGCTCTCATTCATCATCTCTGGAGAAAATGCAGAATATGAATCAGTAGGACATCACAAATTAATAATTTTGGTTCCTTCGTGTGCACTGTGGGGAGAAAGCTGAAGAATACTGATTCGACTGTCTGTACTATTCAAAGAGTTTAATTTCAAATTGTGACATATTAATTTAGGAAAACAAATTGCCCTCTAATGTTCACTAAATTGTATTTCAAAAATACAGATGATTAATTGTGATTTTTTTTTAAATTGTTAAAACTTAAAGCATATACAACATTGCTTTCCTTGATATTTAGAGTTTTATTTGAATAAGTTTAGTTGAATAATTACTCCTTAAGTTTCTTAATAAGATACCAACATGCAGACACATTGTGCTCTTTACTTCAACCTAAAACTTGGTAATAAAGGCTTATACATCTGCTGTTGTGGACACCTGGTGCTGCAGTGTCTGTGCACAGCAAGAGGGGTTTGTTTGGAATAAACACAGAAAGAATTTGTTGCCAGTTACTTGTTAGTGAAACTCAAACTTCATCCACAAAAACAGCAAAAAAAAAAAAAAAAAGACAAAAGAACAGACTGTTTGCAAGGATTTGTTAGTTCAGTACAAACAACACTGTGCAAATGGCATTCAGAAATGAATGAATTAATAAAATGTAAGACCTTTTAGATTACAACTCTAAGTAGCTTAATATGTCCTTTGATTCGATTAAAGCCAATATGAAGAATTTGAACATGTCCAACTATGTTATCCCCAGTGGTGGTATAAGAAAAGAAGACACCAGGATTATCACACTTTTCTATACACAAAATGTATGACTTCAGAATACTTTTAAAAAAGCCTATAATCACATTACAGCTGAATTGATTAATTGAAGTCAACTGACAGAAAATGACTCGGCAACTATTTTGATAATCAATTAATCAGTCATTTTCAGGTGATAAAGCTAAACATTAATTCCAGCCTCTCAAACGTCTTATGTGATTGTTATTTAAAATATTACGGTTTCGGACTGTTGGTCTAACAAAACAAATGATTTGAAGATGTTACCTTGACACCTCACATTTTTCACAAAATTTCAGACGTCTCATTGACCAAACGATTAATCAAGAAAATAACTGGCAGATTAATTGATAATTATAATAATCCTTAGGTTTAAGTGAGCAGAAGAAAGTGAAATGTGTTCTGACCTATGGAGCAGTCGGCCCCCTTCCAGTTGGCCTCACAGATGCAGGTTCCTGAGTCGGTGTTGAAGGTGCCGTGACTGGAGCACTGCTCTGGACAAGTGCTCTTCAGGATCTCACAGCTGATCCCTCCCCAGCCTGGGTTACAGTGGCACTCACCATGATGACAGGCTCCATGACCGGAGCACGTTGAGTCCACACAGTCCACTGAGGACACACAGTTAGGACGACAGCGATGTCAGTTAGACAGGATATCAAACCTACTTATTTACTGCGGCCACTTTGACTCTGCTAACAGCCAAAAATCATTTTTAGAGGGGAAGTGGGTCAGTGCCAGATGATGGCTGGTGAGCCACAGCTGATTTTTTTTTTTTTTTTTGCAGTGTTTAGTGGTGGCCGGTAGTAATTTTCCACCCTATGTTCAACTAGCTCCTCTACGGTATATTATAGGGTACTTCCAATATACTGACAGCATAATTATGCTCCATTATAGGCACTAGGAAAAGGGGCATAATTAGTGTCTCGACAGATATAATCAATTACTATTAACAATTTGCAAATCAACTTGCTGATCTAGGTTAATAATTGGCAATTATGACCAACATAATCAACCCATTACTAACAAGGGATAATTTGCAACAACTTTATTGTGCTTCCTCTGGAGCTGGTTGCTCTGTGCATCTGCATGTTTGGACACTGACAATGATTATTTACCTGAACCTATTTATAAAACCCTGATATGCAAGTTTAAAATTACAAATGTGACCTCCTCCTGTGTTCCCATATTTCTTCACTTCAAAGAAAACCACAATATATTCATTTAGTGAACTCAATAGCTTTTTACATGAAAGGTCAACAACCTGCACGTGTAAATCTGAGCTGATAATTGCCTTTTGTCTGCATGTGGATCAATAAAGTTAAATGTACTGAAGTGAAGGGGGGGAGGTGGAAAAGGTTGACAAGAAAGAAGCAGCTCCTTCCCTATAAACGGAGGAACAGATGCCATTGACTGATCGATTTTAACAGGTGTCTTCAACTGTGGAGCGTTCCAATAGGTGACTGCATCAACGGACCCCGCACAATCTGTTCCAGCGCATAGCCAACATTCATGTGCTCTGAACACTAAGAGTGACTTAATTTATACACACACACTATCAATAACAACATCCAAAGCATTATCTGCTTGGCGGAGTTGAAAACACTGATTGTTTCACCAATGGACTATGTCGATCCCCCTTGAGCTTCACATAGAAATATGTTCCATCTAGCTGCTGCAAATCCAATGGGGAGATGCTGTGTTTTTCTTTCATTTACCTTGTTCACAGTTGGTTCCTTTGTGGCCAGTGTTGCACACACAGTTACCCGCCACGCATAGTCCGTGTCCCCCACATTGAGGATCGATACACTGGGAGGAAGGTACGTCACACTCTGTGCCCTTCCAGCCGCTGTAGCACTGACAGCGCCCCCTGGTGTACTGCCCGTTACCGCTGCACAGGACTGGACAAGCAGCTGAAGATACACATGACATAACTACTGTAACTGTGGTCCATTTTTAAACTTGTTTGTTGCAGACCTTTGTAAAACTCACAGTTACAACAGGGTATGATTCCTCTTTGGTCTGCTCACCCAAATCTCTCCATACAGATAGCTTTGGTTTTCTTTGTCCAGGTTTTGACATATCCATCTCTTCCATTTCTTCTCCCCCCACTCCCCAATATGATGGAGGAGAAAGGGAATTTCTTTTGTGGTGCTTGAAGCATTTAAAATTTACATATAAACAAGACATTGAGTCTACACCCATAGGGGATCTGTGAGGCTGTAATTTGGCATAGAGTTGCTTTGCTAGATTTTCAGCTTTAGCATGCTGGCATACACAACAACATGATGATGTTTGTTTACATGTTCACCATCTTAGGTTAGCATGTTAACGTGCTTACATTTGCTAATTATCAGAAATACAAAGTACAACTGAGGCTGATGGAAGTTAAAACTACAAATGCAGATCATTGAAGTCAGTAGGATTCATTCTCTGGTGGTCAAGAATGTTTATAGAAAGTGTCATGGCAATCTATCCAATAGTTCATGAAATATTCCATTTTGGACCAAAGTGTAATATTTAGCCTGACTAAATATTTTCACAGCAATGTCAGACAAGCAACTGTTGCTCTGGATAATCTACGCAACAAGCTGTATCAGTTTTCATGGAGACTATTTCTTTGGTTCAAAGTTGTTGCAATTAAATAGCAAGGTCCGTGGATTAGTCAGAATTACCAGGACAGTGTTTGAACAACTTGACAGCAATGTTTGTTGTCTTCTACAAGGACAAAGTACAAAGGACCCTTTTCAATGCTGTGATCACCATGAACGATTGAATTCATCCTCATTGTGTTGGAGTGGCAGCAGAAATCGTAGGAATTCCAAGACCTAGGCAAATAAAAGCAACTCTATATGCATGAATAGATACCACTAGAAGTTAAGGGAGATTCTTTTTTGTTATTTGGATGAGCTGAGCATTTAAGCCATGAGCTGAGTGGACAGTAAAGGAGTATAAAAGCTGAATAATTACCTCTGGAACAGTACGGCCCTATGAATCCTGGGAAGCAGTGACACGATCCTGCTACACATTCTCCGTTCCCATAACAGTTGTGTGTGCACTCTGTGACAGATTCTGTGGGTACAGCATAGCAGTGTGCAAGTCCAACTATTAATAACTCATCAGATTGTCATATGAGAGCAAATATGAAAGACCTCCTTAATATAACATTTGACTGTACAGTTCATGAAATTCTGTGAAACAACCACAACTTTTCCTTTTCCCCCTGCATGAATCTAGGGGTTTTTAAGCATCTCTTATCTGCACTACTCGTATCAGGCATGGCATACATTTACAGCTATTTGTCCATGTCCCACTAAGGTCTAAGCCTCCATAACATGTATGCTGCAGTCCGACTGTTCACATCTAAGCCATGTTGAGTAAAAGCCACACAGGCATTTTAAATTAGACCAAATAATTCCATTTCCTTGACATATTTTCCTTTCCTCCTGTCGCTCTCTTGCCTCATCCCCCCCCCCAAAAACCCTTGAATGACTGATCATGCCCACACAAGCCATGCAATCTCCTGAGTGTTTACAGCTTAAATCCTCTCTGAGTTGAAGTTAATCTGACATATCCTACAGACAGATCTTGTGTTCATTCAACAGACCATCGCTTATAAAGGGCACCCCCAAAAGACTGGGGCCCTCATTTTGATTGGTGTTAAGAGGGCAAACTTTTTTGTTATTATTCTAGCTGGTATTGTATGTTCCTTGAGCCGTCGTCGGACCCAGGCAATTTTGACCTCAAACGTCGATACCTTCATATTTGTGGGGCCAGATCAATGGAACTCCCCACAGGAAATAGAAAAAGAAAAACATTACATCAACCTTAGTGTTTTTCCTACCTCAAAACCCACAAGGAAATTTCACAGACTTCAGAACGCTGAAGAGGTTGTTAGGAGAGAAGGATCAATGCTGTGCATGGTCTCGTATTATAGTGTTGAACACAATAATCCATTACCCTCCAATGAAAACCTAGATATGCCTCCTAGGTGGCTCAAAGTTTGAAAAGCTCAGCTTGTTTGTGTGGCAGCCAGATTTTTCAAAAAACCCATTGTTTGTTCATGCAGGCGCAGCTGTTTAAGGAAATTAAAGTCTTCCAAACATGTCATTACACATCATTCCAATCATACTCATCAGCCATTGCAGCAGATGTGTGTCCTCGTACCCTGGATGATGGTGTTATAGGACACTGTCTCCACGCTCCGGCCATCATTATAAAACGCCAGGTGCCACACCCCTGAGTCCAGGTACTGGATGAATCCAGCTTGGTGGACAGTGACCGGGTGCTCCAGCCGGGCCCTTGTCTCTGGTTCACTCTGAATCCGATGCTCTTTGGCGATGAGCCGGCTGCCATCCAAGAGCTCCACAAAGTCATACTGCAAAACAACAAGATTCCAGCAGATGCGGATGATTGCTATTTTAATCTCAGTATAATTAAACCATGCAGTTAAGAGGCAAGAGAGTTCAAAAAGTTTGTGTTTTCATCTGTTGGATGCTTTGCATGCAGCTCCTCTAACAGTCTGAGAGGAACTTTTTAAAGTTGAAATGCGAGACACAATCAGAAGAGGTTTGTGCACAGAGCAAATACTCAAGTATAATAAATGTTGATTTTTCAGTGGCAGTTATTTCGAGTTCATAGATGTTGTTCGGAGAGTGGTTTGTATACTGATAGAGCTGATATGGCTCTGGGGCAAATGCTCAAAAATATTCCCAAAAATATATTGTTAACTGATGGATGTTCAGACTCTGGCAGTGTGATTATTATAATCTGTTAAATTAACATTGATAATACACTGTGTGGATGCAGAGACTTAAAATTCAGAGTTAATCAGTGCTGGTATACCTGCACAAAATACAAATAAGATGATAAACTACATAACTATTTTATTTTATTTTAAGACTATTTTTTTCTCTTATTATAATTAAAGTCAAAACATCATTGATACACTCAATAGACAGACAGACAGACAGACAGACAGACAGACAGCTATTAAGGTGTTCATTGATGTGTTTTATTGTTTGTTCTGAATTATATTTAATCAGGACTCCCTGATTAACAACATAGATTCTGATAGGATTATTCTTGTAAAATAGAGTAAATTGAATTGAATATGACATCTACAATCTATTCACAGCAAATACTTCCTTGTTGGCGATGTCAGAATGCTCCACTAGAAGCTGTATGCTGTGTACATACTGAACACAGCATAAAAGTAAATATAACAGTATATATACAGTACCTCAGGGTTATGTTTTTCTTTCCATTACTCTGGGAATGCAGCATAACAGTCTCTACATTTTTTTGCAAACAAACATTGATTTACGGGGTAAACAAGGAGTAACGAGTCATTCCTGCCAAGTGAAAAGAGTAAAGTGGTGCATCTGCTCTCACAGCACCTGCTCAACACCTGAACCTCATTTTGACTGAAGCTGTAGGGTACAGAGCACTGCAGCAGAAAACAGTGTAACACATACCAACAATCCCTAAACAGCCTATAGGATGCAGAGGAGCACAGCAGATGCAGACAGGCAGATCCCTTGACTAAAGCGGTTGTTAGCTACACAGATGTACTGAACCTATATAAGACTCCTGACAGGAACAGAGACTATGGACGTCTTTGAAATATAATGCATCCGGATTGTAATTCTTTTTTATGTTTGTTTGTTTTAGAAGAGATTGGATTTAAATCGAATGAGGTTGTTTGCAGAGGACTTTGATTTTTAACTGACACACAGTTGAGATATTTAAATTTAAGACACGTACATTTTTAAATAGGTATCACATCTTTTTCAGTTGAATTTAATTCATTTTTAAAAAGTAATAGATCAATTTCAACAGATTTTTAAATTTAAATTTATTGTTTTAGTGTGAAGAGAGAGAAGTGGGAAAAATGGGAGCAAAGACCTGATTATGGTGCAGATCTGCAAGAGTTTCATAAAATAATGAAAAAAGTGAAAATTACAGAATTTTTGCAGTTTACAAATATCTTTTTTAAAGATTAAAACATGAGATAATGAGCCATGTAAATGTGTTAAATACCTCTAATACTATAATACATTTTAAAATATGTTTCTTAAAGCTGCATTTTACAAGATTTTTTAATAACATTAAATCAAATAACTGCATTTAATATGAGACTTTAAAAAGATAAATGAATAAACTCAAATCCGCAGCTCTAATGAGCTTTTAAGTCCCCATTTCCAGCAGCAGCAGCAAACAGCTGTTTTTACTAAAAAGTCATAATAAACCCACTGTGTGCTACCTGCCTAGCACTAAATGGCAGAAAGAAAAAGCAGCTAGCTGGTAACTTCTAGCTGCTAAAGAGCCAGATATTTTCTCAGGAGTTGTCGGAGACCAAACCAGAGCTAAAAGGAGAGTAAATATTGTACCTACATTCATCAGATGGCCAGAAACACAACTCCAAATGAATGTTGGTGTTGCTCTGTGGCTCAGCAACTATCTGCTAACATTTAGCCAAAACACCTGTATAAGCACTTGTTTGTGTCATCTCATTACTGACTTATTCTGTTCCCTCAAAGCCAAAAATGAATATCAGTATGTGCACAACATTCAGCCACATAGAAACACAATGGCCTTCAAAATGGCTGAAAGAAAGGGACAAGGAAATGCATTAAAACTGGATTTAGTGCTCAGGAATGTGACAAACATGGACCCCAGCAACCATTCAGCTGACTCGCAAACGACAGGAAATAGAGCATTAAGCAAGGGGCAGGTGAAGTCAACACTGTGATTTAAACCCCTTTGAGTAGAGCAGAGGGGCAAGGGAGGGATATTAACCTGGCGGAAGTTGACTTCTTTGTGTTGTAGAAGAAGTAATAAAACAGTTCATCCCACAAGCTCTAAACCTTCTGGCTAAGTGCATACATCTCGATTAGCTGGTGTGAAGCCCCCCCCACCCAACTCGTCTCAATCCAACAATACCAGTGAATAGCAGCTAAGAGACAAAGTGTGGAGAGACCGCCAGATGCCCCCATGGACAGAGGAGGAACGCTCAGAGCCTGTAAATTCTCCAGCCTTTAGATTGAGTGAACTTTGTCTGACACTTGATAACAACTACAAATACCAAAGAAAAACACAACAAAACTTTGTTTTTTCTAATTTGTTTGGTTTGTATCAGCACAGACAGACACTCAATAGCAGATGGAGGAAGTCTATCTTTGAGAAAAGCTGGTGCACTTAATGGTTGCCTTGTCTTCCAAGCTGTGAATACGACGAACAGTCAATATCTCTCATTGGAGTCTTTCATGCTCAGTTAAGTAAATGCATTGATTTGTGCCCCTGGTACCTGGACAGAATGTAATTTAGAGGTGGCCACAATGGACACAGTGTCCAGCATTGACAAGCTTGAGTGTCTGTGCAACAATTGCTTTAGACATAAAAGTAGTGTTTTGTTAATTAGTACCCTTTGGTCTTTGATTTTGTTGGTCTCCCTTTTTTCACCTTGAAAGTGCAATCCAGCTCACCTGTTGTCACTCGCCTCAGACTTTCTTCCATCAAAGAGTGGCCGTAACTGTCTACACTTGAGTGAAGCCCATCTTTACTAAGAGAGAATGTCAAGAAGGTGATGCTAAGAGCTTTCACAGTCAAGTGTGGTGGAAAATAGCCATTGTCTGAGTGCTTCCATCACCATCACCAGATGTCGGACATTTGGATGCCCAGAAATGTCATTCAAGTGACACATCAGACATTTTGGAAACACTTCAGTTTGCAAATGGCAAACATTTAGTGGAAGTGAAAGAATTGCATGCCCACACAAACAAATTGAAGCTGAGAGAAGAAAGCTGAAGCTAAATTGGAGCCCACTTCTAATTTGAAGATGCATACATGTCCAAAATAGTAATAAGGAATCTCATAGGCAGATAAGCAATTTAGATAATATGCATTTGCATTGTTTGATGTTGTTTTTAACTGTATTAAAGCTGAACTAATATTTTTTTTTATATTAACAAGGGATCAAGTGATTATGTGACATGTCAAAGTGGTTGAGACAGTTTGCCACAAGTGATAATTACAGGATAGTGGCAGATTGAGTTTACCTTCATTTCTAAAGATTTTTTTCTTACTTTTGTGATAAAACCATTGAAATATTTATCTGTGACATGCATGAAAAACAAACTGTAGTACTACAGTAGCACAAGCACAGGAGAGTCTTAAAGCCAATGAACTGACTGAGTAATGTCAGTTACGCAGAAATAGCTATCGTAAGTTTGCCAACTTTAACTAAAATTAGCCAAATAAGCTACTGGTCATACCAGCTCAAGTAAGGTTGTAGCTGAAAACGGTGCATTGCATTTCTCATGAATTCAATTTTCCATTTGTAAGAACAATAATATGTTATTTCTTCTTTCAAATGTTACATAGTTGCACTTTAAAAAGAGGCACAAAGGAGTCAGTTTACCTGAGTGTGAGATGGTGCAAGACCCTTCCGTCCATAGACTCCAATCAGAGCGTTCTTCTGTACCGAGATGTTAAACTTGAGGAAGCGTGGTTGCTCCATGCTTAGCTGGGAACGCCAGAACACCCCTGGTGGGACACTCTGACCCACTCTCTTCCCTATGTCAACCTGTCCAGTGTCAATGGAGTTGTTTTCCTGATGAAGCACGCTAGTCCTTCCTAGAAGACAGAAACACATCCCCCAACGATATCATGTCAGGTGTTACAGAATTAAAACAGCACGTTTAAGGTGATATGGTATAAATCAATCATCACATTCATGCCATTAGCTAAAACTTTCACACTCACATCTAAAATGTAATATTGGTTTCGGTGTCAGTCTTTGATCTCTGGATATCAGTACATGCTGAATCCTATCTTTTGCTTTCCTGTATAATATTATTCCTTTATTCAAGCGGAGATGTAACAATAAGGTAGTCATATCTTTTCGGTGGCCATGCAACATAGGATTAGAAGTAATGTTTCCCTTTAGCCCATGATGCACTGCTCACCAAAAAAAGGACTGGGTATAATTGGCTTTTTATAAGACTCTAACTGGCTGCATCACCCGCCTTTTCTCTGGTACTGGTGACTCATAGAGTAAGGCATCATATCAGATAAGGTCTAAATGGAATCTGTCAGATATACTGAGCGCTACCTTGCCAGAGCAATAACAGCAAATCAAAACAATTTGGCGAATGATGCCCTTAAACAGTGTCCTAACAGTGCAAAAGATGGGAAGATGGCCGTTTTTAATATGACTCATGCTCACATAAAGAACTAAAGTCTGCAATGTGCTATTACAAGAACTGATTTCATTGTTAAGAAGAAAAATTTGAAAAGTGTTTTTTTAAGCCATCAACGCCTAAAGCTCTACTGTAGAGGGAACACAGCTATGCTCTTTAATTTAGTGTCTCAGTGACTTTTAACTTGTTAGGTGGATGATGCAGCGCTGTCCTAAAACAATAAAAACTCAGCCTTTGCTCTTAAGAAGCGATTCAGTGTGTGGACATGGGTATACTGTAGCTGTGTGTGTATCTATATCTGTTTGCTCCAGACCTCCATTATTTGCATACCTCGGCGTTGTGTGTGTAATGAGGCCATTGCCTGTCACTTTAGCTTCAGTCAAAGTGGAGACTGGAAGCCAAGTTTACCTCTGGGGAGAATAATAGCCGGCTATTGATTGCCTTTAAACAGTCCAAAACCTGCCTCATGCTATCTTAATTAGCAGTACTTATGAGGATTTAAATCTAGCCAAGTTTAAATAATTGAGCTTTTGCCTGGCCTACTCAACTCAATTAATGCTTTCATGGCCATGCATTCTAAATACCGCAGTGTGCTTAGAGATTAATTTGGTGGCTTTTGCTGTAAAGGTGAGCTGAGATGGCCTGCATGCTTGTTGTTGAATACAGAATGGTTCAAGATTATGATTAGGCAGTACAAAGCGGTCGGGAATCAGTCAATTAATATTCAGAAGGTGAAAGATCTCAAAAGGCTGACTGGGCATCAAACACCGAAAATTTCACTCTGTCATTCATGAGGCCAAATGTTTTGCAGTAGCAATTTGTCTTTCTCAACTGTCGCTTGGACCTTCATTTGATTTAATGAATTTGTATTTTTATGACCCTTAAAACTTTTCATGTCATGTCTGGAGATAAAGACTTAACCCTGAGAGTACAATATATATATATATTCAAAAAGCCCTACCAAAAGCTTTGACCATGATTTTTAAGTAATAGGTAAACCAATGGTATAGAATATGATTCATCTTGTGTATTAATACTGTAAAGGCTTGTTTGAATGTTAATTGGAAATACATTAATACTAATACTAATACTTATACTAATACACTAATGCTACTACTCAGTCGTTTTTTTCTCACCGTCAGCAGCCAGAGCTGTCACTATGCTTGACTGAGTGGGCCCTGTCTTCCCAACTCCTCCGTTTTCAAAAGCCGGCTGGTTGTCCAACTCTTGGAGCTGCCAATTGAGGCCGAAAAGGTGCATTGCTGTGAAATACACAAAAAAGCTGTGTGGGCTTGTAGAAATGGATAAACAAATAAGCAAACAGGCGCACAAAAACAATCAAGTCACTTAAGCACAAAAGACCTGTGGGAGAGGACAATGGTTGGATCTAGTGCAAGCAAAAAAAAAAACAAAAACCCAACAGTTTAACTTCAAACATTTCAATTCACATTTTTTTTTTATGGCTACTCTGCCATGGGTGGCTTTTGTGTAAACACAGCAATGATAGAGGCCAGACAAAGTCATTTCAATCGATACGTAGGAACCCTGTTGCTCCAGCATGTTTCCTAGGGGACTGCTGTTCATTAACGTGCCAGAGTGTCTGCACACAAACAGCCACTGTATCAAAGAGAGCAGTGGGCAGAATTTCTATTTTGACACAAAGCTTTCACTACAGACAAGTAGATGACAAACAATGGGAAAGTCTTGAACTCTCCAAGTCTAATACAAAGCAAGAAGGATACAAAGACATAGCGACATGTGTGTGAACAAGTAAAATGGAGGAAATGACAGAGTGAGAGACTTTTAAGAAAGTGTAAGGCAGTGTATTGAGACAGTCAGTCACAGCAGGAGGTGGAAGTGAGAGGGTAAGAAGCTGCAACACTCCTCTGGTTCTCTTACATAACTAAACTGTGTCTGGCTTTCATTCAGCCAACCTGCTTTATTGTCACAGTATTGGATGCAATCAAACTGTGTTCTTGTTGTTTTGGGAAACTGAGGTGCTTCTGTGAGCACAGCGAGAGGGCCAATCTCCTTCAAAGTCACCAGCCAGGAAACATGCTGAGGAAGCATCTTGATTTCCGACCATTTGATCTGCGGGAGGAACTTTTCGCCAACACCCGTCGCTCGCTGTTAAGATGGATATCGACTGCAGCAAATAACTTGAGAGGTTGATGTGGGGCCAGGGAGAATATCAAATGTGAAGGAGACCAAAAGAGTGATGGCACACTAGTACGGACAGTGTATCAATCGGTACTTTGTTAAGAAATAGGGTGTCTTTTGTTTAAAGCCTGCTAATGAATATACTTGGCATCAGCTTAGTGTCAATACACACAGCACTGTCCTTGGTAGATCAAATGAACGCATACAACGTAGCCTTAAAATCTAATCAAATAATGCAGACTTAACATTGAGTGACTATGTTTAGCTACCCGGTACATTCAGCCAACATCACCCTCAGTGTCAAGCTCCATTTCTGTTGCCTGTGAAGCAAACCGGCAACAGAAATGGATGCTGACTGGTCCATCAATATTTTTGACAAGTCTGACTTTTCTAAACACTCTGAATGGACTAGTCTGACAGCGCCCCCCCCACCCCCTAATGTGAAAACCTGAGTGATCTGTAAACTTTCATTCCTTTTTTTGTTGCGCATTTATATGTTACGTCAATGAGATTTCCTATTGCTATTTATAACATGGTGAGCTACAGCTTTGGTCACTATGTCTTCACTGAGATATTTTTTTAAAAACTTTTCTGAATCTTTCTCCATCTTCAACCAGATACAGATCATTCTCAGTGCAGATTTGCAAATGCACTGGCAACATGGACATGTTTTGCAGGTTGGCATAATTTTCCAACAATCAGATCATTTGTTACCAATGATCCACGGATCCAAACACACAGTACATTCTCCTTTCTATAGTAAAACTGTAAATATCCTCATATCTAATGTGCTGGTGGCTTTTAACTGAGGAAATACCCCAGAATCCTACAACAACTGTCTGTTGAGCTGTGTCCCATATTGCAAGGATTAACTGAGGACATGCAGCTTTAACCCAAAATGAAACACCCTCTTCATAAGAAAGTGACACCTACTCTGGCAAAATGACTGACAGCATGAAATTAAAGCAAGCAGGTTAAGGTATCACTTAAAGAATAAAAGGTAGTGTAATCTTTTACCGAACAAAACCTGTGTTTACAAAATTTGCATGAAGTATTTTGGAAAATGAACCCTTTTCATGTTCAGAGAAAAATCGCTTTTGAAGGTGACAAGCAGAAGACAGGAAAAGGAGATCTGACAAACAGTACATTCACACACAAGGGGTTGTTGCCTCTTAGCTTAAGAACATGTAATGTGCTTTTTTAAATTTTGTTTTTCAACCTTAAAAATAAATGAGACTTGCCTTGATACAAGTCTCACTGTCTGAGAAAACACCTCGACAGGCTTGGCTCCTGATGTTACACTCTCCTTCACTTAACATGATCAGTCTAGAGACACTCCACAGCAAACACACAGTGCATTCCTGTCTCCCAGTATCACTGACTTTCCAACAGAAAGGAAATTGCATGTGGCGGTGGGCTCTTGTGTATCACACGCGCCACAGAACCACCAAGATCTGTCCCCTCTTCACTGCTCTTAGCACACCAGGGCCTGAATCCCCACTTACCTCATCAACAAATTGCTTTGAGGTGAATAACCCTCAGTTTATGAATTTGCATAAGTTATTCCTGTAACCTAGGCCAGTTCAATTAATATGTACGGGCCGTGAGGAAGAAGCTGGAAAACCTAGCCTTTAATCTTTGATGTGCCTTGTGGAAGACCTCCAATGATGATGAATTGGAGGTTGAATTTACAAGTTCACAACATGTTTGTTTGAGCTCTGACGCCCACATGGTCTTGAGTGCACAGAAGTACAAACACTTCTGCACCAGAAAATGTAACATGAGCCCCAGAAAATCCTCCTGGCTGCTCTCACAGCAAATTCTCCAATGTTGTTCATGTGATTCTTGGTGGTGGTGTTACCAGGAAAATACAATGCTGATTACGGTGTAGATGTAAGCTGTTTCTCTTCCTTATAGGTCAAATTAATAATAATTTTCAGATAAGCAACCTAGGGCATTAGAAAACATAAATGGGTATAAAACCTTTAAAGTGTTTCCTGTTAAAATATGCAGATGACACCATGCTGATGGCCATCGTCACCAAGAATAATTAGTCCATTTAACAGAGAGAGGTGGCCCATCTGGAGTCACGGTGTGCCAACAACAACTTGGAGCTGAACAGCCTCAAAATTATTGAGATAAACATTGTTTTATGCTGGAACCTGCCTGAGGGACCCCTCCAAATAAGCTGCACGGCTCAGAGTATGGCTGAGATGTTGCTGTTCTCATGGATAGTGTCGCCAAAAAACCTCAAATGGATTGACAACATCTATACCACAAGATCGAACAAGACAGGATTTGTTTTTCTTGTCCTGCGACAAGCTTGAAAAAGCTCAGTGTGTGTTAGTCTCTAGATTTTCTTATTAGTATTAATATCAGATAAGTGATCTTGAGTGGAGCCACCTGTACCGTCCACTTTCCTCTGGCAACAGCATTATTAAAACCAGGAGTTCCCACTCTGTTAATAATTCCACAAGCATCATATATATCTACTAGCATTCAATGAAAAACACATGAATAACCCTAAAAAGATGTTTCTCCATTTCTGATAAGTTTAATTTTAATGATATTACAAACTAGAAATCTGTGAGATGCACTTTTACAAAGCAACTGATGATACAAAATGATTCATGCTTGATTTTAAAGACAGTATTTAGTTGAAGTATTCTCTATATTTGTAAGAGATTCGCAGACAGAAAGTCTATTATCTTCTCTTCATAAACATTTTTATCAAACATGAGGACACTGTTAGCATTTGGTTTTGTTTGTGCAGTTTAATTCAAAGTGCATTTCCAAAAAATCCACATGCTGTTTCTGGATCTAATCAGAGCATAAAAGCTGGACTTGATCCTGATTGGCTTCCCTGTTATCTGAACAATCGCTGAAATCCTTCCAATCAGGCCAGTTTGCAGAACTGGAACTGGAAAGCTTCACCTCAGCACGTTTGCCTCATTTGAATAAAAGGAGCTGCTGTTGTCAGTCAGCCAGGGTCCAGTTTTGTGACTGTTCTTTTTGTGAGGATGGAATCCTTGATATTAATTTAATAAATTCTGAATGTATAAAATATTGTGAGGTATATTAGTCTCACGCTGATACAATAAGCTTCAAAAACAGTCGCATTTTAACATAACAGATGCAGATGTGCCTGTGTTTGTCTTTTTGCTAATAGGAGTGTGTGAGCTGACAGTAGAACAGTATTAAAGTATGAGTGCAAATTGTAGCTATTTGAGTCATTGCACCTGGCAGGTGAATTGGCGGCTGATGAAAGAGAGAAGTGGTGAAAACACTCTCAGACACCTGAGGCAAGTGGCAAAGGGCTGCATCTGTTTAAAGGTACACTATGCAGGATTTGTCAGTTGGTGTTTGTAAACACACAGCATTCAAAGTCGGCCCCTCCTCCCTGGAGAGCGCGAGAGAGAAAGAGAGAGAGAGCAGTGGTGGTTGAGTGAGCTAGAGAGTGAATGAAGAACAAAGCCATGAAATCCGATCAATAAAACCTTATTTTCGGATTGTTTCACAGCGGTTATGTTCTAAAGCACAAATAAACATGCCCACACCTCCGCACAACCCTGTGGGAAGGTGCCGCATTGCCGGATTTTGTGTGAATGCAGAGCTTCTTCTTGTCTGCTGTGGCCTCTCAGCTCTGTGTGTGTGTGTGTGGAGCTCAGGCCTGCCCTCGGTCAAGCGGACACAGAGACTTGCAGCTCTTTATATATCTATGACACAGAGACAGAGAGCAGAGCGGAGCAGAGGAGAGAGACGGAGACAGTGATGTAAGCTGGTCGCTAAGCTATGACTCCTGACCTCATACCCTGCGCACTGTTATTGGCTGGGGGCTACACATCCACTGCCCAAAGGTTGACGCTAAGAAGCTTCCTGAACACAGCAAAATAATAAGAAAATACAGGCAGAGGACAGGGACTCTGCAGACAAATACAGCGCCACACGTGGGTCAAAAGTAATGATTGAGAGGGATTACTTTTGTATGTGTCAGTGCATTGTTGGGTTTTTTTTAGGAAAATCCTGCATAGTATACTTTTAACGCGCACACACACCAAATCAGCTGAAGCACCGGACACACACCCTGGAATTGGGCCAAAAATATAATTCGCAAACATCTGACAGGTCTACAGTTAAACAAGTTGGAGATTGTTGGGATGAAAAGTTGTAAATGAAACCAATCTGCTAGAACTGTTAGTGACTACAGCTGAACAAGTGACTGACTGTCCCTGCATGTTTTCCCTGTGTAAACTGAGAAGATCTGTCATGAGCTGAAGTACAAATAAAAATAGCAACTGATTCCTACACAGAGAGGAGCAGGTACAGTAAAAAAAAAAAAAAAATATATATATATATATATATCACCAGCCAGTTCATTAGGAACACCTGTACAATCTGATGCAATTCAGTACAACAGCTCTGCCATAAATTCTACTTTTACAACGCTTACACATTTTCAGTTTTTGTTGACATTGTCAGAAAGGTGATAATTCTATTTCATGTTTATTATTGATTTTGTCCCCCCGTGTATGTTATTAGGAACACCATTCAATATAATGCACTGTATTATATTGAATACGTAGTGGGTATCAATAGTAAACATAAAGTAGAATTATAGAATTATCACTTTTCTGACAATGTCAAAAAAAACCGAACATGTACAAGCTTCATTTTATGATATCAGATCATGAATGACAACAAGTAACAAAACAGTTAAGTACATAAAGGGATTTTAAATATTGATATTAATATAGCGCATTTATGACCTCTCCTCCAAGAGAGCAGTCCCCTCTCTATTCACCAATAAAACACTGGTTATAGGATCTTCCCAACAACGCCATATTTCTCCTTATACAACTGTGTCACATTTCCTCTGCCTCCAAGCAGGATGAATACTTATATATCCGCTCAGGGGGAAAGGCACAGTGCAAGATTAAGGGCTTGGATGACAAGGGAGGGCATAAGCAGAGATGAATCTGTAACGGGTTTATTGCTGTGGTCAAGATTCTAAAGGTTAGCGAGAAGTCAGCTTTGACACACGCTGTAAAAAAAGTGTTTGAAATCCGTCTCATAGGAAATAATTCTCAAAGGAGGGGGAGAGGATACGCATTATTTTATCTTCCTGACTGAGATAAAATCATTTCCTGTTTGGTTCTAGTACAACAAAGCCTTTATGGACCAAGGTCTTCTTTTAAGTTAAAGTGTTTGGGACTGTTTCCTTTGTTACAAGAGTTCAGCTCCTCAACTTGTGTTTCATTTTGATGTTGCCATCTGTGCTGGCCATTTGAACCTCCCTGCCAGTGTTTTATAACAGGAACCCCCGAAGATATGGATGGGCTGTCGTTCTGTGAACTAGGGATCAGAAGTGTTGGGATGATGCACAGCCCCCTGTCAAAAGGGAAACAGACAGGAATGTCTCATTGGAAACTGCACTGAGGTCATGTCTGCATATCTGACTGAAGGCTTAGTGAGACAAATGCAACTGAATCATATCAGGACATCTGCAATTTCTGTAAAAAGGAAAAGGCAGTGAAATAGAAATACTCCTAGCAGAGATCAAACTTCATACAGATTAAGAGGCATGCCAGCTCCATTCACTCCGGGCAGCTTGTCTATCATTTGTTCCGTTTGACCGAATGACATGTTAAAGATTGTCCAATGCCACTGCAGATAATGGAGTCATGTTTTCTTTCCTAAGACTGAAAGAAAAACGTTACTTCTGCCACAAAAACTACAGGTTTTCATGTACCTGGGTGACGGCTCCTGCTGCCTCCACATCACACAATAACAAAAAGTATTTAGTTGCAATATTTAGTCCAAGCCTTGTTGTGTAGTTAATTTTGTCTGGCTAGAAGGTTGATTTCTTTCAAATTTAACAGTATTAAGATGTAAACATCCCATATATTTGTACTACTTCCACAATATCTTTGTCATTCTTAACAAAAAACAACCTCATGCAAGGCTCAGATAGTAAGATATTCAGGCTGATTAACCCAAAATTTGGTACTTCAGATAACCACTGGGAACTTTTGGTCCTTGATGGGTACCAGTGTTCATCCCAAAATATCTGGGGTTGTGAGTGTGCCTTCGGCTCTTCAGATGAAGAATTGGGGAGGAGGTTTGGGGAAAAGTCAGAGTATGTGTGTGCTTTGAAAATAAAAGCGAGCCCTGGTGTGCATCTGTGACAGAGACAGATGGAGAGACATGAGCAGAGTTGTTTCCAAAATCGCTTTTGGGAGAAGTTCAAGTAAAAAATCACACGTCTTCATAAGAAAATTGCAAGTCAAGATCAAAAGACTTTCAGTGCTGACAATTAAAATCATGTGGCTCTCAAAGCTTAGTTAATAGCAGAGCTCAAACAATTAGTCGATGAAACGATTATTAATTTGACAAAAGATGAATCAACTTTTTTTTTTTTACTTAACCATTATACTTTTAACTTTTTATTTATTTTCTTACATTTTATAGACCAAACCATTGATCGATTGAAGTGAAAAAATAACCCCATATAATAGTATTTCTTTACATAACTGAGACCCATCTATGCATGTGCCTAAATATTAAACATGGAGGCACTTACTGTTATCTTTTTTTATCTTTATCGTTCCAGGGTTTCAAGTCCTATCAAGTCCAGTCTTCAGAAAGTTAAGTCCCAAGTAAGTCCTCTTTTTTGTAACATACTGTAACTATAACTCGAGTCCAAGTCTGAAGTCTATTGCTCTGAACATAAGTGTGTGTATGTGTGTGTGTGTGTGTGTGTGTGTGTGTGTAAGAAACAAAGGTAGCTGGTGTGTAACTCCCTTAAGAAAGATGATCTTTAATAATATCCCGTAGTCTGTGAAGCAAGTCGTCAGTATATGATGAAAATTAGATTTCAAAACCTGTCAAACAGGGAGTCTGAACATTGGCTTACCTATGCAATAGCAGAGAATGATGGACAGCACAACGGCTATGCCCACAGCGATCAGGGCGGTGCACTTCCAAGAGCAATGTTTTGGTGACTTCTTGAACTTGAAAGCCCCTCTGGAGAGGCTGTTTCTGGGCAAAGGGCGCGCCGGTGTGGAGTATACCGTTCCCGTTGCCATGGTGTAACCAGGGGCTGCTGCGCCAAAGAAAGGTGTCGTTCCTGTGCCCGTTTTAAAAAGAAAGTGCCTGTGGGAAGAAAAAAAAAAGAATTAGAGGAAAGCAGCTTTGCATAAGAAGAGCTATAAACGAGTGATGGTTAAAAACAGCTTCTAAAGTCAGAAGCCAATGTGGTCCTCCTAGTCAAAAGGTTCTTTAGCGGGATAACAAACTCCAATTTGTTAATAGCTTAAAGCATGTCCAAATTAAATTCAAAGGGTCAAATTCCAAAAAAAGAAAAAATCACCAAAATACAATATATCCTGCAATACTGAAACTCCCTTGTGTATCACTCTGTAACAGGAACTGGGTTATAATACAATATCCAGTATAATCCTGACATTGAAAGAGGTGAACAAAAAGTACCTCATAAAAACAATCATCTCCCACTTGCCCTTTTACAACTGGGCCTTTGCTAATAGCCCATTATACCTGGGGTAATTAAGAGGGTTTAATCAAATGCACTACGGAGTGATCGTCCTATTAACTTTTAAACCCCTTGTGAAAAGCTCTTAAGTAAATGAATTAAGCCTTGTTGCCACTCTTGCCACTACTTAGAGATTAATACCCAAATGCCTCCAGGCTTCTGAGGACAGCCAAGGAAATTGGACAGATTGACCATGCATTGCAAATTTTCATTCAGTCCAGAACTGTACAATTTAATTGTGAAACACTTTGTCTGCTCATGGAGAAAATAAAACAAATTAAAAACAAATTAACATTGAAAAAACAAACAAAAAATATATATATTTTTTAGGATAATTAACAGAAATCATCATCATATTTACACTAAACTATGTGTGTAACACTGTTTTTAACCTTTACTAATCCGGTGAGATTTGCTGTGCACAAAAACTCACCTTCACTCTCACAGTTACACACAGTGAGTCGGGATATGCTCGGAAAAAAAAAGCAGAAGCGTGGTACGACCGTTGGAAATCAAATGTGTTTATAGTTATTCTCAACAGCCTCAATTGAGGGAGGAATGAAAAGCTAGACATCATAGAGACACAATAGAATTTAAATACGAGGATACATCTCCAGACAGTCTCTCCTGGAAGGAATTCATAGTGCTGTGCTTGGTTGTTCACGTGTAAAGTGTTGTATAAAGAATGATAAAAGAGACCTTGAGAGAGAAATCCAAACCCTTTCTCACATCCGCACGCCTGGCCAATCTTAGCATGAAGTGGATTTGAGTGTCGGGTTTGTGTGTTTCAAAAAGTTACAGAAATTGTTGGACACAGCCTTCCCTAATTCAATACCAGAAAGCTGCGGGGGGACAAGGTTTACCAAGACATTTGTGCGTCCAACAAGCAGTTCAGATGGAGTATACACCAGCCTTTAGAGTACATGCTCGGAGCCATCACAGTCATAAAGGTTCAATTGGAACAGTTGGGGCTTAAGTGCCTTGCTCAATAACACCACAACATAGAGTAAATAAAGTGGGGCCTGCAATTTCACATCCTTGTCCAGGTTGACTCTCCAGTGATCTGCAGTTATCAGAGTTCAAGTCAAAAGTGCTTTACAACAAACTCTATAAAAGGCAAGGTCAAGGAGTTTAAAACAACCCAGAGAGGACAGATGAAAGTACAGTCTTCTTTTCTTGCTCTTGCATCTTTTTCTTACTGCTAAACATTTCACACAACGTTTTAAACAAGAGTCGATTTGTTGGTGTTTTATGTGTTCTATAGATCACTGGAGAAGTGGTTGCCAGGGTAACTGCTAATTTAAATACACAAATAAACTGATAAAGCAGTGTTTGCGCATCAATTATTTGTGCAGCAGCTGTGAAGTCCCTATGTAAGTTTTGTAAAGGCCTTTTTAATCCTGATTGTGAATTTGTGCTGAAAGATCTTGAGAACAGCTAATTAGGTGCATAATCTGAAGCTGAGCAGTTAAGGACTGAAAAATCCATATAGTGACTCACAAATCAGGGTTTCCCTGAGTATGTGATAGGTATGGTGGGTCAACATGGTTTAGGGAAGCTCTAAATACACCTTAAACAGTTTCATTAGCTGTAATATTCTTTTAGTCAGACTTAATGTTGTTTCTGAGGGCTTTCCACTTCGGGGGAATCAGCGGTCCAAATACATGCCAAGTGAAGTTAATCAGATACTTGTAGGATGCAGTTTTTAACAGATTTGTTCTACAAAGACAGACACAAGATAAACCTTCACCATCAGGCATTGCTCATATTTCAGCCCCATTGCTGATATTTCAGCTACTTCCTATCTCCTGTGAGGATATCTCTGGGCTAAAACTTCCCTCTGATCAATTCTTGACTAAGAGAACAAATGTCAGATTTGGATCGTCTGTCTCCTCGATGCCCCGATTACCATGTGCTGTCATGGACAGACAGGGATTCCATTTAAAGGTTACGGTGTGTCACAGTTGGAATGACAATGCTCTGAGTGTCTGCAACATGGAGAAGTTCAGATTCCTCAATCTGGAACAATCTGTACTGTAGCTGCGGCAGACTCTGTAATACGCAGTTGGGTATGAATTGAGGTCAAAACTTGCACAACGTTGGAGGCGGCAGACGTGTAGTCAGACACACCGGCAAATAGACACGGCTATCTGGGGAGTTAAGTTTAAGTGGATGCAATTTGATGAGGTAGACAGAAAGGGATGTGGACATATGTGTGTGTGCGTGCGTGTGTGTGTGTGTGTATGGGGAGGGGTATGTACTCTATTTGGGAAAGGTGAATACCCATTGCAAGTTGCAGAGATGATCTGGAGACAGTTCCTGCCTGTAAATAAATGTCTCAAATCTACCTAAATTCTTATTTATGCAAAGATATGAGTACATAATGCTACAGTGCTGGAGAGACTTTGGTTATACTGAAAACTGTAAGAGAGCGCATAATATTTCCAACTGTTAAGCAATAGAAGGTCCTTGTAAATATTTAAAATAGAAATTTATGTAAACAAACCATAAAATAGTGTTTATTTGCACTATTTAGAGGTGCATAATGAAAGATTGAAGAATTTGATTGCACATATTATTACCAGAAACATATGGCACGCCGTTGGTGGTTAAAAGCTAGAAAGTCAGCTATATTTCAGTCATTTATATCCTTTCGCTTTGTACATGAGAATGTAGAATGAAACTGAAAGTTGTCAGAATCTGTGTGTACCAGCGTCACCGAGACAAATTCCTGGGCTGGACATTTATTGCATTCAGCATTTAAAGTAATTCTGGTGCTGATGTTTTTCATGCCAGCTTTTTTTTTTTTCTTTTATCTAAAGAGTAGACTGAAGGGGTCTAAAGATGAAATGCTGTTGGACATGATTAACAAACAGCAGACCAGTGTAAATGTCTGCAGCTATACACACTGGATGACCGGCTGTAATTGATTACAGCCAGTGTGATGCAACAAGGCACATTACTATGCTAATCCAGCCAGCCCCAGTGATAGCAATGTGGTATGCTGTGAGTGAGGGAGACTGAGAAGGAGAAGAGACAATCAGGAAAGTGTGAGACTGAGAGGGAAAGAAAGCAAATGAATGGCCGTGTGTCAGTGTGATCGCCGTCTGCTTGCGTGCACGCCTGTCTGTCCCATTGAGAAGCCTGTAACACAAAAGCAGCAGCCATCCTGCACTCACAACATTGCTTGTCATCAGGATGACATTTGAAAACATCCTCACAGAGGACAAAAGACTAAACAGTGAGTGGGTGGATTTATCTACTGCTAAGCTCCAGCTGGAGGGGTGAGAGAGCACACTAGAAACAATGCGAATCGAAGCCCTTGGAATATGTAATCTGCCTATTAGCCGCTGTTCTGTGTTAGCATTAGCATTTCAAGGTGAGAGCAGGAATAATCAGGGTGCTTTAATCTGCGGCCGAAAAAAAAAAAAAAGACTACAGATGTGGTGCGGCATCACAGTGACTTCGTTTTCACACTCGCTGCTGTCACCGCCACTCTCCCCCAGATCACCACCTGCCCTCTCAACGGGGGGCCTGCTAGCGGGTGCTATTCTGGTACAGCTAACTCTGCGCCCGTGTGATGGTATTTCAGTGCCACCGTGCTTTTTGTGCCATCCTGCTCGTGGAGAACAGCGTGGTGCCATCTTAAATTGCTCTCTCTGAGTGCTCAGATTGTTTGCACAGAGAATTTATTATATTTAACGAGTTTGATTAGGTTTGGCGTAAGAAGTGCTCAGCTCTTATGTATATATGTTTAAGATGGTTTTGGGAGTCTAACTCTAGGCTTGTGACAGTTACTCTGTGGCTTAGGCTTGAGAGACAATATGCAACTTCAAGCCCAAATGCTGGCGTGTTTTATTTGCTGCAGGTTAGATTTGTAATGTGTAATGACTTTTTAGTTTACTGCTTGCTGTCTTTCCTCTGTTTATGAAACTTTTTATATTTGCTTGCAAAACCCATCTGGAAGAGATACATTTCATGCTTCCAGCAGCAGCAACAGAGGTTTATTCAGTGGCCTAAAATAAAAGGAAAATATTACAGAACTCTGAAATCACCACATAAATGTGTGCCTAGCAATAAAGATGTTGGCAAAATAAATTAAAAGGAAAACACACAAAAAAAGAAAGAAAAAAAAAAAAAACGTCTTGAGGATTATCACTTTGTCTACAGCACCATCCACTTTGGCAGGTAACCAGTCATCACTGCAAGATCCTTTCTATTCCAAAGAGCGAGTTGGCTGGTATTGTACACATGACTAATTAGCCATGGTGCGATCCTGACACTGTGGCTAGTGTACAAAAAAGAAAAGAAAAAAAAGTTCAGTTTTCCTCCTCTGATGTGAAGCATGACCATCTGACTCATGATTTACATATGTATCCCACACAAACAACTACACACACACACACACACAAACGAATGTTACATGGATTACCTCTGCTATTCTTTTTCACCCCTGAGCACAAAATTCTGACACATTTTCCTGATGGAAAGTGTACTGTCCGTGGGACACTGTACCACATGATGATTTTTGAGACGACACATAATTTCATTTCACCAAAGGACTCCCTTGACACATGAATCCAATGAGGATTGACAGTACATTTATAACTGCAACGTGTGACTGGGCAGGCCTTCAAAAGACTCATTCTGAAATGTCATAACGACTATTCTAGCCGAATCTCATGGAATCTAAGTGAAAAAATACTGAAGCGTACTCCAAAGGACATATATGTGTAAGGGCAGACACCCACCTGTATCTTATCCAGTGGAGCACTTATAGAACTCATAGCATGTGCCATAGAGGTGTCAAAAATACAAATTCACACATACAGTAGTGCTATAGTCTATTTTAGACAAAGGATTAGGTACTGCTCAAGAATAATTACCGTATATGTGCACTGGTCTCTCAAGGGCCATGACAATTCAATTTATAATGAAATTCAAGGGAATATTTCTAATTGAAAATACCACAAAAAAAATCTATTTCAGTGTAGCCAAGTGGTTAGTAAGGGAAACCTGAGGGGTTTATTAAAAGTACTCCACGCAGTTTAAAGATCTGAATGTCTTCTCAGCACTTGAGAATAGCAGCGAACCGCAAGCAGTAACACAGCTCTGCTGCCGACTAATTGAGCCCTTTAAATGGAATAGTCTTACTTAGCATAAGGCAGAACAAAAGCTGAAAGTGAAATAATTTCATACAATGTATCTGAAGTGGAAAAACCTGTATTCCTCACCTCAACAGAAGACAACTCCTGACACATTGTTTGTCGTCCGAGCATCTCCCGATCCTATGTCTGTCATCATCTTGTAAGTTTGGACTTTTTGTTAAACATTTTTGTTTTACCAACCAATATACAACTGTTTCCAAGCTGCAATACTAATTGATGTTTGCTTCATTAGTTGTTTTTTTTTTTCTCTTCTGAGCTATTAAAGATGGCTTCATTTGTCTCCAGGTCTGATCTTTTTAAACTAATGTAGTAAATGAGCCAAAATCAAACTTAGTTTTTTGACACAGCTTTGCCAGTGTGATCACAGCAAGAAAAGTGACTTTACTCACTCACCATATAATAATGAACAGTAGTTAGTGAGTGCAGCACTTCAGTCATTTAAAAGAACACTGAAAGCTATTCACAGTGAAAGCTAGTTGGTATTGAGTCAAATTAGCACGCTTTGAAGACCAACACTTTTATGGGAGGTTATGCACACATAATTCATAACCGCTAATTGCTGTAAAAGTAGCTAATGCTGTCAAATGAGTGCTTTATTCTCAAAGAGGTCATGTCACAGGAAATATATTAAACATGATCATAAGAGTGTGATTTCTATTTGGCACTTTTTAATCAACTGCCTTGTTCAGACTAATTTACTGTCTGCACATGTGACCACATATCAGAAATAAAATCCATGTCGATGTAGAGAATTCAGAAGAGATTCGCACCCCTGCGGTACCTGAGGCCACCCGTGTATGTGCTGTGCCAGGACTTTTCTGGCCCCAAACCCCCTGAAGGCAGCCTAATAAATACTTTCTGGAGCTTCTGTTTACATTTCCCAACCCGGTGGTTTTCTTGACATCTGCAATTATGTGGTGAACCAGGTCTTCCCTTTTGGCCCCGTTGGTGCGCAGCAGCCTTCTGTTCCCACCCACTGACAAGCACTTGATTTAGAGTCCACTGTGGTGATAGTGATTTATGCCTCAGCTGATGATAGGTGTGCACATATTGTTTTGTCAATACAGCTAAGACAGCTCAAGGTCATTGCGCGGTTAGTATTCAATCACTACATCTTCTCCAGAAAGTACCTTTCTGTTCAGGAAGGATTTTTCATCCTCGTATTACTATTTTCTTTATATTGTGTGTTCTATGTTATTAACTGTTACTGTAGCACTTTGAGTTTCACCATGAATGAAAAATGCGGTATAAATTAAATGTATTATTATTGTTATTATAAAGTGAAACTGTCATCGCATATCCCAGTTGATTCAGTCAGATAAGAGGTTGTTACTCCATGCTGCCACAGATGAAATTCAAAGTTTACATTCATCTAAGCTTTGGAAAAGGATACGCTGTGCCAGAGAAATATCAGGCTGGAATGCAGTCATCTACTCAAGGCCATTTCTGAGTCAGAGCGCAATGTACCACACTTCATTAGCCAGGATATTTTGAGCTCACTGATTAAGAAAGATGTAACTCATGTTTCAGGAAGAAAACTTGGCAAAAGTCTTCATGACAAAGTAGTATCTTGCGCAGCAACTTTTGGTATAACACACAATCCGTTTACCAAGTTCCTTGTTAAGTTATAACCTTTCTGATTTGAACTGGCAAGCTCTTAAAGGGTGTTTTCACACCTGCCTTGTTTAGTCTGGTTGGATTGAACCCTGGAGCATTTACCCTGTTGGTGTGGTTCGTTTGGGCAGGTGTTAACACAACAATTGCACTTGTGTGTGGAACAAAACAACTGGACCGAGACCACATCTTCAACAAGGTCTCGGTCCGGTTACAAACAAACTCTGGTAAGGTTCGTTTGTGGTATGAACGCTGTCAAACCTATATCCAACCCAACTGCAGGAAGAGCTGCACATTTTTTGGATTAAACCAGCTCCCGTAGCCAGCTGAGATGTGCTCTCTTCTACTCTGTAGCTGACTGAAGGCAGCACGTCCTCTTCGCTTAACGTGAAGCAACACATTGTTCTCTAACCATTGCATTGAAGTGCATTCAAATGTGCCATTCTGCTTGCATATTTTGGCTTGGTATGGCCCAAATTATGACCACAATTATGAAGAAAGAAATGCCAATTCTGCCCCGTGTTTCCTCAGCATTGCCTTGGAGGGGTGGCCCGCCCTCCCAACAGGACCCCTGCCCCCCTGAAATAATTAAAATATGTTAATTTATGTTATTTACCTAATTTATGTGCACTTTTATTCCATTTCAGCTCAGTGTGCGTGTCTACTGCATTTTGTTGTCCTTTATGGTCACGCTATAGTTTCTCTTCTCTGCACTCCTCTCTGTATTTCACAGAAGAGAGACAGTGAACCAGCTGAAGTGAAGATAACGTTACTCGAGTTGACGACTACACTCATTATGTTACATTACACTGCTGCCAATGGTCCATTTTGGATAGCTATCACCCAGCAGAAAAACACACTCTCCCTTCTCCGCCCACCAACCCCACAAGATTTCTGACCAGTGAACGGAGTGACTCCCACATGGCTTTTGTTGATACATTTTGGTTCACTTGAAATTTTGCATGTGAAACTAAACTGATCCAAAGGGAAAATGCGACAAAGTAGCAACTGATCCACTGATTCGGACTAAAGCAAACAAACTATAGGTGTGAAAACACCTTCATATTCATGCCACACTTGAATATTTTAAATCATAGAGTGAGTCATTTTACTACCCCCTTCATGTTTCAGAGAATGGTACTAAAAACTTCAATAAAATCATCCAGTGTTACACATTATTGTTTAGTTTTTTTCACTTTATTTTCTTATTTTATCAGTGTCAACCCCCAGTGTTTTCCACAGTCCCAGTTGTTGTCAGCCCATCTGTTGTTCCAGCAAGTAGTGTGCCACAGTGTGCCAAGGTTCACGCTGTCTGATAAAGAACTTCAACTTGTCAAGATGTGTGATACATATTGTGTGCTTCTCTGAAGTTTCTGCAGGTCACACCAATTATTATAAAAGGTGTGGTAAAGCCATGAAAGCACAAGCCTTAATATATAATTGGCAAGTCATGTTTGTCAATATCAACACACTGCAGCCTCAGTGATAACTGACTGAGTGACTGTTCTATCTCTGACAGTGAGTGTTATGTTATATGGGACAATACCTGTTGACCCAGTAACTAATTAAACAGGTTTGACAGGCTAATAGATGGGGCAAACCAGCTTTCAAATGAAATGAGTGAAAAACAGTTATAACTACCATTTCCCTCGATGATTTTAAAATGTAAAGTTTTAAAATTTGACACAGGATAAGTCTTGGAATTACAGTTTAAAAGTTGCAACATTTTGCTGAAATCTAAATAAATATTTTAAATGGCAACTTGGCCTTTTAACTTTATAGAAGCCTATTCACATTTATTTCACATCATTTTGTTTTCTCAGTCAGTGAAAATAGCTTCATGATACCGCTTGCATCTGAATTTGTAGGTCATTGTGGGTCACTCACCTGCTCTCCAGGGCCACATTGCTGCCCAGGACCCAGCTGTCCTGCAGCTGGACGCATTCCGCCGTACTCTGCAAGTCGGCCGCCAGGCCGGCTGTGGGCGGTGGGCTTGGGCCCCTGTGATTGGCCAGTGAGCTGCGGCTCAGAGACGTGATGGACGGATGCTGCTTGTGTGGAGGTGGGGCCGGTGGGAGAGGAGGTGGGCCTTGTTGACTAGATAGATGGTCACCTGAGGAGAGACAGAGGGAAAGAGATATCACTATATTAGTTTGGGTGTTCTTAATGGTGATGTAATCGTTAACGAGCAAAATGTGTTTTGCTGATTAAAATTACACTCGGAGTAACAAAAATGGATTGCCAAGAGACAGCAGATGGGTAAGAGAATGCATCTGCTGTGTATGTAAGATATGACAGCATACAGCCACCTAACAGACCCAGAAAAATAAATATAACCAAGAGCAAGACATTAAAATGAGATGCAACCACTGCAAGAAGAAGGGAAATAAGAGCCACTTTTATGGCAACTCACATAATAATTGTCACAAAACGCCACACGGCTGACAGTTGGGTTCTCTTAAACAGAAGGTCACTTGGAGAGGCAGCTGTTCTTTTATGGGCGCTTAACGCAATGTTTCACGTTTGATTACAGCCAGAGAAGACTCTCAAATAACTAATGACCAGAACATCCATTAGAGCTCTGAGAGAACAGGTTTTCCAATTTCACACAAAGCTGTGTAATTGGCCCCCAGAATGGCATGTGATAATTATCTATCCATCTTCCCTGTTTAAAAGGTAAAAACCCACAGTGCTGACAATTCTGATTTGCTCCAATGAGCCCCAAATGGGTATCGTCTTTCTAGCCTTACAGCGGCTTGGAGAAGATTGAGGAAGATGGGAGTTTTGTTTTTGTGAGAGCCGTTGTTGATTTTGTATTGACAGCATGAATTTTCATAAAGCCTCCAGGAATTAAATTTGAAGCGGATGAATGCTGGAGGTTGGTTCTGGTGCATGATTTAACCTTTGCTTTCTCAGCCATGCATGAAGACCTTGTGGGCGGATCAAAATCTGCTCTCTGCAATTGGCTGGACAGAATAACTTCATTTAAAGGACACTAGTAGTTGTTTTGAAAAGAGCCTTTAAGGGCCATGCGATTGTTGTCCTTGTCTATGGGCTTTGGCTTTTCACTGTGTCCTTCTATACATAAAACAGTCTGTTCAATGCAGGCAAATGAGCCTTTCATACAGTTCCACAACGCTCAAAGTGAACATGTGTGCCATTCAGAGCTAGGAAATAATTTCCTCCACTTTGAGGTAAAAAACTAGTGCTGTTAATATTAACACATTCATTTTTTAATTTATTTGAAATATTTAACGTGTTAAAAAATTAACACAATTAACACATTAGTGTCTGTCAGAGGTTGTACTGGGCTTTTAAAGCTAGAGTGAAGATACTGGTATGATATGGAACTAGACGACCTGAGGCATCCATTGGTACCAATCATGTTGTGATACCTTGTAAGGGAGGGGGGTAAATAACGCTCAAAAGTTAGGCTAAATTTTGGCAAAGGAAAAGGTCCCTTTGAACTCTCTCTGTGTCTTCCATGTGTAATTCAGAATCTTTCCTTGCTCTTTTTTTCATATTTGCATGGACTATTGTGAACCTTGTCGAAATTCAACTGGTACTTGAACATGGAATACATTCATTGTTGTTAATTATCATTTATATTTAAGAAATTATTGCCTTCTAAGCTGATATCCAATTTTAATGGCATTGATGGTTTTGAAATTCAACTAGCAGTATAAAGGCCTGGGTTTTGTCATTATGTCTGTTAGTGCACATAAGAAATATGCCTTTCAAGCTGACAGTCAACGGCCTTGATGGTTTTATTGGATGTCTGTAGTCTACAGGAGAGAATCTGTGTTCAGAGTATTTGAATTGAAATATACTTCCTTGGTGTTGATTCTACATTATTTCCATGATTTTACATTTTAATATCCATTATTACAAGCTCCAATATTAAGAAGAAAAAAAAAAGGATTAATCGTGATTAATCACAGCAAACTGTGCAATTAATTAGTTCATTTTATTAATTGATTGACAGCCCTACTAAAAACCTTTAGGCTAATGTACATGCAAGCTATTAGTACAACTTAAGATCATCTCTCGCTCATATTCAATGTGGGAATACATCAGAAATATAATACAAGGAATACTGTAATAAGAATAACTACTGAGAGTAAAACGGCTCTCCGTGAGTTAATTGCAGGGACAGCAGCAGCTGTAATAAAGTTTTAACAGGGGCAGGCAGTACCAATCATTTTTGTGACTGATTACTTGCATGAATTTATTGTTTTTATAACGGTATTTTTTTTTTTTGTTTTTATAACATCTGCTTTATCTTCAGACAGACAGACACACAGATAAATGTACTTCTTACATATAAAGATGGTGTGGAACACAATCAGGTGTGACGAGAGTGCACAGAGCTGGTGCAGAAGGCCAGTCTAAGATGAATTAATTCCTGACTGCAATTACAGCGACAGCATGTAGCTATAAATTCCATAAAAGCAAAATCATCAGATGCAAATGAGGGTTGCTGTTTTTCCTTTTAGTGGACTGTAATTAGTGTTTGATCAAAAGCAAGTATGATCCCCTCATTACCTCACACCACCTTGTTTAAAGTCAATTCCAAATCCTAACACATGAATTACCTGAGATCAACTGTGGTATTGCCGTTTGCAAAATATAAGGCTGCCATGACTTAGTGATAATGAATACAAGACATCCCACTCATCTTCTGGGTTAGACTGTGAGCCCTATTAGAAAAGTGCTAAGTAGGCTAATAGAAATGTGGATTATCTACCAACACTGGCTGGTTTTACCTCACCTCGGGGTCTTATTCCACTATATGAGCCTGCAGCAGCCATGAGCTCCACTTCACTTTCCAGCAGAGGCATTTTTCATATAATCAGCACACACTCACACAAATGTACAATGTCAATGATGGAGAAAGGGAAAGGAAGCAGAGGGGACAAACAGAAAAATGTTCTAACATGGAGGGAAGTGGAATGTTGATGGCCAGAAAGAATAATATTTAGAAGTAAAAGTTTGGAGAAGGATGTTTTGTTGTTTTTTTAAATCAATGGAGAAAAGATAAAAAAAACAAGCTTAATGTTCAATGTCAAGTAATCAAATAAAATGGGCATTTACTTGTAATAACAACAACATCCTCTTAAAAACAATAAAATTTTTTCTCCTGCACAAACATCATCTTGTTATCACACACACATGTGAAACAGTCAATCCCCGTAAACAAAAGTCCTCTGCAATTACGCATTACAAATAAAGATACATGACATAGTGCAAGTCGATGTCTTGATTGTCCTTGTTTAGTTTGCAGGCAGCCCTGCTGCACTGCTTGTACTGAGAGTTTAAAAATGACACTGACTAAATTCAAACCCATAAAAATGTAGTGCAGGTACATTATGGTTGATGTAGCAGGAATAGTGTCCACACAGCAAGCACAAATATAAGTTTCAAACACTCTAACTATTATGAATTTATGTCAATCCTGAATGACTTTCTGATGAATCGATGCGCTAAAAGGCATGCCTCAAATGAATTGTGTTTTTAGGTGAAAGCACATGCTGAGCATTCTGGAAACACTGCCTCCCGAAACCCTCAAAGGCATGGAATTTAACATGCAGCAAATCTGACTGCATAATCCCACAATGGACTGAGGAAATGTTAAACCCCATGAGCTGAATTATACCTACTCTATGTATACTGTGCAAAAATCACTCAAAGCTTTTGGGTTTAAAATGAGGTCTTCCAATTGAAATGTTGTGTTTGAGTTATGAAATGACAAAGTGAAGTGCGATAGTGGAGCAGCTTTGTGTTTTTTTTTTTGGGGGGGGGGGTAAAGAAGGAAGAGAAAAAGTACACCTACTGAAATACAAGTCTAAGAACATGAGGGGAAATAAACTTTTTTAACACAGAATGTTGAGCAAATGCTATTAAAATTAGAAAACTTATTTGCAAAACATGAATCCAAATGTCCTTCTACCTTTGCAGAATTAATGTTTTTATCAGACTGCAACAAATGGTAAAAAAGGCACTGGACTTATACAGCGCCTTTCTAGTCTTCCGACCACTCAAAGCGCTTTACAATACTTGTCAACATTCACACACACATTCATACGTTGACGGCGGAGGCTGCCATGCAAGGTGCCAACCTGCTTATCAGGATCTAATCTAATGCACATTCACACACACACTCACACAGCCATCAGGGAGCAATTTGAGGTTCAGTATCTTGCCCAAGGACACTTCGACATGCTGACTGGAGGAGCCGGGGATCGAACCGCTGATCTTCCGATTAGTGGACGACCTGCTCTACCTCCTGAGCCACAGCTGCCCGAGGCTGTTATTCTACAATCCACTCATGTCTCTAACCTTGCGACCGGCAACAGCCTCAAAAAGCTGCTGTTTTAACATTTTCAAATGCCAAAATGTATTATTATTTGTTTTACTCTAAGTATAAATATACTAAAGTACAGCAACTGGCCCAGATTTGCTGTATCATATATGTAGTTACCGAGGAGGAGGCAACAGCGGTGACACCTATTCTAAAATGGCATCTCCCTCACCTTAATCCACCTTTCACTTCAACAAATATACCCACATGCCTCTTAATGTATGAGCACATATATGTCTGCGGACTAACTGCACTGTCCACTTAAGCCTTTGAGATCTGATATGCCCCTTTTAAGTATTTGTATCTGAAACCTGACTCTGCGTGGATTGAATGATTAATCATGTCTACATTTTTCTTCGTTAAAAGGTTTTCTCGACCCCTTTAATCTTTATCTTTGTGAGGTCAGGATCAAATAGTGTAATACTGTAGTTGCTTTCCTTCGGGGTAACGTGTTTACACATTTTAGTGTTGAATTTACATATGTGAATTTTAATATTGCAATCTGCATTTTAATAGCATTTAATATTTCATAAACAACTCAATGTTTCAACTCAAATACATTTGAAAGCCTGGGTTGTATGCTGGTCATTTTTTAGTATGTAGACCCTTATAATATGACACTGTGTATTTTTTTCACATACCCAATTTCCCTGCACACAGTAGGTGTCAGTATGCCTGAGCAGTGTAAGACGCCATGGTTTCTTGTCTCCAATTTGAGGCGTGGGTTTGAATCCAATTTCTTACAAACAGTTTTACACTCAGGACAGAGTCTCCCTGTGATGAAAACCTATAAGTGATAACTTCAATGTGACTCCATGTAACTCAATGAGCGGCAGTTCAGTGTGTATTCCCTGTGTACTTCACTGACGGAGTTGGAGGTTTGAAAGCAACTGGGGCAAATCATGCTAAAATATGGACTTTGAATTATATCATCCACTGCCTAGCAAATGTTGGATTGTGTGTGTAAAAAAAAACAACCAAAAAAACAAAACATACTAAACAATGAGCCTTTAAGAAAGCTTGGCTTTGTCTTCCATCAAGACATAGAGGGAATTAAGCTGGCCTTTAAAGTGCAGGTTCAGTGGCTGGGAAGGCAGATGAAACAGCTGTGTGGTTTATGGGGCTTTGCTTTGAAATCAGATCAAGACGGATGCCTTCTTTGCATAATTCCTCAACGTCAGCTTGTCATCATCTCCATCAGCAACATGCTTTAAAAAGGGCCTTTGTGATTAATACTGCAAGCAAATGCTGAAATGACAGACTCATTCCCTCATTAATGACGCTTGCAATATCTATCAAATGACGCTTTATGAAACCTTGGCATTTTTACAGAAACATCTCCTGGAGTGGATATTTTAGTTGATCTAAATACTCTGTTTTTAGAAGTTTGCAGTCTGAACACTGACACAGTTTTTACAAGAGAATGAATGGTACATTGTGCTGTATTAGTGAACCAAAAATATCCATGAGCAGAAAAAAAGGTCCCTCTATAAAAGGTTCTTCAGAGAACAGCTTTTCTGATATCTAAAATGGTTCGGGCTTGTCCATTCACTGAATTTAGTCCATTTTAAAGAACTGTGTCAGAGGCTATCATTGTCTGTAAGCTGAGTTCACATTTCACCACATTTTTCTTGAACATTTTGATGCCACTTCTTGATACTCTAATGCTTAGGCCTGTTAGATTTCTATGATGTTCACTCTTTTAAAACATATCTTTTTTTGATTAAAGCATTGACAAGCCTCGAATACGGCATATAATGTTCCAACACTGAGCCGGGACACAATTAAAAGCCGTTTTGCACTCACTAAGCTTGGCATGCTCAGTGAAAGCCTTTTCATATTCATTGTGTAAGTACTGCAAAAGGTCTTGTGCCATTTTACTCTCCATTAAGAGACTGATGCAACTGCTAATGGAATTGAAAGGCCATTTGCTTTGACTAGCATGCCCTTCACCAATAGGAAAATTGCAGTATGTGTGCATCATAAGAATTCTAGCAAAATAAATCACACATTCTATTACAGCTGCCACTATTTTTACAAAATAATATTCATAATTACATTTAAAAAATGCAACTGTTCCAAAAAGAGACATCTAACGAAATCCCAGTTTGATTTTATATGGAGATGAATAATGGATGAATTCCATGATAAAACATCCCATTTGGACGTGATAGGATGTTTATATATGTCAAATCGATAAATTAATTCTCATCAACACCTTGCTTTCTAGTCACCTTGGCACTGCTCTGGCACCTAGTTTTAGTCAGTGGCGGTATCCTGTAATAAAAAAAGAGACAGCAGATTCTCACTGGGAAGCCCTAAAGGTGGGGTGGAGGGTGGTATTGTTAGAGGGGGGGGGGGGGGGGGGGGGGGGGGTGTCTGTACCCGGTGGAATTCGGGACCATTAGAACAACCTTGCCCTAGGTGAGTTTTGGGGATTTACTCTGCAAAGAGAGTTGGCAATTTTCAGGGGCTTGGGGTTTTGAGAAAAGAAAAAAAAAGGTGTGAATTCCATCATAGTTCCTGCCAGAGCACTTTCACTGCTCTCGACTTCTATCTGATCAAACAGTGAAATTTCTTTTAAGCCATTTCTCTGCAGGGGAACCAGGATGTAACCAATATTTCAAGGATTACATAATCATTGCATTATAGAAAAAGACATAATTCCATGTGCTCTTACACAGCCATATAGCGGTCATTCATCAACTCACATTTGATGCAAATTCTAGACTACCATTCATCTAAAATGTATGATATGTAAATAGGCTTACAAAGTTGAACCTCCTGAAGATGCACTGTGAATATAAGCAGCTACACATCACTGTTTGTCCATCTCTCTCTCTCACTGTCTCTCTCTCTCTCCCCCAGACATTGCTACAGATGGCAGATCATCATACAGATGATGACTGCTTAGCAGTTCTTTCTGACAGCTCTTCGATTACATAGCAATTACACTCCTTCTCAAAAGCTGCTTTGACAATTAGCCTGCTGACAAAACACTTTGTTGTATTTATTCATGTGTGGACAGCTTTTGCTTCCTTGTTTGTCCGGGGAGATTGTGTTCACACCTTGGTAAAATGCTACAGTTCCTAACTTCAGCACAGGCAGCAAGGTTTCTACAGTTCGTGACTGACAAGGCATCTATCACTGTATTTTCTTAAACCTGCAGAGCTGAAACCTGGCACAGTCCACAGGGAAGTGTGCCAGTTCCCTTTCCTGAAGTACATTTGTACTTGATTGGTGTTCTTGCAGCCATTAACTTCATCAACCAGTAACCATAAGTTAATTTTCTATAGGGCTCAGCAAGCAATTGATTTTAAACATGCAATTAGTGTATTGACTTTAACCATCCCGAAAAGTCAATTTTTACCATTTAGTAATCTCTCTCAAAAGGCAAATAATGCCAAAAGGCCTCATATTTGAAGTTTTCATAGTCCACATTTTTGTGAGGTTCTTGACAACATTTTAAGCTGCATATTACAATAATTCCACTTGATTCAAATCTTTTATGGTCACATGATGTCAAAAATACACACAAAAATGTAAGCACCTTTTAACATAACATGGCAAATCAGCAATCCATCAACCAAAGTGATGAAAGTCATACAAAAAGCCAGTTTAAGATAAACAATGACACAAAACAATTCTTGGAAAGCTGCAGAGGAACATTTAACGATGTCACATTTGTGGTTGGAGGAGGATACTTTAAAACTACATTGATTGATGTTGTCTCGGCACAACAAACAGTAAACACAACATCTGCATTTTATCATGTTATAAAGCTGTTTATAATACAAAGTGCCATACAGTATTAGCATGCATTTGAAGTCCACTTTCTGGACACCCGGCAAATGTAAAGTAAGTCCAATGTTCACTGTTAAATGCTCCACCATGTTCACCAGCTTGTTGCTAACGTGGTCCTTTTGCTGCTTAGTAGTGTGCAGGTAGTGTACAGTGGGGTTATCTGAGTTTTTTTTTTTTTGCTGTCTGCTACTGCTAGAGAAGATTGGCTGTAAAACCAAAACAATGAACTTGAAAATGCTGAAACGCTCTGTAGAGCTGAGGGAAACTGCAGATTCTTGGTGGGTTTGTCAATATTAGCGACTCCTTTCACATATACGTAGCCATTTGATCCATTGTCAACATACAAATATTAATTAGAGCAACTTGAAGCACCATTTGAAGTAATTGATAAATTGAGCGAGTCATCAACCAAGGTGAAAACTGTGTAAAGGACAGTTACAGAGGAAATAAAAACAAACAATACCACTAAAAACATTCTTAAAATGCTCCAAAGGAACATTTAAAGATTTGAAGACGGAGGATGATATACCACAGGATATGAGCAATAGCTACAGAACTTTTAACTGACCACATTTTTTAGAATATTTCAATACTAATGAGCGATGGTAGAACCCTGGTCTCAAGTTTATGGCATAAATTTGCAATCCTAGCCTGCAGTTCCCATTGCAACATTCATGTTGGCTACAAATTCGTGTTTGCATCTTTGAGTTGTTGCTGTTATAATCACAATAACAGCAGCAACCTGCCAGTTCCTGTCACAAAATGTGCTTTTTGATCCTAAAATAATACAAAAAGCTACAATGTCTGAAACTGTAGAATATAAACAAATCAACATGGAAGTAGGAAATGCAGACACTGGAGAGACATGCTTTCATCCAAATATGTCCCTGCTCAGCACTTTGTTGTGAATATGTTTTGAAAGGCTGTTTTGGCACTGTTTTGAAAAGAAGTTGCCAGTTTCAATCTCTTGTGCCTTTTTGAACTGTACTGGCCTTGGGAGTAGTCTTTCATTCCATCTAAATTACTGTGGTGCCATCAGTAACAGCCAGTAGTTGTGATGGTGACTGGCTGATGAAGCCAACATGAATCCTTGGTTTGGGAGATACTGGCTACCTCAGGGAAGAGTCTGAATATTCAGATGCTTGCTGAAGGTGTTTAAGCAATTTCATTCCATTTGCACCAAGTCTCTAAGTGTCAGGAACAACAACAAAACATGGTTATCCAGTTTTGCTGAACTGTGAGTCATTTCTCTGACTAAAGCAATATAGATTTGAATTAGTAATTGCACAAAAAATGTTGCCTACATCATCTTAGGGGTCGTAGAAATGTGGCATGTGTACTCGGAGAACTATTCATGTGCCTCCCCATTCATTTACAGCTCGCTTCCACAATCACTTGAGAAAATGGATGCAGGAAAAAAACAAACCACTCATGGTTGTAGTGGCGGAGTCTTTTGCAATGGCAATATAATTGCATTTCCTGTGCAAATCGCTCAGTTTGTGTGGAAACCAGACAAAGGAAGCAGTATCCAGCTAAAAATGGGAAAGCCTATCTTTTCCTGATTAAATGTTGGCATATTGTTCTGAACTGGATGCACTCCACTGGCACAGATGACTAATTTTCACCTCCATTGTGAGAAAAATTTGAGAAGAAGAAGATTTATACATTGCACTGTATATCTCTCACACCATATTTAATAGACATGTAGCACTATGAAATGTATATAACATACTATAGAGGGAGATTTTTTTATATTCTGTTTCCCCATAAGGAAATAAAGATTCAGTTGAGCTCTCTATTATTTACCAATTACATACCCACATGTTGCCATAATAGCACTTAAAGGGGAGACCCAGACTGAACCCCATCACTGTCACAAACAAATGTAATGTATCCAATGTATAATCCAATTCAATGAAATAAAAAAAGACAAGTGTAAATTAAAAATGGAGATGTTAAGATTCAAATAAAGAAAACTGACCACTTAAAACTGACCAATCAGGTGATCAAAAGACAGCAGGTACCAGAAGAGTTACTATACCGATCTTAGCTATAGGATATGATTTATTTATATTACATTTTAAAGTAACCTGGTTTGCGAATATCAGCATTATCTTCAAAGACAATTATATAAAAGATAAGAAGTGCTCTTTCTCATCGCACCTGTACCCAGTCAGCAACTGGAGTATTTGTCAGCCCGTCCTCACAAGGAAAATGACAGTATAGGTTGAAAATTCAGCCAGCAAAAACAACCTATAGTTACCTTTATGCCATCCAGCAGATGTAGTAATTATGACCCAGGGAAGTGATGCAGTTCAGATGATGAAGTTCAGACGGGTTGGGTGGATGGTTAGATATATAGATAGAGAGATGGCATTGCTTCCCATTTCCAACCATACCTTCTATTGTCATGGTGTTTAGTGTTGCAAGGTTGCATAACTTTAAGGAAGTAACTTTAACCCAAACCATGATCTTTCCCTAACCCTAACTAAGTGATTTTTGTGCCTAAACCTAACCAGACCTTAACCACAGTGTTGTCAAACCATAAAACATAATTATCTTTTACGATCGCTGCCAACAGAGGCAACATATTACAAAAAGCTCCTATGAGTCGTTCTGAAGTGCAGGTGCAATCGACCTATGTGGTCCTTTCATTATGAGAATGTGTTGGAATCTGTACCACGGCTCTTTTGAGTCACTGTTCTCCAATGCTTGGTTATGTTGCCTCGCTTATAAGTTGCTTTGGATAAAAGCGTCTGCCAAATGACAAAATATACAGTAAATGTAAGAAAATAAAGTGGCTGTGCAATTTGCAATTTTAGCATTTGTGAGACATTTCATTGTTCAGCATTGATAACATAGTATAAGATGTATAGGAAGCAGAGTGTATGTGGCTGAAGTACATGATGCAACCTTATACTGTATGCATAAGTTCCAGATTCATCATTTATTAATGCATTGTCATACAAGTCTCTTTTATCTGAGGAACTATGGTGAACAAACAATCCATGCTGGCACCTTTATATTTCATTCTAACTGACTCCAAACATCCCCACATACTGTTCACCATGCCAGCATTTCTTGAAAACTCCGGCTCCAGAGCTGGAGCTACAGCACACAGGCTGAAAATCTCTCAGCTTTCCAAAGAGCTTTCCTGAGGCCAAGGCTATGAATTGATACCCCACTGTTGCATTACTCTTGGCCACAGAACAGAGCACGAGTCGGGAATAATAATAGAAGAAATCACTGGTTTATTCTTATACTGCTCACCAACTAGTGCGTTATAGTGGTGGGGAGGGTCGTGCTAGAGATGTCAATATACTCAGTGGGCAAAAACGATAAGCTTTATGTGCACAAGAACATGTTTGGATATACAGTCCATACACGTGTACACACACGCACACTGAGAAAAGCCTTCCAGCACTACTGATGTTTCAGAATTTACCGTCAGAACACCCTCTGCTTCCCTCGGCAAGAAGAACTAAGATGCAACCTGCGTACCCTCTGAGGCTCGGTGAATGCTCAATCAGCAACATGATACAGCCCACGGCTCTGTGCTGAGGTCACTGCTGGAGTCTTGAGCACTGATCATGCATGAGGTAGCAACACAGTGTTTCCCCACTAATGTGCCAAGCTAGCCATGCTCAAACTCTGTGTTCTGTGCATTGAAATGGAAAGTGTAAAAAATTTCAGTCATGGCCAGTTCAGCTGTCAAATATTGTCACTTATCAGAGTATTTTGGTCATACTGAATGAAATAGAGACAATTTTCTGATCTGAAGACCAATCCACTCTAATCAGATGATTTTACTTATGTACAACCTCGGTTGGCTGGCGAGGTCTCTTGAGTGGCCCGCCATCACAACTCATTACTGAAACCGGCCTTTAAAGTTTAATCTGCCGTGCAGTCGTTCTTAATTTTGAACGGCATACCCTTCCATTTCAGAGTGGCTCTCACACATGTCTACATCATGTTAATCAATAATAAAAGTCGTCAGTGAAGTCAGATGTACTGTCCTTCAAAATCTCTCTAATGCCGCTTTACTTGACAACAGCAGACAAGACTGCCTGCGATCCAGTCTTCATTCACCTTAGAAAATACCACCCTAATCTGTCATGTGTCGGCTGCAGCCTAACATTTTTACTTTGTTTGGCAGACATTGATTTTTACCTCTAAGGTGTTGTCAAGTAGGCATCCAACTCATACATATCTCCTATGCTGTCTGTCCAGAGCTTGCTTTAGAAGGAATTGCAGGAACACACATGCACAAAGGAAAGCTTAAAGAAATGACTATATTTTAAGGTAGCCTAAAATATTGCAAAATCTGTTGAATAAGGACACTGGTGGGGATGACATGTGGGTGATAAGCTGGGTCTTATCAAAGCAGCATTTCTCAGTGCCTATTCTTGTTATTTAAAGGTTTCTTGTTCATGTGCTATAATACAATTGGCAGCAGATTCAAATATATATTGTAAATACACAGAGATACCGGCTGATAGGATGAGAATGAGTGTGCTTCAAAACATACCAGATGTACAAGTGAGGACCTTGTGTGTTTTGTGGGAGCTGTCCATTCAGGTCTCAGCCAAAATACTCCCAAGACACCAGCCGTCAAAACACGTGGTCTGAAATTTCTTGAATCTACTTCAACAGATTTAACCAATCCTCCATCCACACATTCAGGGTGTTTTCCAGCAGAGAAAATCAGATAACAACAATTTATCAACCACTGTCTTACAGCCTCCAGCCTACCCTTTACACACACACACACACACACACACACATATTTGCAACATAGTTGAGAAACACTTTATATTCATTAAGTGTCAAAATGTTATAACAAATAGCTGCCTTTAAAGAGCAACAGTATATCTTGTTTAAGAATTATTTGGCACCAAAAGAGAAATGATTTATGAGGTAGCCTTGAAGTAATATCCTTCCACTGTTTGATAATAATATAAACAGCTACACTAATTATAAAATAGCAGATAAGCTTTGCAATTTTATTTAGGTTTACAACAAGTTATAATCAGTGCAACTTTGTAACACGTAGAAATATAACATGTAAAAGTCCTAACAAACGCATTAAAAATACTACTGCAGCATAGTAAAAGCTGACAATTGGACAAAAGTTTTTTTTTTTGAAGTTGTATTTTGGCCACCTTAGCTGCAGGTCTACATACACAAGAACAAACAAACAACGCTGTATAGTCTGTTGTATCAGGAGAACTGTTAATGGCAACGCAAGTGCGGAAAACAGAGCTCTCGCAAATTGCTAATTCTCTTTTGGTGCAGTGATTTGTTGTTCTGAACAAGTCTGTTTTCTTTTCTCTCCAGGTTCAATCTCAGCTCAATTTTGATATTTTGTTGGGAAAATAAGCCCTAATGATGACACCATGTCAGCATCTCTCTTTTCAAATTGTCTCTATAGAAAGAGAAAGAGAGAGAAGGAGACGGGCAAGATTTGCCTGCGTAACTCTCAGTCTGCTCATTTATTGCGAAGAGCAAGCATCATAAACCTGCAGTGTTTTTAAAAGCGTGTGATAAATATTCTGAATATTTATGAAAATGAAAGAGACCGGGGAGAAAACCTTCATCATGCAGACGCACAGCAGGCTGATAACCATTTCCTACAGTTGACTGGCTTATATATTAGAACTTCTCTCCAAGAAGGTCAAAAGTTCATTTCTTGCAATGGTAAATCTATTTATTGTGTAAGAACATCAACTAAATTTGTACAATATGCAAAGTGTATTTTTTACTGCAGCTAATAGCAGAAGTAGCAAAAAATATCATTTAAGCTAATGGTTGCAAATGCAATCATTGCTATTTAATGGCTTTGATGAGTATGCATATGCATAGTACACTACTAAACTTTTGTCTCCATAATGGTACTGAATCTGCATATATCTCTTATTTTAGAATATAATTTCAGTATTGAACTGTGTTTTTTTATATAAACAATAACTCATTACATATATTTAGATACATTTACACAGACAAATTAGCTTAGGTGAATGTATGCTTGTACACTACATTATAAAGAGTGAGTGGGAAAATGGTGTTATCATGGTGAGAGAAACAGAATAGCGGGGGACAGGTAGCAGTTGTGTGGCGGTCGACAGCATCCATTATGCTTCTCTGTGCACATTCTCCATTTAGCCTCTTCATATGACTCCTCGGGGCTGTGCGAATCTGCAGTTTGGTTTCTGTACTTGTAAATTATGCAATTTGTGTTTCATGCCACAGCAGGCATCAATTAGCACCTCTCTAATGCTTCTACATCTGAACTGCATCAAATTTGGTTCTGTGCTGCTCGGAACTTGATGTGAGTTTGTCATGACTCGACTGAAAGGGAGAAAATGTTCAACACTGGTGAGTTCGCTTATTGCTCACCTTGGGCTTTTATATCAAGAATACATATAATATTCATCACTGCTGCTGGATTATCATAAAAACATACTGTGAAAAGATATTTTGTTTGGGGAAACAAACATTTCTAATTTCTTATTATGCAACACCTGTGTAAAGAAACTCTTTTTTCACAGTTTGCATTGTTTGGGAATGAATGAATCATTTCTAAACCTCTGCATTCATTCACAGAGGATAATAAATCCACCACATACAATGTACATAGGTCAAGATATCAGTGTTCTCACACTTTCTGATTAAGCAAGACAAAAGTTGGAAAGTTGTGTGAAAAACTGACAGATTTTTCATTAGATTCACCACTTAAGATGGAAAAGAAATCACATTTTCGAGATGGTGAGGAAAAAGGAAATTGCAACTACTTCTGAAATACCTCTGTTTTTTATTTTATCAGGGGCAATCTATCTTTAAAAAAATATTGAGCAACAAAATCAAACTTATTTTAAATCACTGGATGGTATTATTAGCCTCATGTGAAAAGAGAGAAAACAGTTTCAAATGCGGATACCAAAGCAGTTGGGGTGGCGGTTGGGGTAGATGTTTGCATGTATAAAATGGTTAACTTTTACATCACAGGCCAGGATTCATGTTCCATCTCCTAGGAACCATTAATGTTGGTTTCCTCTGATAACCATGATTTAACCATCTTACCATTACTTTAACAATGACTAAGAACTTTTACCAAGCAGTTTTAATCGCCTAAACTTGGCTGCATCATATCAGAAAGCAGATCAGAAAACACATATTTTTGAATGTACTGACAAATAACCTACTTTATCATTTAAAACTTTTTTGGAATAAGTCTTGATAAAACATACAGTTTGCTGTCATATCTTTTTGTTGAAAAAACAGCTTGATACTGTTGTCAAACTGTGCTGGTCCGCCTCTCAGCAGTGCATGCAGCAGATCGTTCATGACTGTGAAACGTCTCTGCGGTGGAAGACACTGATCGTCCTTCAGATTGGGCCTAATCATGTTTGCTTTGCCCCAATTAGATAAGGGAGGTGCATCGTCAACACACAAGCTTCCTCGTGACTCCTTTGACGATCCCCGTGCTTTTCCTCCTGTTCACCAAATGGCAGCAGTAGGAGGCAAAGGATGGTCCACATTCACACCCGGCTGAGTCATTTCACACTGGAATACATCCATTAGAATTAAGATCATAAAAAGCCAAGACGAGACTGACAATGGAAACTGAGAAGTGAAATCTGAGAGAAAAGGCGGCGGCGGGCAACATATGGCTTAGTGAGACCATAAGTTGTCAGTTTATAAAAGGCAGCAGCTGGTTAAGTTTCCTGGTGAGCATTAATATTGTATGACCGTGCTGTATATTCTTTACTCTTGACCAGATTAAACAGCGCAAATCGTATTGATACAGCAGAAAACCCACAGTTGGCACCACAGTCTGCAGTCACACTTGTCCGCAGTATCACATTTCAGCCATAATACACAATGGACTGCCTTCTGTTTGCATAGTCTTTCCTTGTGTGCCTTGACAACATCTTTTTTCTTGGCCCCTGGAATCTCCATCCCAGTCTATGAAGCCAGATCATGCAGGATACAACATTTTAACACAACCTGGCTCAGAAAGTGCTACAATAATTTGAAGAAGCTGAAGAGATGTTGCAGTTTAGAAAGACCCCAAAAATAGAGACGATAATAAATCTGGACTAACATGCAGCACAGACTGTCAAAAGATACAATTCACAGCCAGTCTGCAATGCTGGGCACAATCTGATACCACAGCTAATCACACAACAGTATCCTTTCTCTCTGTCAGCAATATAATCATATCAAGATCTCATGTTTAACATTGAATTATGATAATTTCACCACGTAAAATAATCATTCCACACCAGTGAGATATGTTCCGGTTGCTTTAAAACCTCAACATGCTCCGGACGCTGTGCAAACAACGAAAGACAATGAATTTTGACCTCATCCTGATGTTTATTCAAGACACTGTCAATAATGTAATCCCCATGATTTAGTTGGAAATCACATCTGCCACATTCAGGTGAAGGCCACTTTGTCTCCTACATATTCATAGGCAACTATATTGACTAAATGTCTTGACTGGCTAAGTATACAACAGGAAGTGTGAAACTAGAGGATCAGTTGTAGTGTGAATATAAGCAGTAAAGAAATGCATACAGGAGATTCTGGGATTAAGTATGAAAGCAAGTATGCTAACGTAGTCTCTTCAGTCAGGTCTGGATACCGACTGACACCGAGGACTTACTGCAGCAGACATTTGGCAGACAAGCTAACAGTAGCGTACAACTTCCTGAGTTGTAAGGAGTCAGAAAGACTCAAAAGTACCCCATATCATCAGTACAAAAACAAAAAAAACCAATAACATGCTCCGCTCTCAAATTCACGCTGTAAATCATACCTGTAGCGAGCTAACCCCGGGGCTACAGTAGCACTCTGTAACAGAGGTCAATAACTATGGCAAGACACGTTTACTGTGAGTCTTTGTGTTCCCAGAGTGACAATAGAATCTCATTGTCAGGTGTTTAGTCAGATAAGGTCGCACACCCGCAGGGATTAGCGTTGGCTTTTCATCAATGTAATGCTTTAAAAACAGGTTTAGCAAACGTGCGGTGGATCAACCAATTTAAATGCTAAACCTCTTTCTCTCTCAGAAGATTGGGGCCAGGGGCTAAACACATACAGATAAACAAATCAACCGAGCTGTAAGGACTTGGAGCGAGGGGAAACAAATGAGTGACCCTCACAACTTTATTTGTACAGCGAGTGCTGGAAAATGGTGATATAGCTTGCAAAGTGTTAAGGTGAGAGGCTGATTCTCTTGTTTGGCGCGATAATACTTCCAGTGTCGAGTTCCTTGGTTAAAAGGAGCCATCCTGAGGCACTGTATTCAACACTAAATATGCAAACAGGGCTTCAGGAGTTTGTGATAACAGCAGGAGGAGGTGATTCGAAAATGTCACTGGCTCTGGTTTAACATAACACAGTTGTAGCCACTTGTATGTACAGTAACAATATGCAACACCACTGCTCATACGCAACCCACAGCAGTCGTTGAATTAGACGCTGGCTGGATCATGCTGGGAAGTGACATTACTCTTTGAGAGCAGCATAATGATCACTATCAATCTCTTCATTGTCGAGTCACATTAGAGAAATATCAGGGAGGAGTACTGGAAAGGGGAAGCAGACCGCCGAGAGACATCCTCCACCGCGGCGGTATGGCAGTGCATTAATCACGGTGGCGGGAACCTTTCTGTGTCCAGGCTGAAAACTGTCAGGATAAACACTTCAGCCGATAGAGATGCTACTGTTGTGCCAGGAGAAAATTCCTATCTGGTGTCCCACCACGTTGGCAAAGAGTGCCTGCTCTCTCATTGCAGCACATAACTGTCACAGCGTTCTCATTTCAGATTCACATTTTTCTCTAAGGCCATTTTGAAAATGTTGCTACTGATATCTTCAGTCCTCTTTTTTTTTAAGGCAAGGAGACAAAACTGTCATTATTTCACAATCAGCAAGGCTCAAAAAAGAGTTCCTGCTGCAGATATTCAGCTCAGTCGTTCTGAATGTAATAACAAGCTGAAAAGATGCTGTATTTAAAACTATAATACCACATCTGACACGCACCATGACACAGCTGGATGAACACTTCATGACTTTCAAAGCCTATATAGAGAGCAGTCCCTGAGAACTTGCAATGATTTCATCCATTAAGTCCATCAATCTAAGTTTGCTACGTCAGTTTCAGTTAGTGTTGACTGTCTCGGCAGTGACCTGCTACAAGTGCCCTCACTAGGAGGAAAAATTTGGAAGTGAAACTTTTTTAACTTTTTTTTTTTTTTTTTTTTTTCTCAAATCTTTCCGTCTAGTGTAGGAGCACACATGTCATAGTCAAGCGGTTTATGAAACCACCAACTCCCCATACTCCGCTAGTGCCATCTAAATAATGAATACTCTGCCACTTGCAGTAATCCTCCAGCAGCCATCCCCAGAAATAGAACAAAGTCAGACAGAGCACTCCTTCTCTCTCCTTCACTTTTCAAAACAAATAATGCTGATTCCTGAAAACCCCATTCAAATTGCTGCCACTCCAATCCCTCTGCACGGTAATGATGTGCCGGACTCACGTTTGCAAACAAGACATTTTGTGAGTTACTGCGGCGATTCCACATTCTTTGCCACATCTAAGTTGGGACTTCAAAGTTTTGCTTAGTATCCATTTGAAGGCAACTGCAAAGCGTGGGTAGCCAACGATTTCAAAAGGCATCAAGCGCTAACCAAAAAGGTACAGTAACTGCGAAGGGCACCTTTGGGCTTCCTATGATGGATGATAAGAAAGAGAAAAGAAAGAGGAGGGGATGCGGGGAGAGAGAGAGAGAGAGAGAGAGAGAGAGAGAGAGAGAGAGAGAGGGGTAAGAGAGATGAGCGAAAGGAGAAATTATAGGGAGAGAGGTGAGCTTATATGAAAGGTATCCTTAATTAGATGGCATGTTTGCCCTCTTCCACAAATTCATTCATGTGGTGCCAGGAAAAAAAGACCAAAGCTGATGAGTCTGGGGAGAACTATCTGCCTAAGTGGCCTTTTATTGAGGGATAAAAAGCTCCTCTTTGCCTCTGTTCCCATCCACTGCCCCTGATTATGGAAGAAGTGAAGGCGGATGAAAGGAGGGGCCAAGGATTTCTGACATGTCCTATTGTGTGCAGATGTGATGACAGGCCTGGCATTTGGCAGATGAAACCTATGAACTGCCTTCTGAAATCTCAGCCAATTACAACAGGAAAAAAACTACAGGGAAAAGCAACAAATCTTTTTAAAAAAAAAAAAAAAATTTTAATATTTGATAAGAAATAGTCATAGTTTATCAGTACAACATCATCAAAGTTTCAGTTTATAGCCTGAAGATTACTTACAAATCAATACTCAACACCACCTTGTTAAGGTTTTAACAACTATTTTACTCTCACAGGAAAGAATATGTCAGATAAAATAAAAATCAATGATATTAATTTCCTGTGTTGAAATCTCTTATGGTTTCCATCAACTTTGTATTAAAAAGGTGTGTGCGGCCAAACTGTTATTATAATCTCACGAATGCTGCAGCATGTTTATCCAAATCCAACGCAATTAAATGTAAATTAAATTAGACGTGAAGGGAACCTGCAAACAACGATGATGATCTAAACAGGTATTATGGTCATGTCCTTTCATCTAAAAATGCATCAAACTCTGGCACTTGCAGCAGTGTTGATTGATCAAGTGCTGCGCTAATGAAAGCTGTGAGACTGAGGGAGATTAGATGGCTGCTAAGCTTTGACCCTGGAAGTGAAAACAGCGAGGGCTGGGGATTGCTATCATAAAGTAGCTAAATGGCTTATTTCACCTCCAGCTCTGGTAGCCACCCACTGGCATTACTGTTTGGATAATGATACCCGTAAATGTCCGCAGTAAACAGCTGAGGAAGAGGGGCTCCAGCCGTTCCCCAGCAGCATTACATGAGGTAGGGGTGATCATTACCTTGTGAAATCTGGTCACTGTAGCAAAACAGCAACACATAGTTATCTGTTACAAATGAAGCATAACCACAGACCCTGGTGGTCTAAGATTCCACCAAAATAAAAATATCTAAAAAAAAAACAACAACACACATCTTAAGAAACTTTTCTTATTCTGGGTTTTGAGGAAAGTTTGTGCTGTTTAAATAATGTTGCCATACTGCTTAGTATGCGATACCGGAGCAAACACTGAATTCAAAAGGTCAAATATGAAGATATATTGAATATGAAAACCAAAAAACACTTAAAAGCACTTATAAGCTTAGCTTCTTGTCAGTTCAGATTATAAACACAATTTGTCCACGATGACTGGTTTTCAGGAGGAGTTTGCACTCGTCTGAAAAGTATAAGATATTGCACTTGTCACCAGTGACAGGCAACATTGACATTATCTTACAACATGCAGGATTCAGAGGTCCTGCCTCCTGACTGAGCCCACTCAAAGCTGTCATGATAAGAAATATACAACCTGGATAAATCTGAACGTGATACTGTATTTTGAGCTGATAAACAATGGTCAGTGGAGGGATGTAACTAAGTACTTTATTTATAGTAAGAACAAGTTTAAGATACCTGTACAGTACTTTACATGAGTACATCCATTTAAGGTTGCTTTATACTTGTACTTCACAATATTTCATGGGGAAATATTGTACTTTTTTACTTTACTACATGCATTTAACAGTAGCAGTAGTTACGTTGAAAATAAAGATTTTACATTCAAAAAAATGGAATCTGCAATTAAAATATGATGCATAGCTTAAATTACCCATGCAATTTAGCTCCAAGTTGCCCACCTACAACAGTACAATTCTGCTTACACATTAATGCATTGATAATCAGTGTTACACATTAAATATCAGTAATAATAATCCAATTGTAAAATATATAGAAGTATAACACTCACAGGGGCCAATGTCTGCACTGAGTTTGTATTTTTGCTCATAATAGTTACATCATTTTAATGTCCAATGCTTTTATTTATAAGCAGTATCTTTTTATAGTGTAATATTGCTGCTTTCTTCCGTAAAGGGTGTGAATAATGTGACATAAATGTGCTTTTCTACGACAATATTCTGTAAAAGCAAGCCATAAGATGTATGATGCTTGATCTTTTAACAGGCAGTTGTTATTTTAATGTTTAACTGGGCTGTGCAAACTGCTACTTTTTAAAAAAGAATCAATATAACCTTTGTACATCTGTCCATCGGCGAGGACATTTATTTTTTACTTAATTTTTCTGTTTCCAAACTCATTTTAAGCTTTAGCTGCTGCCCTCTGTGCATCTTAACCTTGGAGTTTCACACATAAAGGGAAACTAGCCTTCAGCTTGGAATTCGTTTAGTGTTTAATAAGGTGCACGAAAGCATTCAAACAGCCTAATTTTTGCTTAAAGGACATTTGACCATCCATGTTAGTACCTCAGTATTGTGACAGTACTGAAGTTTTTAGAGAAAGTGAACTTCATTCAATCGTTGTCCTTGTTGTACGAAAAAGTTAAATCTGTACTTAAGTTCAATCGATATTTTCAAAATTCTTTCATAAATCTAAATCATCTATTCATTTTCTACATTTGAGTGTTCCGTTGTAATTATATTTCATATTTTAATTAACTTCTCCCAATAGACATTGGGTTGAAGCTTTCAGGTGTGCAGATTTTCTCATCCACGTTATTTGACTGAGCATTAATTAAAAACAAGGGTTCAGTGTCTCCCAGCTGACATCACTCAATGGAAAATTTCACACTCACATGCTTTCTAAAAACCTTATTAAGATTATTACAGATGTGGATATGAAGATAATGTATGAAAAAATTATGTCAGCTTTGTCTTCAAGAAAGCAGACATGAGTGTATGTGTATGCCATATGTACAGTACACAATCTATCTATCTATCTATCTATCTATGGGACAAGGTTTTGGTTGCAAAAACGTCTTTATGGTAAATGCTGATAGAAGAAGAAGAAATTTACATTTTTACATACTTTGCCAGAATCTTTGTGTCTCAAGTGATTTTTGTTGCAGAGCTGAAGCTGCTGATGAGGCTTGCACATAGAGTAATCCACAGAAAAAGTCTTCATTTAGACATTACATAAATTAAACAACAGTTCATCCTTTCATTACATAAATTATGGAACAGTTCATCCAGAAACCACATCATAATGCACAAAAGCCTTTGTTGACTGAGGCTTTCGCTGGCCCTGAAGTCCTGACGTGTGTTTGCCAGTAAGAGTATGACGAGGATGAAACTGACAGAGCTGCCTGGTGAAACATGAGATAAGAAAATTAAAACAAAAATTACTCAGACCTCGCCGTTAATGTGAATGCCGAGCAGCCTTGGTCCACTGAGACAACCGCGAGTCAAAGGCAAGCCTGTGCAAGTTATTGATAGTCCATCAACCCATTATGATTTATGATATTGAAGTTTTAGTATTATTGCCGTCCTGAATGCACATACGCTGAATGTCACCGTAGCTTGTTCAAAATGTTACCTCTCCTCCAGCATATACCACTCACCATGCATTGCATTTACTTCTTTCTCCAGACATAAACCCATTTGTTTTTAACATAATTACCACTGACACATATAAAGATGGCTGAATCACAATATACCCACCTCCTCAGCAGCATGACCACCCCCTCAATTACCCCTACACACCACTGCACAGGCAAACATGGCTGAACCTCAGCTACACAGTACAACACCACGAGACTGCAGCCTTAAAAATCACACAACTGATGTTAAAATGAACAAATAAATGCACAATGTAATTAATCATTTCCCTCTCATTCAGGCAGCTAAAAATATACCTGCCTTGCTCCAGAACTTACCTTATGGCCCAAAGAATAATTCATTGTGATGCTTCATAAGATGCATTGCCCGCGGAGGAGAAGCTCATTGCATTTACCTACTCGTATTTACCTGTCACCTGTAAATGTATGTGGGACTACCATTGTATGACCCTTTGCAGCACTCAGACTTATTCCTCTGTTGATGCATCTGCTCTGCTTACATTGGCCACCACTTGCTACACACCAATTACTCTTTGTCTTTGTAGCTATTGGTCTGCTAAGCACTTCAATCCATCTCTGTCTCTGAGGCCGTGACGTCAACCCGAAATGATTAATCAAAGGCAAGTCAACACCCAAAAGCAACACCTAGGGTACCCTGTTTGCATACATTACCCATAAAACTTCATGGGTGTCATGTTAAATATTGAGCGTGTGAGGAATTCTAAAATCAGCAGCAGTTTCTCACGGAGCACGAGCCAAGGAATACAAGTATAATGTCTTATCGCTCTGATGCAGTTTAAAAAGCTTAAGGCAAAACACTCCTAATATTGTATTTCATACAATATTAAAATCCCTTTTTTTCCATTTGTTCCACATAATCAAGCAGTGTTTCTGATGATATGAGAGAAGCTATGAGCATTATACCTTGTGTGTTTATGTAAAGTAGCGAAGATATTCACCACAAAATCCCTCATTCACAATTTTGTTAGGTGACCATAAATCAACTTGTCCCAGCTGAAGTCCAAAAATATGCTTAGAGTTGTTCATAAATGTAAATATTTCCAAGTCTGTGAACATAGTTTTGGGCAAATGCAAGACACTGTATATTATCAATTTACACGTGTTAAGCTGCAGTACCATTTTAAACACAACACACACCCGCCTCCTCATATAGAAGAAGAGGATCCACAAGGGGATTGAAAGGGAATACAATAGACTGTAGCTTTCTGCAGCAACAATAAGGCCCGGGCTGCTGGTACACAGCTCTTGTAATGCATTAAACATTATTTCGCCACATCCAAGTTGTTGACAGATGCAATTCATGTTCAACTCCAGATTTGTCAGCACAGATGTCCACCATAAAACGGCATTAATAAAATACTGTAAAATGAGAAACCAGAAACCGGAGTAGAATTTAGGGTAATTTTTTACGCTCATTATAAAAGGATTACAAATAAGTTGATGTGTTACCTTCAAAAAATGCCTGTAGCAATTCCCCACTGAGGCTTTACTGTATGAAGGTCCACTTCTCAGGCTGCGATGCTGCTTTGTATTGGATTTACAAATGCTCCGGATCTTCTCCTCTTCCCGCTGCTGCTACACAGCCACACACTGCACGAGAACACTATCGTACTGACACATGGATGGCACTCAAGCGATGTCAGAAGGGTTAAAACCTAGTGGACCGGAAAGTCACACCAGCATCGTTCTAGTTGCCAGCCACCGCTGCCGCACTCTCCACCAGCTCTCCACCTCCTCCTCCTCTTTCTTCTTTTCCTTTTTTTTTTTTTTTTTTTTTTAACTCAACCTATCTCATGGGCTTCTCCCCCTCCCTATGTGAGATGGTAGACCAGAGCGCTGGGCGATTTGCACCACTCTATCATGGATCGTGTTACGCTGTCTGGCTGCAGTCACAGATGATAGGCTGAGGAGCTTTGCGTGTGTGTTTACCCCTCTAAAGAAGTAGCGGGAGAACAGAAGAGAGATACGGGAGGGAGGGAGAGGTGAGCTGCCACCCTTAAAACACAAAAATCTGAAATGGTGTCCGAAAAGATTATCAAGCAAGGTGACAGTCTTTGGCTTGAAGCCTTGATGTGAATTCAGGGAGGGAGGGTGTCACTGAGGTACAGTATGCCTATCTTAAAGTGCCACTTTTGAATTACTCTCCTTCAGTTGGACAGAATTTTATTTTATCACACACAATCTGTGATTTGTCTTTTGTTTTGCTGACATACATAATGAACATCCTTTGTCTTCCTTTTTAATTTAATATTTTATTATATGTCAAGCTCATGGGAACATACAGTAGTGTATATCTGACACATACTGCTGCAGACTGAAGCAATATAGAAACAATAGACACATTCACCATCAAAACCCTCCCATATCGCATCTTCTGATATTTTGATCACAGATGAGTTTGAACATAAGAGCAATTACAACACCAAAAATAATTAATCAACACCACACTTTAACGCCGTGTATGTCAGCGTGATGATGACAATTAAAGCTATCCAAAGCTTGTTTTGATCTTGTCTTGTTGGCTAGATTGTCAGTATTGTTTGTTTACTTTTGACAGCATTTTAAAAAGAAGGCAAAATATTTGACTGTTTATAAGACGCACTTTCACAAACTGCAGATCTTAATCAAAAGATGAACTGGAAATGGTCACATCCTCATTAGCTTCTCTAAAAGACCTAGATTTTTTTTTTTTTTAATGAAGCCCAAATAAAGGAACATATAAATATTGGTAAACAGGATCAGTATGTCCCTCAGGTATATATGATGCTACGTCTTATTATTTGATGTTGCCACACTGGGCACGTTCCTGAAATATAATAGAAAATCAGCTATCAGTGAAAATATTTAGGTGTATGTTGCTTCTGTGCTTTTAATTGCATCATAATTGCAATAATCTTGGATAAATTTCACAAATGTGTAAATTGATTGATTAATTATCTAACATCAGATATTGGTGTGTCCCTAACTTGAATTACCCATATGAAGAAGATTATTCTTTTCCTTCTTTGCTAACAGTTAATCTGCCCCCTGCTCTGCAAATTTTGTCAAACTCTGCCCTGTATTAGTTGTTAAGAAAATTGTTTTGACTGCCTCCTTCTGAAAGTCCTGAGATGAGCTGTTAGCAATTTTGTGCTTTAAAAATATTGAGAAAGTGAACTTTAAGTTAAAATTTAAAATACAGCCCGAGTTTTAACTCACAAGTCCATCAAATAATCTCTCTAGATAAAAATGAAGACATTTGGCCGCCTCATTAAATGGCGTAACTACAATTCATTTAGATCAATAGGTTGTTGGATATGCAAGCTGATAGTGTTAGCAGATATAGTGAAAAGTACTAATGTGCAGAGTTCCAAATCTTGAACACTGTATCGGGTGCAACACAACACCGTGACTCACAGATCAATAGTCTTATTGTAGGCAACAATGGACATGTTTCAGCTGGAAGCCATCATCAGCGTAATCAGAACAGCAGAAATGGCAATTTATATACAAAACAGGTGAGGTTCAAACACGAATAAGCAAAGAGAATACATAAGTCAGCAAAGAGAATACATAATCGCATAATAATAATATATTATGCAATTATATATTCTCTTTGCTGATTGGTGTTTGAACCTCATCTGTTTTGTATAAATTGCCATTTCTGCTGTTTTGATTACGCTGATGATGGCCTCTAGCTGAAATGCGTTTGTTTTTGCCTGCGATAAATAAGAAGACTATTGATCTGTGAGTCACAGTGTTCTGTTTGTTTTGATAGTGTTAGCAGACAGACAGAGAAATGGGCAACTCAATTGAATTACAAAATCACAGTGCCCTCTAGCACCTGTGGCAACTAAGTCTAGAAAAACTTGTATATATAACTAATTCACATTTCTATCAAATGTGACAATGAAATTATTATTGAAGTCTGAAAAAAAAACGACGAGTCGTGGCCATGGTAGAGCATAAGTCATTGGACATTACTTCAGCATCACAGCCTACTGTGTCATCTATCATGGGACTGAAAATAAAAAATACTGGAGGCTATTCATGAGATTACATCAAATTTCAAATAAATTTTAATGTGTTTCCATATAAACATCTCAAATAATAACATAAAGCCACCTCTGCCAACAAAACTGGACCTCCTCTTTTTGAGACCTGCTGATAGACGTAACAGCGGAGTAGAGGAGAGAGACTTAAGATAGCAACGTAACCGACCTGCATGCTGGTATCTGACATGTTTTTTTTTCTTCCCGAAAACAAATCATTTTTAAAATATGTATAAATACATATATATATATATATATATATACATACACACACACACACACATATACACACACGTAGTCACATAATACACATGTTAAAATAGTTGTTGATTATATAGTGAAGTCTTATTAGTCATCCATTGCTGCAGTGGATCATATCTTGTTGCAAAATCAATTGGGCATTTCATTTTTATAAGTTATCATGACAGCACAGCGGTCTCTAATACTCTGCTTTCATTAATGACCAACAACTAAAACAGCAAAGGACTGATAAGACTCCTTTGAAGGTGGACATCAAAAGTGATGCCTCTGGGTTTGAGAACAAGGGAGGGCTTCTTTGACATTTTCCCAGTGCAACCACACATTGACTCAAAGAGCATGGTCACGCCTGTAGGCTCAAGTGGGAAAATATGTTGAGTTTGGACCACAGTCCTTGTAATCCAGGAGTGCCCCAGTTCCATATAGCTTGACTGAAATTCATATTGAGTGGCCCAAATTATTATATTCATCATCCATCCTGAAGAAACGGCATTCGAGAACTAGTGTAGGACAGGCTATTTTAAGATGGAAGCATATCTACATTAGTCACTTTAGAACACCTTAGAGATGATGTCGATTTCTGTTCCTTTGGGAATAATGAACGGCCTCATTACAATTCCCACATAGCGTGCCTTAGTGAGGTGGTAGAATTAAAACTAGACATGTGTGTGAGTTAATGCCTTTTTAATAATATTCTATCAGATTTTCATTTAATGTGAAAGATCAATACTGTCTTTTAAATGATACCATAAAATTTACAACGGTGACGAAATACAATACAATACAGTATTTGTGCATTTTTTTTCCATGTTGTTTGTAATAGATAACAGGGCACAATGGGGATATGACATACATATGAATGTGTACAGAGGGCTTGGTTAGGAACACAGTAATAGGGGTTGGAAAAGTAAGCAGGAGCAACTGAGGAGGTAGCAGGCTTGGGTTTGATCTGTTCAGGGAATAAATATCAATCTATTGAAATACCTGCCTTCTGACAGTCACCCGTCTACATTTATCCATCCACTGTCAAAGCAGGATTACCCCAAAAGCCCCCCCTGGATACTGAACCATCTAGAGCCAAGTAGCTCGTTTTCACTACAGCACCATGTGCAAACAAAGAGGGCGGGAGCAGGAGGGAAAATGGTATCCGCACTGGCAAAGATGCTGCAGAAAATTTCACCCGGGTAAACAATATGGGAAACGGGCCAGGATCGTCTTCACATAATATGCTTAATTCTCCAGCTAAAGGGGGAAAATGGACTCTTATTTCCACTAAAGAGCTGTTGCTAAATGATGGCTATTCAGCCCAGTTTCAATTTTGACATGCCAAAGCTGTCTGAGATACTCAGTTACTGGGGAGTGGGATGTGGGCGGGGGGTGGTAGGTCTCTTTACTCTCCTTGTGCTCCATGGTCTCAGTCCAGCTGGCCTTTAGAATATGGATTATGTGGTGCAGCGGCCAGGCTCTCACTCCATGGGGGGCTGGACTGGGTGCCCAGCTTCAGCGGACTCCCCACCGAGACCCCTGGGTGAGAGGACGCTGAGAGCCCCCTCAGTTCTCAAGGCTGGATCATTGAGAACGCAGCGGATGCTTCCCACACCAGCACCATACGTCAGTGTGTGAAAGAAAACTAGCAAAAAATTTTAAAAAGACAGTGAAAAGGGGGGTGGCGGGTAGGTCTGCGGGGGGATTGGGGTGTGGAACATCGAGAGAGAAGCAGAAGCAACAACCATGGTTGTGGCAGAACTGCGACACTGCATCACTGCCAATCACAATGCCTGCTCTGTCAGAGAAAAGAAAGGGGTAAAAAAAAAAAAAAAAAATAGCAAAAGCAGCAGCAGCAGATTTACCTTTCAAAAAAGTCTGGGACGATAATAAGTATCCAAATGACAGCTCTGTGCCACTGTATCCCTGACTAAAGTTAACCAGGGGTCCTAATGTCGAGTGCCAGCAGCAGACACAAAGGTCTGAACAGTGGGGCGCCGAGGCATCTAGCACAGCATGGTTAAATGGGGCAGGTGATTTCCCATCTCCTCCACTGCCCTCAAGGCACAGCCAATCACTGCTGGGGAAAAGTGGCGCCCCAGCCAGCAAGCCAGGCAGCCAGTGAGTGGAAGGGCTAGGAGTCTATCTGGGACCATGCATTATTCACATGCTCCGCTACGGCACTAAGACCTCCACAAAGGAAAGGCCTCAGGTTCCATCAGTGCCGACTTGTTTCCAATCTATTATTGATGGCAACACTACACCATATACTTTTCCCTGATTTACTGGATTCTATCATTGTTTCTATAATAAAGGCTATTTCCAGTAAAGTCAGAACAAATGAGTGGAATATTTCCAAGCATGGTGCCAGTGTGCTTCTTTCATTGGAATCTTTTTGGAAATGGCTTTAATTACACAAATCAGGAACACTTGTCTTCTGTTACTGAAATGAAATAACTTTTGCACTGTAACAGCATAAGTGTGCGCTCACCTTAATATACACTGCAAAACCTGAAACCTTTGTGCGAATCATCAATCATGTCGAAGGTAGGTTTCCATGCAAAATTAATTCCAGCACGGAGACCTCCAGTTAGACCTAAGTGAAATAAATGAGCTATCCAATTACCACATTATGATCACATGTAGCCACCAGGAAAAAAAAAATGCACTGACAAAGATGTACCCATCAGCAGCTCGCCAGTATCTCATGGTAACTGTGTGCTAATGTTAGGAGCTATAAAATTCCCAATAAATGCATATTATTTTAAGTCAGTGATGACTTAGCATATAGAGCCATTTATTTAGATGTCCAGCAACTCAGACTGAACCTTCCCTACACAGACAGGGAGCAATCATTATTATAATTTTGGTAACATCAGAGCCCTCATGAAAATATGCATCTCATCTTGTACTGTAGTGCAAAATGGGCGAAGAACATTTGAAGGAGTAATGTGATAAAGCAAGGCTGGTCATCAGATATGAAATGATATACCATCAGTATGTATGTGTACAGTCTTGAATTGTATCAAAAAAGCCAAATGATCCTTTATGTTCTGATTTAAAAAATCTTAACAAGCTGCAATTGCTTTGCATTTTGTGGCAATATTCACATTATTACCATGCACACATCAAAGATTGCCCCTAAGTCTCTCCAGGAAACACAATCAATCTACTCAGTATGCGTGGCTGGGACAGTGGGCCATCTCTCCCTTTGAGGATGTCGACGCATTTGACCGATGTGCAGTCGATCCCCCAGATTGTGACTAATCATCATTACCGGCTGCTGAAACAATGACTTTCCTTCAGCCTGCTCGGCTTCAAGAAGGACACAGGGGATCTGCCGGTTTTTCTTATGGTGGCTTAACAGTTGAGTCTGGATTTGAGGAATTAAGGCAGACTTGGACACAACAAAATGTGCAACATGATCATCCATCCAAGTTATCAACTATAGCCTGGCTTGAACTGTAAATCTGTTTCATGAATTACAAAAAAAAAATCAGCAATAGGTATTGTATTTTTCGATAAAGTGTGATAGGGCTTCAGTTTCAGTTGGAGGAATTTCATTTTATACATTTTTAGCCGGAAAATAAGTGCTGCACATTCCTAGAAGGAAATACAAAATATAAAACAATAGGACGGAAATGAGGACAGATGCATAGGAGAACCATAGTTGGGGAATTTTCCAAAATGGACAGCGGATTATGAAAAATGACTTCTTCCTTACAGTGCTTAAAGGTTAGGTCTCTATTACACAGAGAGCAAAATGTCAGCAGTATCCCCTGAAAGAGTAGACTGTGATATTAATGGAGAGTCCAGGGAATGGGCTTCCCCTGACTGAGTTTCCCCTCTACCAGACACATTATTCATTTAGTTGTCAGCCAGCACCTGGTGCATGTAACACTAACATCTACAAACTAAATGATGGAGAGAATATGGCCCACCCTGGTAGGCAGCCAGTGGTGAAATGAATGTTGTTGATGAAGTATAATGGAGAGTAAAAGTACTGCTACTAGATAATCTAAGAGCGTCTCGCCTGCACAACTGAAGTTGTCGCCCAGGACATATTAGCATAATGTTCAATTCTCCAGCTAATATTGTACTTTCATTTGGCTCTTAGCTACCTCTGAGACTATAAGGATGGGGGGTACTAAACACAGGGTTCATGGCAAGGCTGCCATCAAGAACTGCAGAAATATAGCCCATTTTCCACCTCACTTTACAATGGCGTACACAAAAGTATTTTCATTTTACAATGGTAAAAAGCGTTACACCTCCAGTGGATCACGCATTAGCAAAGGAACTGACTTACCATCCAAAATAAATGGGTAAAAGATTAAAGAGAGAAACTTATCACTTGTTTGAATTAGTGTACATAGCGTTTTTATATTTAGTGCTGACCGCAGACGCCCTCCTCAAATTCCTCAAAGCAATCATCGAAGCATTTTTCCCTGTAATCTAACCATGCAACATCATTTACAACATAAATGACAAAGAATGTTGTGTTCTATGGAAATGTGATAGACCCAGACAGAATGACAGGATGATTTAATATGTTTTGGAGAAAGTCATCAGTGACATAGCCACCACTTCATCTAAGATGCAAAATGGCTTCTGTGTGAGGCAGACTGCGGCGGTGGATTATTTGTGAGTAATATTCTTTTGCCGTGGTAAATATATTGTGTCATGCAGCAGAGGGTGGAAGAAAAATTCTCTCTCAAGCCATTTTAATGAAGTCCCAAATGCCATCCTCATACTTCTTTCAAGAGCAAACTCTAAGAAACTCCTCTTGAAGTTGACTGTCCCTCAGTGCGTCTTCAAGTGATATGAAAACAAGCAGCTTTTGTGATAGGCAGCCTGAAAAGAAAAAAATATATATATATCCGATGGAAGAGGGTCAGAGGTTGGCAGTAAACAGGTGGTTTGGACCATTAAATTCTATCTTTATGATTGGAGACATTTTATGAATTGTTGTGGCAGTGATGGGATCTGATTAGGGACAGCTGGGATTTTCTCGTCCTGGAACACTAGTAAAAGAATAGTTTTGCCAACCCCATGCCAAACATTACTTCAATCACCGCCATCTTATAATTCATTTGCAGTTACCCCTCACTGCTACATCTTTAGCAAAAGGCTAATAGGAAAAGTCACAATAACACCATTATAGTGAAAAATGTCAATGTAATTCAGTGTTTTTGGTAAGTGCACTGGAGAGCGTCAGAGGCGGAGTTTAAATTAGAGCCAACACATTTTTCTCTGAACAATAGTGAGGAGCAGTGGGGGAGGAAGGAGGAGGGTGGGCATCCAATTACTGGAGTATTGTGTGTGTCATTTTGACACCACGTTTGGGTTTCTTCAACGATGCATTAAATATACCAGAGGTAAAGGCTGCACTGCAGTAATGATTGAAAGACTGAGAGTTGCTGCTAGCTATTATTGAGGGGAAATCAGTGAGTAAACAACTCAATACAGTGTCAATATGTCTATTTTGGCAACCAGTCATAATGCATTCAGTCATTATTTGTACTGTATTTTAAATCAAACAGAAAAAAGACATCGATGTGGTGTGTTTTTATTTGATTAAGTAATCTTCTTGAGTAAAATGAACATTTCTTTAAACCAATGGGAGAAATCACCCACATTTTAAGGTGCTTTGCTTTTTTCCTTTGTGATCTTTTTTTTTCTTTTTTCCTTGGATTGGATTGGTTTAGATTGGAAACAAGTGGCTATTTAACTTGTCTTAAATATGCATTGGGCAACTTTTCACACTGGCAGCTTCAAAAGGCAGCAGTTGAGATTCAACATCCTCAAATCATGTAACACGGCATACGCAGACTGTAGGCAGCAAGCTAATGTTTGCCCAGCTGGCCTGTCTGATCACTTCATACCAAATGATACCAAAGAGATGAGTGAGGCATCAGACCAAACTTTGGTGAGTCCAGCTTTCTGTGGGTGGAGACTCAATACTTTGTAGAGCTAAAAGGAACATTTATCCGCAGCTATTTAGATAATCTATTAAGCATTTAATTCAGTCTTTATTAAAACAAAAATGCCAAATATTCACTGGTTGTAGCTTCTCAAATGTAAATATTAGCCGTTTTTATCTTCTATAATAGTAAACTGATCACATTTGGGTTTTGGATAGTTGGTCAGACAAAACAAGACATTTGAAGATGAAACCTTTCGCTTCAGGAAATTGTGATGGTTATTTTTCACTATTTAATTTGTCAATTTACACACCAAACAGTTAATAGATAATTATATTAACAAACATTTAGGGCTGCAACTAGATATCACCAATAATGTTTGATTGATTGATTAGCGCCTATTGAATAAACTGAACACCAAAAAATAACATTTTGCCTAACAGTGTAGATTTACTGTATATTTTCCTGTAGCTTCAGTTGAAAAACATTGACATATGTTTCACTATCGTTTTGCTACATTTGCTTTGTAAAGGAAATCTTTCAGACAATCACACAGTCTTTTTCCATTCACAGTGAATCTCTCTTGGCCGTCCAACCTTTAGAGCTGCCATGCAAAACTCCGCAGACAGCTCCTTCGGGTAATGTTGAAAAAGACAATAGGTGGAAACTGCTCTAACCTATTTGCCAAATGGTCTGTCATCTAATGCCCTGGTGCTGCTCTATTGTCTAATCCTACTGCTGAGGCCTCTAAAAGGATACATCCGCCTAATAAGATGAATGGGCTTTGACCCTGAAGCTGGTAAAAGCCAACCTGGCCAATTTATCTGAGTGACCTCTACTCTTGGCAGAGACGGCCCTCACCTCTCCTGGAAGCCTTTAGGCAGGATCAATATCACAGAGGCAAAACAATCCAAAACAAGGTGGTGTCTGGAAGTTGAGATTCAACAGCTCATTGCCTTTTACCGCCCTGGATTATGTACTGAATAGCGAAGATTATCTTTTTTTTTTTCTTTTTTAAATATTTACATTACAATTGAGCTGTTATATCAACCCTAATTCAATCATGTATTCTCAAATCACAAATGACTGATGTAGAGTAAGATGAGCGGAGTAAAAAAATATGTCAGCTCCATACTGATTCACCAGTAATTTTATTATGAAAACCGCAATCATGGCTATTCTGAGGCAAGGATTGTAATATAGAGAACTGCATTTTGAGGGAAAATAAGATTTTGTCGACTAAATTAAGGATTCTGTTTCATGTTCTGTTTGTTGGTGTTGTTCAACCGAGATAAAAGGCCCCAGCTCGGATAGGTCGAGGCAAGATAAGAAGAAGAGACCCATTTACAATAGAATATGTTTTCTTTCTTTGAGCATGAATCAGTTTACATGGTATATAGTTTCAATCGTTGGCCTCAAATCTATATCTGCAAAGTGCTTAGGTTTGCATTGGTGATTAGATGAATTGGACTGAGAACGTCTGTTACTTGAGTATCCCTTCCTTGCCTGGATACCTAATGCCTTCCCCTTGCCTCTGAAGTGACCACAGTTTCAGGATGCTTTGCTCTGGGCACTTGGCCAGAAAGCTTTATGTATTCTGATACCATTCATTTTTAATCAGGACCAGAATATCCTTCCAAACCTCTTGCAAGCTGCCTTTGGCTACAAGACTTCAATTTTGTTATATTTTAATTGTTTTGGCAGACCTCCTCATTGTCGAATGTATCAGTCGACTGTTAATATTGCTAATATTTCAAGTGAGAACTGCTGCGCCTCTCATTTAAAATGCTTTTTTCTGTATTTTCAGCTGCTCTTTTCTTGTTGCAGAATTATGTATTTTCCAACTATAGCATATACTGTAGCAGCTGAAACATTGTGTGTGTTCAGCATATTTCATTTGGCTTTCCACTTCGAGGTGCCCTACTCGCAGCTCATCTCCACATGCAGTGGAAGGGTTTCTTCACATGACTGCTGGGGAGAAAGGACATGAGAGCAGGGGAGGGGAATCTTCTTCGGCGGTATAATGAGTTTGACAATGAAAGTGACACTGCATCCTCTCTGGACCTTGCCATGTGATCAATCATAACAATGGCTCACAATTTCCTCCTCTGGATACTGACCTTTCTCTCTTAAGGAAAGGAAGAGTGTGTAGGTGTCGGAGTGTGTGTGTTCCTCAGGATTTCATTGTGCCATCATCTTATTTCCAATCAGTCCTTCAAGTCCTCCTACACAGCCACAAGAGTGTCCTTTAGCAGGGAGCCTTTTTCTCCCATGAAAAGCAAAATTGTCCTAGAATAAAAAAAAAAAAAAACCCTACTGGGGGAAAACTGATCTATTTTATTCTGTCATGTGAACCATTTTAAACATGTATAACACACTTAGCAATTTTAAGGGAGTGACATCTGGCTTATATATTTAAAATCCCATCACCTGAACAGCTTACAAGGTGATTTGATGCAGTTACTTCAGAGAGAAGAACTGCCAAGATTTCATGTAAATATCAACGTGTGAGATTATTTTAGGCTGTTCCTCTCATAGTTCAGTGCCCATACTAAAGAGAGACAGAAACGGGAATGACGTGCGGAGAAAACCGTGAGCGTGAAGTGATCCTACAAGTTTTTAGCTGACCCCACCTCCCCGCCCTTGTCTCCCTGGCGAGCCACCAGGACATCTCATCAGTAGCCTACTTACTGCATTTTCTGTGGGTCTGTGTCCGTCTCTGTGTGCGCTGAGAATCAACTACACCACTTAAATAAAACTGTAAGAGTAAATTACAAAATATTGTTATAATCAAACTCATCTTAATACGCTTCAGCCACAAATGTCCCATGTCGGCAATAAGGCGTCTAGACCAGATTTTATGGCCATTTTTATTTCATTTTTAATTGTTTTATCTGCACACCAGAGGTACACACTGCTCTGTGGATTGGATTTAAAGCCATATAAAATCTGATCAAAAATATCACCTCACTGGGAAAAATGCTGTACAGTAACTCAAGTGGCTAAAAGATTGTACATTTTAGATTATAAATGGTCAATTTTATGTTTTTTATTACACTTTTTTAATTGATGCTTTCATAGATACTTTTAACTAGAATTAGAATAAATATTATAGGGACTAAAAAGAATGCATAAACAAGTCAATAAATAGTGAAAAAATAAGTATAACAAAATAAATTGCATACATAAACATACATATTTTTGTTATATTGTACACTGCTAGACTATTGTCTTTTTCTTTTTTCTTTCTTTTTCACAGCTATTAGGGAATGACCTTTAACAAATTAAGTTTTTATATTATATTTTAAGGGCGTAACCTTGCTTTGAAAAAAAAAAACCAAAACCTATATTACCACACACACACACACACACACACACACACACACACACACACACACACACACACACAAAGCGCTACCACCTGTATATAGCAAAATAGACAAAACCAAAAGGCACAAAAGTCTGCAAAATACTTGCTGTTGCTCATTAAACTTACTGAGCACATGGTAGTAATTTCAGGCCTCTCAGACCATTTCAACTTTTCTACCAGTTCCTCTCTTCTTTCATCTGTAATATGGTGGTTATAGAGTAAGAGGACACTGTTCAAAGAGCTTTTAGTAAGAAGGTCAACTTGAAAACTATGAGGGTGAAGAGGATAAAAGTAGTATTTTGCAGTGAAGGGGGGCATGCCATACCCAGTGTAAATAACACCCTTAGTATTTTATATTTAAAATTCTTCTGTTTTCAGGAAACAGCAATCTGCTGACTGTATTCTGTGTACAACTCTCCATCAACATCTTTCACCTTATTAATTCAGGCAAATATTAAAGATATTATGTGATACAGTAAAAAGGAATCAAACCCCTTTGATATGTGTTATTGTTAGCTAGATGAAACGTTCACATGACGAAAACTCCCTGAAATCCTGACTGGATTCAAGCCCTTTTAATGAAACATTTATTCGTGTGTGTTAAGGACTCCAACACATTTCCACTGCCAATGAAAAGATCCAGTGCTATCATTTGCAGTTAAAATGTGCTTTTAATTGCGTGTGTCATAACGGAAATTAGAGCAGCCCAGCACAATTAAGACAATACATTTTTGCACATATTTTCATCATTACACTTGGTCACTTAATTGGACTATTTAAAAGAGTAGAGTTTAGATGAGTGTGGTTTCACTCTGCAGCCTATAGCCTAAAAATATCTTCCATTATCAAGTACGTTAAATGGTTTCTTGTTTAGGTTTACCAACTTTCTGCAGTCAAGAAGTTTTCCACTCAGTGTCTTGCTCAAGATGATCTTACGGGTGTGACAACAAGTAAAGCAGAGACTTTTTCTACATTCAGATGAGACAACAACAGAAGAATCACCTTGACTTCTAACTTTTTGATTGCCAACATCCAATACTGAGGAGCGCAAAGGTCAAAGTCACAGCACCATGACAATAGATATAACAAATATCCCTATGTCCCAAGATAGGGGAGAGAAAGGAGATTGTGAAAGAAAGAAGACATGAAACTAAATGGATTGATGGGTTGGCACTAGTCTGGGGACAACATCTGAACACCCAGGGGTGCTCCAGGAAAGGAAAGAAAATCTATTTTAGCCAATATGAAACAAAAAAAAAAAAGACCTAGATACTGTATCTCGACGATCCTCAACTTTTATCTGTCTTTCCCAAAGTACAGATATTTACTTCACACATTACATTTTCAATGTTTTAACTTGCTTGCAAGAATGAGCTTCAGTCTCTTGATTATCCACTTACAAGCAATCAGTGGAAAGGAATAGCAGGGACGTATGCCTTGACAAGAAGTGTAATATTTGTCCTTTTCTATATGTCTAGTGGTTTTTCCTATATCTCAGGAGTGTTTAACATGGATCTCTGTGTTTAGAAAAACATTGATGGTCCCTGATTGCTGAGAAGATACCAGTCATACGTACATGTAATTACGAGCAACACAACTGGACCAACATGCTAATCCCCTTTTCTTCCATTGATATTCATAGAGTATAAAATGGCTTCCTGACTATTTCCGTATTGCATGGTAATACAAACACTCAATTAGGCTGTGTGATGAAATGAAATGAGCCATTTTCTCTTGAGGACGGTAAATAGTGGGCCTCATAATTGACAACTGCGGAGTAATTCCTAATCGTAATAACATGTTCTGCAGTTTGGCACCAGCAAGTGATTATGGCGAGAAAAGCGCAGGCTAAGACAGTGTTGCCAGCGATGCTCGGCCAAACTGGGTGAAGCTTAACTTGAAGAGGCACATGTTGATACTCAACTGTTAGGTAACAAAGAGTAGATGTTAGAGTTGATAGCTTTTTACAATGCAGCTGCATCTCTGTAGACTATGTAACACTAACCTTGACAGAATAATCCAAATATTGCTTATATTCTGGCTCCTTTACACACTAGAAACTCTAGTTACAAAACGTATTGAACTAGAGCTGTAACTATTTTGATGATTGAGTAAATCGTTTAAGTTTATGATGAAAAAAGGCCAAAAAATAGCTGGTTCCAGCTCCTCAGATGTGAAAATTTGCTGCTTTTCTCTGTTTTATGTCATTGTCCATTGAATATCTTTTGATTTTGGACTGTTGGTCAGACAAAACAAGACCCCAGGCTCCCAAGAAGTTATGATAGGCATTTTCCAAAAAATGTCTGGGATTTAATCGATTCATTGAAAAAAATAAACACATTAATTGATATGTGATGGAAATAATTGTTAGCTGCAGCGCTAATTTAAACCCTCCAAACCAAGAGAGAAACTGAAAACCTTATGTCAAGCCAGACCCACATCACACATTAATATAAACCAGTTACGCCAGTTAACTAAGATAATTAATGCAATAATTAGCAAACATTTCTATATCAACATCTGCGTTTAAAGAGGGATGATATCAGAATGAACTCAGATCTTTAAAGCATTAAAGGAATGGGGTAGTTTCAAGAAAATCTGTTTTGCCTTATTAGTATGCTAATTTATACTGCAAGACACTCCAAAGTCTAATCAGATCATCCACTCTGTAGGGGGTATCTGTGGTGTGAGTAGAACGTTTTCCATAGCGTGTTGTTGTTGTGTTAATGTATTCACAACTATAGTTTCACAAATAGACGCACAACACCAAAAAGCAAAAAGGCATCTCACACATACAACCTATCAGGATGTTGAGATGTAACAAGGGTAAATCGAAATTCCCATACCGCCGGTCAGTTTGCCTTTCGATTACACGTGGCTTCAAATGTCACTGACCTTTGCTCGGCACAGAAACAGGGCAATGACCTCCTCCAGGCTTTCTAAACTCCTCCGAAATAGAAACTAGAATCTTTTCATAAGACTGATGAGCACAACACCTCCTATGACATCTCGGCACGTCACCGCCGTATCCCACATCCCCTGTCACCCCGAGCACTAACAATGTGAGCACTTAACCGGTGACAGCGCCAGCAAGCAGGAAAGTGATGACAATAAATGATGGCAATCAAAGCGCACCTCCTCTTTTGACGAGGCACGAGATAAAGCTCAGACACCTTCCAAGCTCCTATTAACAAATGATGAAACTGTTTTCTCTGCCAGATTTTGAGTGATCTTCAAAAAACATCACAGATGGCCAGCTCTTTTGACCAGAAAAAAAACTGTCTGATGTTATTTATTCTTTTTGTGGTCGGCTTGTGCCATATTGAATTATAAAAGTGGTGAGGGAGGATTTCTGCCTGCTACGATCAATAGGCTGATTCCACTGTCACAATACAAGGCGCAGATCTGAGACAGGAGTTTGACAGATGGTGTGTCACCTTCGTCAGCGTGACGTCCTGCGTGCGCGTCTGTTTGTGCGTGTGTGTGTAAATGTCTGCACTTTTGCTTGAATTTCTAATCTTGGAGAGATAAAGTGTGAGAAACAAAAGTGAGATATGCGGGTGTGTGCGCATTCGTATGTGAGACAGAAGAGAGGGGAGAGGAGCAGAGTGAGAGAACATGAATACATCCACACAGAGAAGCATGTTAGAGGGTGTCTGATACGCTTTCATACTCCCACCCAAAAAGCCTTTGGTGCTTGCTGTGCTACAGCACACTTTGCTGTGACTCCTCCACTGATTTAATTAACCTTTTACTGGCACCGTTCACACAATGAATCTGTGAGCTATGCTCAACTGTAAAATGTGTACAGCTGCAATGTAGGCCTGTGACTTGGACAAATTGAAAACATTTTCTAATACATCCCTTTGTAACCAGTCCTGGATGTGAACGTGGCACCAAAAGACACACACAGGACTGCTGCACCCACCGTGAAAACATGAAAGGCGCACACTTTTTTCTTCAAATGAGTTTGGAAAGAAGGTGCAGGCCAGAGCAAGTGATGCTTCTTTAACAAAGGATGACAGGCATCACAGTGGAAGTCCCTTTCTCCTAAGCAGGGGTCAGCAGGCGTCAACACCATCCCACTGAACGATAAATCCCATGTGTGACGGTTAATACAGCCGAGGAGAGCTGTCACGAGGTACTGCAATGCTGTAGCTGCAGTGCCTAACAAGTCAGTACGAGCTTTTTCACACCCTATTAGGAATACAACTCAACTGGGCCATGCTATGTTTCTGTTTCGTGCAGTCATTCATGTTTTATGAGGGGTATAATATTGATTCTGAAGCAGGCGCAGTCAACATTAGGATAGGAAAAAAAAAACAAAAAACCTGTATCCACGGATGTGTTCACTTTTACACAGCAGCTATATGTTAACCCAAAAGCCTAACAGACAAATATTCATATCACCACAATACTTGGACCTGATCCATAATAATTTAATATTAAAGCATTAAAAATACAGGATCAGAAAGAACTAGAAAGTGTAATTGCAGAACGGCGACCCCTGTTGAAAGACTCCACATTTAACTTTCTTAACAAAGGGATTTTTTTGATTTTTGAAATGAGGACATTTTCTGTAATTGTTTAAAATTGATTGTCTGAGTGAGTGTTACCAGAACTGTCAGTACAGCAAAGCTAAAGCTGAATTCACATGTATTTTGAAGCTTTAAATCTTATATTTAAGGCATCTTAAATTGTAATGGGATGACAAATTGCATTCAATCTTTTATACTGTATGTAAAATGGCAATTTGACAAGAAGAGTGAGCGTGCATGGTGAGTACTATTATTTATTTTCAATTTTCCAAGACACTTAAACAAAGTCCACATATTTAAACACATTTATACTCAGGGACGTCAAGTGACCCACATTCTAACCCATGCAAATCCACAGTTTGTATGCCTTGAATTTAAATTTTCCGACAAAAATTATATATTCTAGTCAAGACTGAGGTCACATCCTTCTGTAATTTGCATTCTTTGCTCTCCTTGTGCATTTCTACCTCCCTTCTGTCATGAAAGATGTACAATTACTACATTCTACACAGAAATATTTAAGGGGTATTTTCCCCATTTCATTGACTACATGATAAGGTGACAAATTGTAAAATATTGAGAAAGCTGTAACTGGTGCACCAGTGATTTCAACAAATTGCATTACTCGATATAAATGCATTTCATCATTATGCAGATGTAATTAATTACCTACATGAGGTTTCTTTATAATACTGTTGTTGTGGGAATACGGCTTCAATTGAATAACATGTTTTTATTCTCCCAATCTTCAACAGTGTTTGAGTGTTTTCGCTTTTTATAATTTAAACTTTAAGAATTGTATTAAACAGTAAACTGTTTAATGCTCTGTTATGTCTCACTGCAACTGCTGAGTGCTAACATTTTTTTTTTTTTTTTTTTTAAACTTTTATCACTGTGTCACTCATGGCAGAGTTACACCTCCCCATAGACATAAAGTTCCAGTGTTATACAGCTGGTGGATATCCACACTGCTAACGTAACATGAGACATTAAGTGAGTATATGTAGTTTACATGAGTGTGTACATGTATGCATGGGTGTGTGTCTGTGTATGCCACTGTCAGATATAGGGAAGAAATGATATTAAATCATTTTTTTGAAGAGAAAGACTATGCTTTTTTTTTTGCTTTTTTTTTTTTTTACACTTGTGTATCAATATGTAACTGGAGAAAAATGGAAAATCAAAAGTAAAATGAATCGTTATTGACAAGCATAATATTTTTAGACAATTACAATAAAAGTACATATGAAATAACCACATGAGAAATCATCATTTTATGTAAGGGAAATAAACTATAAATAATAAATGTATTAGGGTTGAGGTTCTGAATATAATCATCGTAGAGGAATCTGTAATAGATGTACAGCACCAGTTATGTAAACAGGACACTTTCATCCACTGTGGTATGCAAGGACTGCTGGCCATTCTAACAACTAGAAAACCAATAAAATGGATGCTTTAGTCAATCAATTTTGTTTTCAAGGGATTCAATCAGTGGCTGGGGATTATCTTAAGTGTAAAATCAATGCAAACTACTTACTAGATGTCTTTTTTTACTATTACAAAAATTCCAACAACTTCATGTTATGTCAGAAATAATCTGTAGTGATGAATATAATCAGTTATATTAAGGATCAACATGTTGAAATTAGGGGCTAGGCTTAAAAAAAACATTATCATAGCCCAAGAGAAATAAAGATGTTGATATTAAACATTTTAAAAAGGTGACATATGGGCACAGAACCTAACAAACACCTCTTTCACTGGCTGGGTCATCTCCATTTCAGACAAACTTGCTAATATACTTCAGTTAATGTTATTGGTATTTGTTGAAATACAACTCTATCACTACAGCAAACAACCTCCTTCTTTCTGTACATCTATAGTGGCACACAAATGATCATTTAAAGCTGCTGAGTTGACCACTCTGGTTTCATCTTTAAAAAGGTGGACATCTCTTCTTTTGGATCATGGAGGTTAACGTTTGCAAATGCCGTGCTCTCTGTGAATGTGCCGAGGCTTCGGTACTTGTCTGTGTCGAACACTCTGTAGAACAGAGCGATTTAGAATGAAATATTGAGTTCATTTATGAATAAGTGGGGCTGAACGGCCCCTTGTTGGAGCTTCTGCATGCATATTCAGTTGATGGAAACCTTTGGATGGGTCATTTCTCTTAGCTGCTTCATTAAATAGTGAAAGTCAAAAGTGCAATGCCTCCTGAAAAAAAAAAAAAAAGACCAGGATCTATAGAGGTAAAACAATGGCAAGGTTTTTCTTTTCTCCGGCTCAAAATCTAGATGATGAAAAAGGACTTTAGGTCCAAAAATAGTTTAACAAGAAGAGGTTAGAATTTTCAATTACTTATTAATTAATAATTAACGATTAATCAATTCTTGCATTGTTCTCTCTACAGAATGGTTTCTGCATATTAACATGATGTGCAGTTAAAATAATTATTCAGTAGCTGCTTTTGCATTTAGTAACATTAAAGCATCGCACCTGGGACAAACATCTTGCAGGTATTATTTTTTTCCACTAATTGAATGGTGAGTTAGATTAAGTCTCAGCAGGGCATTGTACAAACTAGAACCAACCAGCAAAAAACACTCTAGAGGAGGTATGCCAAAGGGGCATAGGTTGGTGTGTGTATGTGTGTACTAATGCGGTGGAGGGCAGGTGGATTTGAAGCTTAATAGAGGACCTATTGAAGGCAGACTCTGCATTGTCTTGCAGCAATAACTGGTGATATGATTTTGTGCTTGGCATGTACAGCAACAAATATGACTGCAGGCGAGTACTAAGGAGGCCAGGGTTATGTTTACTAGCACCTCTGTGGTTAGGCTGAGCTTTTAGTGCTTCATAAATGTATACGGAGTGTATTTGGCCAAAGCAAAGGCCAGCCACTGGAACAAATACATAGGTTTGAATTCTGATGGCATTTTGAAAATGTAAAAGACTTACTCTGCTCCCCCCCCAGAGACAAGCTCACTATGATGAATACTGCCATTAAGAAAATCACTTGTCTCAAATGTCAGAGAGTAGCCAATGTTTTTGGAATAAAAATTGATAGCACATGAACACAAGACATTTTCCTTTTTACCCTCTCTTTAATGTTCTTGCCAGGAAAGTGTAATCAACCCTAATTATTTTAACTGCCTGCCAGTCTTTGAGATCATTGGTTTCTTAAAAATAATTAGAGCTTTACATTGAACATGTTATAATGGTGATGGCTCATGCTATGAATTTACTTCAGAGAAGAAATTTTAAAGCTTTACACTAAAACACATGAAGCTGAGAGGATAAAGTCAATGCGGAAGGAAAAAAAATGAAAAGAAAATGCATTTAATTAAAAAAATGTGATGAGAAATCCTGTAAATGCCACCAATAAATGCCTTTTTTTTAAGTAGATTAGAAGAAATGTTAATTATTTTCTTAACTGCAAGCTAAACTTTTGTGATGTCATGTTAAAACAAACAAGAGAACGTAAAATATGTTAAACACAAACCTAACAGCAATACAGATACGCAGCTATCTTCTATGCATTGCTTCCAATTGACGCAACAAAGATTTGCCCTCTTCAAACAGAGAACCTCAATCCTCCATCTCAGGTTTCCAGCATGATCAAATTTGCACTTCAAACCATTGTACCCATTTAATCAGCCATTGTGCATGCCCGGCCAACCACTGCAGAATTTCTAAGCAAAATCTCAGACTGAGGCACACAAAGCTATCTTTGATTATACGCTAGCCCATGGGGAAACTTTATCAAACTCCTCTCCTTCCTGTGGAGAAGGACCAGGTGACTAGCAACTACTCAATTGGAAGGCCATGTTCTTTTTTCCGCATGCGGCGAGGAATCACGCCTTTGATCCAAAGAAAGGCAGCTGCAAATGCCTCTCCAGATACCAGCCCCACCAATCGCGTTTCCACTTTCTTCCACCAATCAGTCTCGAGCACCAACCATAATCCAACCTACTGCTGCTTTTTCTACATAGTGATTACTCCCCTTTGAAAAGCAGTGACAGCATGTGCAGCAAACAAATCAGCGTTTTAAGATAAAAAGGATGAAAAGTGTGCCCTACTCACCCATCTCATTGTCCGATTTATTGTCCATTTCCGTGTCAGTGAGTGTGAGTGCTGAGTTAGAGCGACTGGAGAGGCATGAATTCTGCCCAGACTTTGCCCCCGTTCCCCAAAGAGTCATGGTACGTTCCGGTGATACAGGTTCATGGTTTTCTGTAGCGACTGGTCCTCTCGAGTAGCTGCTGAGTGGGTGGGAGAGGCCTGTGTCAGGGCAGAGTGCCAAGCCTCTGCGAGCCGATGGCTCACAGATCCCGAGTTGCCTCAGTGAAAATGTCTGCCCTGTGAATGACAGAAGTTGTAAAGTTTAACAAACCAAGCAACAACACAGTTAATGGCCAAGACCGGGACTACTTAAAAAAACACTTAACCTAAGAGCAGTGTGGAAAGGGAGGGTGGGATAATTGTTAAATTAAAGCCTTAACAACATCCTCTCAAGCTACTTAACACTTCAAGATGCTAAGAAGCATTTTCTTTGACTCAAAACACAGGACAGTGCTAACAAACTTTGTACTTTTATTGACTAAGTGAGACTTTTGACATTACCTAGTTGTATTAGACAAACAAACCACCTAAAAATCAAGGTTCTTGTGATCATCTAAATGAAAGAAAAATTGTACCACCCATTTATTATTTTATAGTTTTCAGAAACTGTTTCAGACATAGTCTGTTCCTCAGTAAATCATCACCATACATCTGTTTTGTCTTCATTTGGAATTACTTGAGGCTCTGGTGTTCATTGGAAATAAAATAATAGTCTGCCATGCCTTCAAAGACACTGCAACATCTAAGTAAAATAAATTAATTCATTTTTTTAAAAGAAGACACAGGCATATTGCCAATAAACAGAAATACCTCACGTCAAGCTCGTTAGAAAGCCCCTGAACGGAAAAGAAAATTATGCTAAATGTTTTGAGAAACATCATACGCCATGAAAATCTATACCCAGACTTCCGTTTTGATATATTTATTTTAAATGTATTTCAGCTGTAAATACCGTCTACACTTATAATGTATTCATTTAATTAACTTAAATCATTGGTGCTGCAATGTTTTGTTTTTTAAAAGATTTCAAGGTGAGATGTGTCAACACAGAATATTTATGACACACATGATGATCTTGTGGATATTAAAAATTAGTTTCTGGTCATATTCATGGTCACAAAGGGAGAGGATTTTGTCATGTATTTTGTGTATTTGGAAATGGAGCAGAAACCCCTTTCAAAGTGTACAACATCTGAAAATGAAAAGGTTTAATCAAAATGCACAAAAGCATCTCCTTTCACTCAAATCATAGTGCAGCAAACTAAATTTTGTATTTCTAGTAATAAAGTGAGATTTTTTCAGATTGCCTAGTTTTATTTAGACAATATCACCAAAAATAAAGACAAAGTAAAAAAAGTGTACCACACTAAAAATTACTAAAAAGTCTGATAATGCTAAAACGCAAGCAAAAAAAAAAAAAAAAAAAAAAAAAAAAATCAATATTATTATACTTATTCACCATCTTGTACACAGCACAATGAGCAAATACTATCTGCACAAAATGTGCTCCCTTTCCATTACCAGATGAATAACATTAAATCTGACATTTATTGTGATGATGTGAGAAACAGTCGTTAAATGCCCAGATTTTAAAAAGAAATAAAGGAAACTAGCATTCTTCCCACAACTCCATCATAATCCCATTAATTCCAAAATGGGCACCAATTAGCACCAAGAAAATGGAAGGGAGTAATGGATAGATTTTCTAATTGCAATTTTATGAGCCAAAGGAGTGCCATAAAATAGAATAAACTGCCCAAACTTTTTAATTATAGAAAGTGGGACAGTTTCTAACAGCCAATTAAAGGAAAGGGTTATTTACTGAGCATTTTCCCCTATTATTTTAACATAATCCAGGGTATCAACAATTCATAAGGTCAGAGTTGCCCGCTGTATCCGACCCCTATGTGACTTTTCTCTGAAAGTTTGGTAGCATTAAACTAAATTGTGCCTTTGTTTGACATTATTTAATTGTGTTTACACTGTCCAACACACTGGCATCATACTGTTATTTCTTGTCAAACTTGCACAGATAAAGTGGAAAACAAAACAGTAAATTGGTAGAATTTGGTAAACAGGACAAACAATAAAATCCCTGCACCGATGTTCATTCACTGATGATTTTTCACACTCTTACAAATCAAATGAACATGGATATAAAGATTTTCTTGTTTGCTGTATTTACGATCAAACTGGAATCCCAGATTTATCGTCAATGTGTAGTCTTCAAATTTGGAGAAAAAAAACCAGTTTCTGAGTTAATACAAAGATTTTTAAGTACAAATCATACTTTTTTGTAGCAAAGGTCAACAGACTGATGTACTCTGATAATATGGGCCTTTAAGTGTCTTCCACATATCTTTGGTAGCCTCAATAACCACCCCACTCATATTAAAGGATATTCATCTGACAGACATTGAAAAATCCAACAAAGGAATGAATGGAGTAAACATTTGATCTTGCTAACCTGGCCTGCTGTACTCTACACTTTCCTTGTGGACCATCTCCTTGACTCTGCCTCCGAACAGCATTCGTGAAGGGTCATGGTCAAAGGCCTGGAGCGTCTCGCTGGAGCTGTAGGATTTCTGAGTGGGTACGCGGCAGGCTCCCTCCTCCCGGTCAGCCGAGGAGGCGGTATAACGACGCTCCCGATCCTTGTCTCTCTCGCAGTCTCTCTCTCGGTCTCTCTGGCTCTTGGACAGCGAGCAGAAAGGCCGCTGCTCCCTCACCCGTTCCATGCTGCCTGCATGCTGGGTATCCAACTCCCTCCCCTTCACCACCGACGCTCTCCTGAGACACTTGCCGCTGGATTACTTCTCTCTTTTTCACCCCTCCTTTTCCTCCTCTGGTTGTGATTCTCCTCCTGTACCGATTTTCCTCCTATCACCCCTCCCCACTTCTAAACCTCTATTGGTCTGTCGGTCACTTCTTCAGTCCATTCAGCCTTCCACCCACTCTACCTGGAGAAAGAAAGAAAGAAATGGGGAGGAAAGGAAGCAAAGAGTTCAGATAACACTAATCCATCTGCTTCATCTTGAAGAGCAAACACTTATCCCTTTCTCATTGCCCCACCCCCACTGCTACCTCCCCACCTCTGAAACCTCACCCGTGAACTCTTGCCATACACGACTCCCCTCTTAAAAAGATCACCGACTTATTCCGCCTGTTTGAGCCTTCAAAAATCAAGTTAATCTACAGTGTGTTGATGTTTAAAAGTTGTAACTCACACTTTTCCCATCAAGCAAAAGCGGTTTGACAAAAATAAGCAGAAGTTTCACATGCAATAATATATATTTTTTTTTTTTGAGTGAAACATTTTGAGGTGCTCGGAGGAGCTTTTCAATTTACTCATGATGATTGTCCAAAGTTGACATCCACCAAGTGTCACATGCTGGTTAAATAACAGATAAATCAATATGTCACGCATCACGCTGGCCAGTGACTTTTTGACATGATGATATCATGCTTTAATTTTTAATTTAAACTGTAACGCGTACAGAATTATAATTTTGACCCATTGCATACATTAACCTAGTGCCAGATTTCATACACACAGAATAGCAAAAAGACTATGAAAAATGCATAATGCACCTATGTATTTTAGATACGCAGTTTCCCAGGCAGCTAGTGACAGTTAAGTGAAATAAATGAATGGGTTGAATTGCCTAAATTATGAAAAAGCATTTTTCACCTCTTACCTTATTTACCCATGTAAATAGTTTTATTTGCCCGTGTTTTGAGATGTCTTTCTCTAAGATTCCTGCCTGCACTCCAATACAATGGATGCCCATAGAGCTTCATTTAAAGTGCTCAAAGCACTAAAAAAATGTTTTTTAAAATTTCAACAGCAATCTGGTTTTCCAGAGTGCTGTATTTGTTGCTCATAGATAGAAGATATTTCTTCAGTCCAGAGTTACTGGGAAAAAAAACAAACAAACAAAAACAAAATTGCATGGTTAGATACCAGGTGTAAGTGAGAAAATAAGGTTGTTTTTTTTTTTAGTAATTTAGGTTAACCAACCCTTTAAACATTTTCTCATTTATGCTACTTCTATTGCTATCATGTGGCTAGTTTTGGCTTTATTTGTCAAGGTTTTGAGATATATACTGTACATATGTCTTGATTCCCGCCTACACACCAAATCAAAGTAGGTAGAGTGGAATTTCATTTTTATGGTGCTCAAAGCATTAAAAAAAATGCATTGAAAAAATAAAAAAATCAGACACATTTTTCCAGACACAGTGTTCAGAGGCTTCACTGTGATCTGTTTTCATTGAAACTCATGAAAACAGTCTGTTCTATGGATTATCAAGGGTAATCATGAACAATACTAGCTGCGTACACCAGATATATGGGAGAAAATATGTTTGTTTTGTTTTTTAATTTATTTTAAATTCGGGTGAACTAAGCCTTTAAACTGTATGTCATGTAAAATTATACAATTTACCAATATATGTGAGAGCACAAGTTACCCAAGTGCTTAATTTATACATAAAAAAGCAACGGTAACAGTGAGATAGAGAAACCCTACATATATGACTTTACAGTCAATGTGAGTTAAGTAATAGTTCCATGTCACACACAGTACCCATGACCCAACTGTACATCTCAGTCTCTCTGAATGCGCTGACCGAGTATTGCCCTAGTTCACACAAACATTAGATATATCCGTGTTAAAATCTTTAACTTGTTGGAAATTCAAAGAAGACACTCACAGGTGGAGAACGTGCTCTAAAATGTGGACAAGTGGGAATGAGAATGTGACTAATCCGCAAAAAACCCTTGAGTGGAATGTGGATGGGAGCCCCTGTGTGTCAGAAGTGTTTATTACCAGCCATTTTCCACTGCCTCCTGACACACACACACACACACACACACACACACACACACACACAGAGACTCACATGCTCACACATGCCACACACACCACACTTTCATTTCTCTCTTGGCTGAGCTGTAAGACTGGAGTATCAGACTCCTTTCCCCAAATGAGATCTACTTCGTTTCACATCAAGCATCAAAACCTTCCAGTGAGGCCAGGATAGCGCACTGTCGCGCTTGCAATATAGCACGGACCCCGGAGTTCCCAAAAACTGAAGCAGTAGCGGGTGGGGCGCAGGATGCAGGGATAATGAAAATTGTGAGCTGTTCTAGGCCTCTTCAACTTATTTTTTTTTTTACCCCCTTCGCTCAGAGTCGCTGGATATCATTCTGTCCCCCGACGCGCTGAGATGCAATCAGTGACACACTTTTTCGTAACCCTAACACTCAACCTTCAACACTACCCCACACACGCTTGTTTTTTTTTTACGATGCCACAGGACATCTCACTCCATCTCATCACTTTCAGGATATTGTACACATCCGTCCAGATTGGCAGATTAATGTACAGGATGAGTGCAAGCAGACACGCCCAGAAGCCTCCCTGATTACGATCCCCCCTCTTCTTTACGGGCTTGTAAAGACATTTGCCGTCTGAAAAAAAAAAAAAAAAAAAGCTAATGCTACAAGTCCTACCCACTGAGCTGCAAGCCCCCCACTATAGGAGGAATTAGATTTGTGTCCTAATCAGCTATAAGCCCTTGAGTGACCAGGCATGTCCCTGTATAAACATTTCAGCTTTACTCTGAGGACCAGAAGATGCCATCTTTTTCACAGCTCATCAATGTGTCCTGCTTGTGCACATAGGCAGCACATGGGGACACTATCAGGATGCAAGAGAGACATTCATGATAGTTTAAATTATGTACAAAAGGTCATAGAGGCTCTTGAGGGAACTCTATTGTGTTTCTGCAGGCTTTAAGTTTCAAAGGTTTTAACTACAGTATGAACTAGACTACTTTGAGCAGAGAAGAATAAAAGCCAGTCTGTCTCGCCTTGATTATGCAAAATCTGCCTCTTGTTACCCTGCTGAGAGTACACACTAATGCACACCAATCTGTAAAAAAAGAACGAGAAGCACAGAAAAGTCGAAGTAATGGGAAGATGTGTCTGATCAAGAATTTTTGGACGTAAATTCATGAATTCTTTTAGTTTTCTTGTATCACTCACTTCTACATTCCCTTTTACCTTTGATCATGCAGTTGAACCAGGACAGTCAGTCACCCATGACCGCTCAGCGGAACAGTCGACACTGCAAAATTAGCGTCACACAGAGGTCCTCTGGCGAGCCACTGAGGCAAGGAGAAAGACAGTTCATGATCTACGCGGCGGAGCTCTACACACGTCCCAATGACTCCCATGCCAGTTGAGTACAGTCCCCCTGACGCCTGATACTGTCCTACACCTCTGCACTTCTTTGAAGCATAAACCATAAACCATCTGTATAATGTGGTGAGAAGAAACGTGTCCAAGTCAATTGGCTCTTCAGGGCAGTTGGACAGGTTTCAAGGATGAGATATACTTGTTTCATGTCTGACATACTGTATTTTCATCAAAAATGAGAGTGGGTATGTTTTATGCTTCCAACTTGGGGATGTGGAAGGAAGATCAACCTTTTAAGATATCTTGGAGCTGATAAGTTATGTTATACAAAATGAATTAAATAAGCAGATGACATTCAGTATGTTATTCATCAAAGGCACGAAAGGTAAAGATATTTTTTGATGCTTCGAGCGAGGATGGTCAACAAAGAGAGCAGTGCTGAAACAAATAACTTATTGATTGGTCAGTAGACAGAAAATTAACCCTCTATGATTGAGTAAACATTCAAGTCTTTTATCAAAGAAAAATTCAAATGATTCTCTGGTTTTTAGCTTTCCAAGCGGGAGGATTCGCAGATTTCCTCTGTTGTATATGAGTGGCAATTGATTATCTTTGGGTTTTGGACCGTTGGTCGGACAAAACAAGTGATTTGATGTCATGTTGGGCTCTGGGAACTTGTGATGGGAGTTTTTCAATATTTTCTTACATGTTGTAAATTAAGTGATGATCAAAAAAAGAATCCACAGATTAATCTATAAATTTTATAACACTGTAAATTGAATATCTATAGGTTTTGGACTGTTGGTACCACAAAACAAGCAATTTCCAGATTGTGGGTTTACCATTTTCTAGACTAAATGATTAACTGGAAAAACAACGCTCAACGATGAAAATAATCGTTATTGCAGCCCTACTTGTAACATATCTCAAATATGATAATTCTACACAAAATTGACTATATAAATAAATACGCCAGCCTAAACTGAGCTGCTACACTCTCCTGACAACAGCACACAAAGCATTTTGCAAAACAGGAGTAGCCACCACTGACCAGAATGCTGAAATGGCAACTCTTCGCTAAGCCTTTGTTCGGTAATTATATTTCCGCGGGGCTACTGTACATATCAGCTCAGATATCCCTGTCGGTGACCTCTGTAAATAACGGTAATAAAGAGCGCACTTGTCGTTGCCGGTGTGTCCCTCCAAGACAATCCACCTGTCACCAAGTGGCCTGGCCCGCCCCCCCCCCCCCCCCCCCCCACACACACACACACAAACCTCCCCCTCCTCATCTTGTTGTTGGCCATTTGCCGGAGCACAGATCAGACGGCTCTCAGCCACGGGGAGTGGTGAGAGTGGTTGATGGAGCTGGTGGAGATCAGGGCTGGCTCCCTTTAACACAGCCAGCACCTCCAACAATAGCCGCCTCTGACAGCTTTGCATAATTCATCTTGTCGAGTCTCTCTCCCTTTCCTCCTTGACGCTCCTCTCTCCCTCTCCTCTTTCGGTTTCTCTTCAGTTCTTTCTTTTTTTTTTTTTTTTTTTTCCCGTGCCTCCCGGCGCTTGGAGAAGGGGAGAGGGAGAACCAGGGCAGTGTTCCATCAGATGCTGCCTGTTTCCCCCTGACACCGGTGATTTTGGAGACACAGAAGTGTTTGTCTGCAGCACGTTTCCCAGACTTTTTGAATTCTGGATGCCGTCTGAAGCAGATTGTGCTCGTTCTTTATCGAGGCTCAGTGCCTAAATCCCTTGCTGCAGCAGGAAGCGTACGACTATTACCTAAAAATACACATATAGGAAGATCAGTTGATCAAGAAAATTGATAATCTTAACTTTGACACGTGAGTTTATATGTGAGGATCTGATGCTAAGCTGCTTTTCCGTGCCGTTTATCGACTTGTAACGCTCTGTAACATACAGAGTTTTGTTTTTTGGCAGATTACTATGATTTTCAGTTTCTTAATCTTGAAATATGTATAGTCATTGACTATATAAGAGAGTGACAGATAAAGAGATGAAGAAAGAAAGTGAGGGAGGGAGGGGAAAAAAGAGCACACAAACTCATGACAGAATTTATCTGCAATTAAATTTCAGCCTCAGCTATATCCTTAGCATACTTGGTGACGGGATGAGCTTACTACACTCAGTGAGACTCTTAGGAAAGATGATGAAATCCTGCTCCATGCCAAGTCTCTTGTCTCAGTGTATGATGCAGAATATTCACAAGTGGAGTAAAGTGATGCAAATCTCTGATACAGCCACTTCAGATTATGGAGCTTGAAGCTTCATCCCTCATAGTTACAGCACATTTAAAAGACAAACAAGGCTACTGTGAATATGAAAAACAAATCACCAAAAGCTAAGCTGAACCCACAGTGTTTTTTTATTTGTTTGTTTGTTTTTTACTTGTCCGTCACTGGAAAATCATAGTGGTCAATGTCTAATCCTAACCATTTTGCTGCTGCTTTTTTTGTCTGTGAGAATTAAATAATAAAAGAGGGGCATCTGCCAGCGCCAGGATACATCATAATAAGCTGAGCAGGAATGTTTACAAATCCCCCAAATAACCCTTCACCACTGACAGTATGAGTTATATATTCATTGAATCTTTAGTGGAAAAAATTGCAAGCACAGCCAAATTCATTTTTTTAAAATGTAATTGCTAGGTGTGGACAATTGGAATATAAAAAGCATGATTTTATAATGTTTCTCCTGCACGATCTTCCTCTATCTCAAATGGTAATAGTGGGTTATTCAGTGCATTCATACATACGGGCTCCAGCATTTATCTGTATCCAAGGCTACAAGTATTGAACCCAGCTCTTATCAAAATAGGCGCCCCCTTCCATATCACACACCCAATTACACCAGACAGTCTTAATTCAATGGGCCACAGTTTGCTGTTCTCTCAAACTGGCATCACTGCAGTATTATTTCACACAGGGGATCTAAGGAAGTAATGATGTTCATGTACATTTGCTTAATTGAGAATCTTACAAGACGGTGTCAACAACTGTCGTCTAATGCCTACTCATAATGAATTGACTCCATGGTGTGCAAAAATAAAATCAGCTCCACAGACCTGAGGCAATTTATAGACAAATCCATGATCGACCCATTGTTACGGAAATAAATTAAATTGCGGTGATACCGCAGCTGCATTGTAATGAAGCCACAGAGCAATCACAACGCCACGGAGGGTGATTGAAAGAATAAAATTCACATCATATCTGTCCACAACAAATCAGGTAAACAAAAGAAAATGGGTTTGAGACCTTGAAAAAAAAAAAAAAGATTTATTGCAGGTATATTATTTATTTAGATCAACAGTGGTGCCCTTTTTAATTGCAAATTCTCAATCAAATATCAGTCTTGCTTGACGGTCTAATCTGGACATCTAGAGACGTTATTTTAGCACTGCTGTAGCCCGTCAAAAGAGCACTTACTGAGTGGCTGAAAATCATTACCCAAACTATATTTGAAATGCTGGGAGCATACAAACCTGGCTAGCAGATAGATACTCTAACGCAAACGCAGCGAGATATTCTAAAGTGCTGACATTGGGTGTCATTCAAATGCATCTCACATGATTGTACAACAAACTAGGGGGGGAGGTGGAATATACACAGCAATCATATAATAGTGGCAGACAACTGAAGAGTATGAGGGACAGCATCAATGGTGGATACTGCAATGGGAATGCAACAGAGTGCTGCTGCGACTGATGAAATATATAAGATCTGACCACACGGAGACGGTGACCTGCTGTTGAAGTTTCAATCGAAATGATCAATCTAAACAATACACGCTTGAATAATATGGAATTAGAAGAAATACAAATTGTATGCACACAATGAATACAATTTTTGCACTTTACAGAGAATAATATATTGGGTGTATTTTCTCTTTAGGCATATTGTGCCACATAAACTATACAATATATAAAGAAACTGGAGGGTTTTATTCTCTAGTTGTCAGCGTTTTAAGGAGTATGTAGGTCATGATGGAACACTATCAGAATACTGAGAGACTGCAGGCCTTATTAAAGAAACATCAATCTGAAAATTCACCAACATTGCGCTGATGTCTCTACTTCCAGGGGTGAAACTTAGAGAGTCCGCCCTGTAGCGATTGGCCGAGACCAACTTCCGAACGCGCACTGGTCTCCACTGGAAGTCAAAGACTGCTGACCTGTATACCATTACACTGACTTGAAGTGGCCGGTTTTACACTCTTCAATGGTCTGGTATTCAATATTTTCTCTTCTTCACCCCGCTGACAATAAAGAGACAGAGGAAGTGTTGCCCACTTGCTTCATCCATGAACCAGCACCTCCGCCTTGTCCCCATCAACACTCTTCATCACCCGCCAGACCTGCGTCTTTCAGCATCACAGAGGTCGTGTCAACTGAATTATTGAGGCCATCCAGCAGCTCCATCGACAAGCATAGCTGACGCCCAACTTCCCACTGGGCTGTCCAAGGCCCACAAAAGACCAGACCTGAGGCTCTTGGCAGGTTGAAGCTATTCTGGGAAACCTCCTCCTGGGCTAATATCGCTTTGAGCAATTATAGACTATTATAGAGCCAAAGCTCAAACATATTTTTACACATGTGAAAAATAAAGCTGCTTCATCAATATTTTAATGTGAGCTGGACATCATATAATATTGACTTATATATGGTATACAGCTTCTGACAGAAAGTGTTGCCATGTACTGTCCTTTTAATATATAACACATCCTGACTTTGAATATAATGTCTGTATTTCACGAATGCTGAGCCTAGAAAGCACGCAGGTATTCACTCAGAGCAATTTTCACAAGCAGAGAGCACAATGCATTTCTATTTTGTTCTCCCTATGACAGAACTAAGCACATTTCTGTCTGTCTCTCCCTGCCAGGCTCAACCCTGGAGCGTGCAGGGAGAGTTGCACTGTTACAAAGTCAGAGCCACTCCTCAATCTTGCCACTTGGTCTTGACCCAGAAAGTCCACTGGAGCATGCTGAGCCATAAATGTTAATCTGTAGGTTACAACAGTGTAAAGCGGTGCTGCTCCCAGAGCTGGACCAGCAGGACAGCATCCTGTGGCTAATCACAGGTGGCTTTCATCTCAGCCTGCTTTGGCCAGAGTAGCAGCAAATGTTCGAAACAAAAACCATGAGCTGTCCTGCTAGCATGTTCACTTTTCTTGATTTTCAGTAACCCATACACGGCTAAAGAACTGCTTCTACTTCGTTACAAACAATTACCGACTCGGCTGTTTTGTCCATAAGCACCCACGCACACACACTTACATCACAACACATTTGCACATATGCGCGCAATGAGATTCAGGAATCAGTTTATATTATGCACAACACATTAGGTCATGCAGTTAGTCTACAATAGCCATAAGGCGGGTACAGTAGCTGCTCCCTTGAGAACGCTCCTCTGCAATCAAAATGCAGTGGCAGGTATCACATTATACTGAGCAGATATACATTATGGAAAATACTACATAAATCCATTTTGGTATTAATATAAAACTCAATTTATATTCTTAGCAGTTACTCAAGCTCTTTGAGGCCTTTTTATTTTAATTTAATAAACGATGTTTATCAGCTGGGACCCAGACCATACAAATCCTTTACAACACATCGTCATGACTTCAGACACAGCAAAAAGCATATACCGTCATAAAACAGCTTGCATCCATACCATGGTAGGTTTTTTTTTTCTCTTGTGCTGCATACAATGTAGTTAAGGACCACAGTGGTAATGCATCAAGTGCTGTCACTAAATATCCTTACTCTAAGCACATTTCAAGAGCATGCAATCTCCTTCCCCCAAATCCTAGGGTGACTTTCAGCGATAATTTGGCAACTTGCAGGAAAAAAACCACAGAAAACTTCAGCACAAGTCTCATGTCGGCGTGCCGATCCCAAACAATCCTCACACCTCTTAAACATTTCATTTGATCATTAATAGCTAATGCACAGGTATGAGTCTGTCCACCATCCCGAAATGCGTTTTCTTTTTTTTTTTTTTAAGTACTTCAAGATCCTAAATGCATCATGGCATGCTTTACCTTCACACCAACTATTTATCATGATGTCTACCTGTTCTCATGGGAGGAAAGGCAAAATGAACTGAGAGAGAAAACAGGTGAAAGAGAGTGCAGCAGACAATAGCCGGGCAGGCTGCGTGTTAATAGTAACAGATTAGAGGGCAGCAATTATGCAAAGTAAATATGACATGGAACTGATCCGTCGAGCCCAGGGAACTGTGGGTAGTTTGTCAGGCTGCATTAACCTTCACATGTTTGCTCAGATGTGTTGAAACAGGCGACTCGGCAATGCTGTTTGCCATATCAAATGTTATAATTCATAAGGTCATCTTCTGAGCCACTGTCGGCATCCACAAGTAATAAGGGGACATATTATAAAGTTGGTGCAAGGCTGTGCGTCAGCTTGCCTCTATATCTCTCAGATCTTAGAGGAGTAATTTTTACTGAGGCAGAGGACTCATCCTGATTACCCCTTAACAATCTATAAAACTGTTTAGGGCCATATTCAAGCTGGCATTATCCCTAAAGGAGGCAGTTCTCATCACACAGAATATTAAATTCTCCACAGGAATAATGAAAGGGGAAATTACTTAAGGATAGAAACATGGAGTGGCAGTGTTGTGTACACAGTTCCTCTAATATTTCTGAATTAATTAGATGATTTTAAGCTCCAATCGTAGTAAAAGTCACCTCGAGAATTTCTTCCTTTCGGCTGGATCAGAAATTGTAGTCACCTGCTTTGATTAGTGGGATTAAAAGGCAATAAAGTTTGAAGCTGGGGCATTAGGCTAAAGCCTCAATAAGGGTTCACCGCAGCAGGCCTAAATGTCTCAGTGCTACATGTGTAATCGTCTGCTACATTATGGCACCGTGTATACCAGACAAGCGTAGACAACAGTAGTTATTGCTTTTTTACTGTAGAGCTGTGCAAATAAATGTTTCGACAGCATAGCATTCGCCAGAGCGCTGTTGTCTCCAGGTGTAATTCTGAAAAGAGTAAACACAATGAAGTCAATTTACCCAAATTCTGTAGCAGTCAGTCACAGCCGTATTGTAGGCAGAACATTAGTACCACAGATTGTGATGTCTCATTCAGGAAAGTAAATTTAAATTATTATTGAGACCTTGGAAACGATAATACGAGCACTACCCGTGTTCTGGTGCGCTATACAAAAACCACATGTTCAATATCACCCAATAAGTGTCACTGTAATGCCTTTAAAGGCTGGCACAAGGAAGATAGACTGTGTCTCTGGTAGTTTGGAGCCGTTCTTAGCTCTAATGTGACCCATGACACAGCCAAAGGCTTAAGATTATGAGAATATCGATCACTCGGAGACAAATTTTTCACAATACACCTGCCACTTTACACCTAACAAAAACGCTATTTTTCCATAATAACAGGAGTAAATTTGAGGACGTACTATGATTTGCCCTTCAGCTGCCATAATTCACCGCTAAGGCCTGAAGTGGCAAAGATATGCATTACTTTACTATTCCAGTCTTTGTCACAGGAGGAATATGAAACAGAAAATGGCCTAAACTGCTGCAGTTCCTCAACAGAACTCAAGACAATAGCCATAAATCAATTTAGCTGGACAGATATACTTGTCCTTCTGGGCTATCATGTGGACTCAGATGCATGTGTTTGCAGATTGCTCATAGCCTGATCCATGCCACAGTGAAATCAGATAAACGTTTCTCTCTGAGTCATACCAAGCACTGAAACAAGTCACCGTGTTATACTTTAGCTGAGACACAATAAAAGTAGCGAACGAATCCAGCTGATGTCCAAACCCTTTTTTTGTCCAAACACTTTCTAAAGCTCCTCAAATTATGCTACTTATGGAACACAATCAAACCACATCATGAAATTACACATTTCATAACCATTTTTTTGGTTGTCAGGCAACCGCCCCTCTCGCCTGATGCAGAAAATACAACCCTAAAAGTTCCGGCTCCAGCAGGCACACGTCTGACCCAAGAGGCGTTAAATCCCTGTGCTAAACACAGCCTTCCTACAGGCCTCTTTCAAATTCATTCAGATGCTCTGATGAAGTATCTCCACCTCCTGCATCTCTGGCTGAAACTACAGATTCTGTAGAGTTAAGCAAGTGTGTTTGTAAACCTGAATTATTAGGGGATTGAGCGTGTTATCTATGTAGGTGATTTACACCCCAGTGAGGCTTTCATGCTTTGTGCAGATAAAGTCAGTCACTGGAGCAAATCCACCTCACCCTGTCAACTCTTGGCCAGAGGTCTTGAAGAGGACACTGAGGTGAGAGGTGATGGAGACCGGGAGGAAGATTATGTTCTTTCTGTCATCCTTACAGTTTAATGTAACTTGCAGCAAGCAGCATTACATTTTTTTGTAACATTAACAATGATCCAAATCCTACAAAAAAAATTAAACCACAAGATTAAAACAAATGATATACTTTCTAAAAACACAGCAGATGACTTTTACAAACTACATCTTTAATTTTTTTTTTATTGTTGAACTTTAGGTTGTCATGCATCTCCCAAATGTAGAGCTGTTCAGAGAGGCATACATCATGCTCAACCCTTGTACTCATTAAAGCAGTAGACTAATTCTGTTAAAAATCCACAGGGTATGAATCAAAGTGTGATCTAATTTATTTTTATCAAGGTACCGATGTGAAGAGAGGCTGGGAGCCCCGGCGGGTTTCGGCTTCACATCTTGTCAGGGGAATATTGCGGAATATTGCAACAGAGCGTACAGACCAAATTAGACACCATTATTGAAGACCGATTCTGCCATTTATTTAAATTGCGCGGGCGACATCCATTTGGAGCCGATGCAAAGGATAAAAAAAATACTAACAGCACACTGACCTGCATGCAGACTGTGTGAGCCTGTCCGAGACAGCGGCACATAAACTTCCAGCGGTGCGCTTTAGTCCAAACTTGCAGGCAGCAGTGGGCAGAGTGCGTCGCGGTGTCTTTCTCACAATAGCTGCGTGTGCGATTTGGCACAGTTGAAATTCTTCACAGACACCATGCAATCCTTCCACAGAAACCCCCCTTTTGGCTCGGACACACGTTGAAACCGAGCGTGCAACGGCTCGGAGTAGTGGACTTTCTGCGAGGATGTTGTGCCGCGTTGTGGTTTCAGGAGCAGAGAGCTTCAGCTGCCAGCTTCGTGTGAAACGTGTTCTTCCCAGTCCTCCCCCGTGGCTCGGCCAGCCAATACTTCCAACAATGCAGTTGTCCCCTTTCAGCAGGGGAGGTAACACAGCCTATGTTTCCTTTCGCCCAGCAGTACGGGATGTTTTTAAAAAAAAAAAAGACAGAAAAACTCACTCGGTGAGGATGCGGAGGCTCAGCAGCCGCTCAGCTGCTCTTTTGTCCTATATTCACTTGTCAGCTGATAAACTGCGCATCCCGTCTCTTTTCTTCAGCGTCGCCTCTGGTCTGCCTATCACCTCTAATGTACTGCTGTAGGCCGTAAATTAAAAAAAAGGACGGTAAACTATGACCTCTTGTATGTGCAAACAACCGCACGTGTGAACAAAATTAGGTCCATTATCATAATTTATTTTTATTTTTATTTTATATACTATTTTATATACTAAGCTTGTATCAGTTTATCATTCAAAGCTAGAAAAATACGCTCCATAAATTCAATGTGAAACAGAGTAGGAGTGGATTTACTGCCTGTGCTCCATCAGCCTGCTCTGTGCTCTTCTCTTTTCTGTTGAGAAGCTGCTCATTAAGCTTACCTATGGTCGCGCGCGCTGCCATATAATTGGCCAACTCTCAATTCTCCAATTTCTCACCTTCACTCTGACAAAGTGAAAGGGGGGGAGCAGCCTGATGTAAATAAATGTGCTGTTTCCCACAGAAGAGCAGCTAAGGGTTATTGAAGTTGTTAATTAAACTGTTAGATAAACAAGAAGACCTAAACGACTTGCTGCTCAATTGAAACTTCTAGAGACGGGGCTGTCGAATAAGCTTCACCATCTGTGGTTAGAATTGATCAGTGGCAACATGGATGTGCAATAAATATTCACAATATGAGTGCTATCAACCCGAACCATTAAGAAATGCTATTACTCTGATATATTTCATTTTAAGATTTGGTCCTCAAGCCTTTCACATTAACATACAGTGGATATGAGCATGCTTTGAGGGTTGATTACCTCATTTTGACTTGCCCTTTCGTTGCTGATTTCACAGACACAATTGAAGTTCTTCAGCATTTCCTTCGTGTGAAAACTTCATCTTGATGAGCTCCGGTTACAGAGATAAGTACACTTGCCTCACGGCCATTTTCTGTCCAGGACTTAAACCAAAACCACATTTACTTTGAATTAGCTTTGAGATTGAAGAAAACATATGAGACCCTATCTGATAGGCTTCAAATGATAGCATTTAGAGGACAGACCAGGGAAAGCAGAGTTTCATTAATTACAAAAGCAACAGCCCGCTAATCCCACTAGAAAGGCATTTTGAGGCCGAGTCGTTTTGGTTCTGAGGGAGAGAGAAGAGAGAAAGACTAACAATACCAGTGGTAGATCACAGACCTTCAAGCTATGGTCTGCAGGCCCCATGGCTCAATAGGGGGCCAACTACTGCAGCTCTGACTGGGCAATTTTTTTTTTAATCCCCTTCCTGAATTTACCCCACGTCCGACCACATGCAGTGATGAAGTTATCACTGAGGACAGCTTTTCTCCAAGCAAAATCAGCCCTGGCCTTCGATGCTTGATTCTTCTATTATACCCGGACCACATCAAAAACTTGCCTCCATCAAATGGCATTATCTGCATGAAAGGCAACTGCCCAAAGGAGGAAAGAAAGAAAGGACATTAAATAGGAGAGGAATTATTGTAAGGGCTGTTGAAGCCAGTACCCCTCCTGCTTCCACCCTCCCTCTTCCGTCAAACTACTTTTCCCCCTCTCTATAATATTCTTGGGGGGCTTTTTAGAGAGACTGTACGTGGAAGTTAGTTACTAAGCAACATATTCACACATTTCATCCACATGAAGGTTCTTTTGAGTTCGGTAGCTACACCAGAGGGTTAATGATAGATTAACAGCCCTTCACTTTCTTGAACCAAAAGAAAATAGCTCATTATGCTTCACAAAAATGTTCTCTTACTAGACCTTGTCTTTAGTTTCCATCCTTGATAGTGATTTGCTTTTCTGTGAAATCTTCAGCAAGGCTTTAGTTTCTTCCAGTCACACTTGCTGTGTGTCCATGCAGTCAACTGTGCCCTCTATTGGAGGCCAGTCACTTTGAACATTCAAACTCAAAGGCTAACCACAGTGAGATGAGTCTGCATATACTACACAGCTGCGACTGTGTTTTGCACGATGAAAAAGACAATTGAAGGAATTTGAAACTACAACTTGAATGAGACGGAGATGTAAGTATTTGACAACAAATCTGCTTTGCACCAAACAAATGGCCCACAGACAAATTATGGATTGATGATAGAGTTTCTAAACAGGATGCAGTTTTATCAGTATGAGCATGCGGTGCTTGATTCATACATCCTGTGGTGCGATGCCTTTTCTTGGACTTATATTACAGTAAGGAATAGTCACTAGAATTAAATGCAGGAACATACCACCCTATTATTTTCTGCATTTGCTTTCCGGACTACCTATGGCTTGCAGAGAGCCTGCTTGAATACACAAAACATGAACCAGAAACTTCACCATTGAAGCCCAAGAGCATAGCATACATTAAAGAATAAAAGCCCATATCTCTCTACAGCTCAATATGTTTTACACATGTACAGTAGCAGCAGAGAAAACAGATGGGCCACACCGTGGGGACAGAGAGGACCTGTGGACATTATAAAAAAGCAACATTGACAAATTATGCATACATACTCCTCCGATGTATGCAGGAATTTGTCCCCAAGGGGTCAGACAGCGAGTCTGATGTGTTCAAAACTGCAGCTTGTCCGATGTCTGTTAAAAAGCAAAAGTAACAATGGATGTGCACTCTGTATATGTGCAGTGCATTATATTCACACTGTAAAGGCTATTGCCTTTTGTTAGTCTAGTATTGTGTACCGCCAACTAAACGGACATGTATAAAGGGATTGGACAGAACTTCTCTTTTCATGTGGAAATGAATCCCTTCCAAAGGGACAAAACCGCTTTCACCCTTGGTTATACAGTGAGGATTTTAAGGAAAGCACCTTTTTTTCCCTCTACATCTGAGGGAAAGGAACAAAGAAAAAGTTTGTATCAGGCAATATCAACAGTTCTTTAAAAAAAAAAAAAAAAAGTATATTTCAAGAGAAAAAGAAGTGTTGACTTTTGCAAATGAATCTCAAGATTTATTCAGAGGAGTGAAATCTTTCACAGTCGCCTACAGTAAAGGAGCACAGAGATGGATGCCTTTCTGCCAAGCTTTCAAATCTCAGAGGACACTTTGAAACAAGGTGGGAGGGCCTTGGTTTTCTTCTGAGGCAGTTCTCTGAACATTTCTATTGATTCTAGCGGGTCGCTATAGCACCACCGAGTCGAAAGAGGGAACTAGAAAGCCTGAGAAACCAGACAGCCAGATAACAATTTTCAGCCGAATTACAAGTAGTTAAAAAAAAAAAAAAATTCAAAATTTCGGCCTTGCATTGTCCTTGCATTGATTAACCTTGAACTATGTACATTTCCTGGATGTGTTCAGTAAATAATGAGCTCTTTTAATTTTTGCATATAACCTTGGACTGGACAAAAAAATACATTTGTGCTTTTGAATTTTTCATGGAGGGAAAAAAAAATGCATATGAATGAACATCTTTACACAGTTCATGTTGAATTAGGTGTAAAGAAACTTCTATTACTATTGAAACTTCAACCCGTGAGAAATAAAGTGCAGATTTTTCAGTATGTGGCTAAAAAAAAAATAGTTACAGTAAAACGAAAACACCCTTTGAAATATCAAACAGGCTCAGTGTCATTCTGAATTTTTCAGGTGGATGGACAACCTCAAAAAGAAGAGACCTGCGGAGAATCAAAGCTACTAGTGGGGAACCTTGTGAACTACATTCGGTTAATTTGAAAAGCTTAAATGGTAAGCAAAGAGTCCAGCGAGATAAAACACACTCTCTCTGGGTATGAGGGGTGTGACAGATGGTAGCAGGGCAGACAGGGGCTCTTCTGTTATTCACCTTATCAGTGAGTAGCTGGTCAGTATTAAAACAGTAATTTATGACTTTATGTCTATGTGTGGATTTCTGGTGGTCAAAACACACTGATAGCTCCTCAGCACACAGATTCAACTTTAAAAAAACATCATAATATGTGATTTTCATATTTTTTTATTTAAGGAGACATTGCAGGTGATCTTCAGGGTAACAAAAGGGTATTATGAGTGAATAAAAGCTCTTCTAACTCTGCAATACAACTTCTAAAATATTAATGTTATCATTAATATGAAAATAATCAGTTTGTGTATAGAGTATATTCCTCAAATGCTCATCTTGGTTAATGCAGCACATTTCTTTTTACAGCACAAAAAAGGAAAAAGTTTGATGCTTTTATTTTTAAAATGCTAACTGTGACATTGCGCAGAAAGTACAGAAATAGGATTTGTTGATGTAGACTTACTCATTCTTTTAATTAATTGATAATAACTCCAACAGTTAAGTACATGATCAGTAATTAATACTTCTGCATTTATATTGTTGTGTAACAATGCCCTGCAATCAGTCTTCACCACCAACACTTAAAAGTATGTAGAAATTGTCATGGTGTAGCAAATTGCACAAGGAAAAAGCATGATAAGAAAAACCTTGAACTAAAGTAAGTGCTTTGCTTCATAATATGTATATATTTGTAAAACAGCGGAAAAGAAAATGTAATCATTAAGTCACTGACTTGCTTCTCACAAGTCACTTCATTTCATTTGTCTGTATTTTAAGAGTAGGAGCCAAAAAACAAACTTCCTCTACTGTTAGTTCATAAACAACACACTTGTCAGTAAGACACTGAACAGCTGCTGTTGTTTGTGTAAGAAGTTATTGCTATTCTACTCATCCACCTATCATCACTCCCATCATGTTGATGAAGTTTGGCTTTCTGTGGGTGGCCTGCTTTTCTTTGTCTGCTTAATATCGAATTCGATTTCTGAATTTCTCCAAACAAACTTCTGCTTCTGCCGGAGCTGCAAATGCAAAACAAAGACACCGAATCAGATAAAAATGACAATATTCCTGACGTAGGAGTCAAGACAACAACTAAAACTTTGGGGGAAAAGAACATAAGTTGAGTCACTGTGATTCTTAAACAGTTTCAAATAGAAATGTATTACCTATAAACAATTCTCTGACATACTGCACTTCACACATGGTACATAATACTACAAGTCCAACAACGCACAAGTAACCAGTATAACTAATGTGAGGAATGTAGACTAAACTCTCACCATGAACCTGAACCTTCTAAATTCAAGTGAAAACACGTTTTTATATCTATTAGACTGTAGCAATAATCATGTACTTCTTCACTTGCTGCTCAACTGGAGTAACACCGATGCTCAAGTTTTAAATGAAAGGATATGAGGGCAGTGTCCTGTCTTAGCGGGTACGGTGCCGCTGCCTCTTCTCACACTGCAGGTGAGATCCTTCATGTCCGTGAGCGCAATGTGTGTGTGTGAATAGTACACTTCCACTTTCCCTCTGTTGAATTGTACCTACAGCTGTGTCAAGCCAATCCTTGCTGAGACCAAGTCAATTTCGAGACTTAAGACCAATACCTGAGTCCTATTCTATCCTGAAATAGGCAATAAGTTGTGCACATGTCTGTTCGATTGCAACATATTGCTCGAAGTCACACTAAAATGAAAAATTACATTTTGGGCTTTTTATATTCAACACTGCTATTTGGCAGTTTATTTTTTAAAAAATGGCAAACAAGGATATATTTTTTTGTATTTTAATCTAAATCTGATTACTTTCACTTTAAATATAAAATCAATCAGTCTTACCAGACTTTTTATTATTTTGTACAGTTTTTTATATATATATATATATATATATATATATATATATATATACATTTCATTAGAAAGAAACTGCACTTACCAAGATTATTATTTTTTCTTTCAGTGATATGAATTGCTTAATGTATTCATTTGTCGAAAAAGCATCAAAGTGGTTCCTCATCTCAACATAACGTTGGAAATAGCATGACAATGTTTTTTTTTTCAGCATACACTTGGGCCCCTAAAAAACTTTGATCAGAATGACAACCAGGAGCCACGAGTGGCCACTTCATAGCTACCTGAATACAATAGAGGTCATTATTAATGAAGCAATGAGCTAAAACGAAGTGAAAGCAAGTTGCATCTCTCAATAACAAGCAGTTTGAAGTTTATTACTTGTTTGTTACTAATTCTGCCATTTGGTTCTTTAAATAGTTTTTGCTTCTCCCTTGAGTCTGTCTGCCCCCCCCCCACCCACCCCACCACAGCCAACTCCAAACCTTGTAGACACACCCCTGATTTCAACAGGAAATATCAGGAAATAAATAAGGAAGCAAGCTCTCAAAATAATTGCACAGTCACACCTCTGTCTCAAGCTCATAGAGATTTGGAGAAATTTCTTTCGGAAAATGTTGGATAACAAGGCCTTGTGGAACCAGAGGCCGCTTTGTAATTGGTTCAGAGTTAGAAAAATCACTCCCTGAGAAAAGACACCTTTGGTTTGTTTTCCATCAGGATAGAAACAACTTCCCTTTATTCGGTCTGTTATGATGATGATAAATTGGATGAAAACTCAGTATTCACTAGTGTGTTTACAGCTGTAAAAGTTTGATTATTTTATTGTTTCAAATAATATAACTAGAGGTTGGGGGACTTATTTCAACTCTGCCCTCTCATGATAGTGATCATAAGTTAGAGGTGTGCCTATGTGGCTGTAACTAACTGGACAAATCTGTTGTTGCCAATAAAACAGCACACAGGTGAGCACCACTCACATGCTAAACCAATATGCAATTTTATTAGAAGTCAAAACCTTTGACAGGTACTGTATGTTGAAACTGCAGCATCTCTGCTGGAATTTTTTCCAGATTTCTGTAAGCTTGAGATGGGGATGTGGCAACTTTACATGAGGTGATGAGATGATCAAAATGCTATTTATGACAATGATGCCTGCTCTGTATTATAATTTTTCACTCCAACAAATCCATTACTAATGAGTGCAAATCCCTGAAATGGTTTGTATTGCAGAAGAGAAATGAAGGTTGGATTTAGACAATACAAATTCAAAAGACACCTTGTAAAAAACCCTGCAGCTGCACTGCCAAATTCCTTGCGCTGTGCAAGCAAAACTGATTCTGATCTAATGTTAGCTAAGTACACCATTATGCGCTCCCTAGCTGGTTATTGCACTTAGTGCAAGCAATAACATTCACTCCGAGAGGACTTGGTTAAGTAGGCAACTTTTGTGTGCTAAAAGTGCGAGGGTAACAGCACCATGTTTATCAAAGCCTGAGTGAACGCATACTGTACTCCAACACAGGGCTAATGAAGAGATATGTCCTCCATTACGGGGCCATATTCCTGCTGCAGCGATTAGAAAACTCTCCAGAGGGGCTCTATCACAGGGTTTCATTGAGTCTGGACCTTTGCAAATCTTCATATCCTGCACAATTTTCATAAATTGAAGTCTAATGAGCGCAGTTGACATAACTATGATTTATTGTCTCGGAGGCTTACCAATTTCACCAGTGCACTCCAAATTATGTATGCCAAAGGCTTAATCATATTCATATATATTCTCAACAAGGGGAATATGATGTGTCACGTGAGTAAAAGGGCCTAAATGTCTCTTTTTATTGTAGGTGTGTTATGATAATACTTGCAAACATGCAGCGCTCTAACAAGCTCCCTGAGGTGACCTAATATTGTTGACGGCGAGCACAGAGCAATATCCTCCTGGATCTCTTTGGGACACACTTCAGTGTGTTGTGGCATGCTGCTATATTACAATTGCTCTGTCTTCAAAGACATAATTGCCATAACAACACCATTAATGTTATGTGTGGAATTTGTAGTTTTGATATTACAATTCGCTGATTGATTTTTAATTTTTCCATATGCTGTAGGTAAAACAGCTGTTATTATTAACTGCTTATCAGGGAAATGTAATCAGAAATCCCACATTTGTTATTAAAAAAAAATAACGCTGAGACATTTTAATGTTGTGAGTAGTTTTATCACCTATTAACTTATTTTTAGACACATTAACATTTCCTTTGTTAGTTTAAATTTAGGATTGACGGCAGTGAGATTGAAAGAGTAGTTTTCAGATTTAACTCCTCCGCATTGAAATCAACATAGATCTCTTCATTGATAGCCTTACATCTTACTCCCAGTTTGTGACCACTCTAGGAGTGTGACCAGTCAATTTTTCAATTAGCTTCCCCTTTCACCTCACAGACTATCAAGGGGGTCCGCTGTCGAGCTTTAGATTGCAATGGATGGTGTACAACAGACCTACAGTGCTTGGCCATTGTGAAAGCAAAGCAAGCATTGATAACAGCCCGAGAACTATTGACATGATAACATTTCGGGCTGCTGGGCCACAGTGGCACTGAGCTGCAATAAATTGAGACGAATGATCAGTCGATGACAATTTCCATAATCGTTATACCTTCCGTAATTCATCAAGGTAATGATACCCGCGTCCCTAATGTCACATTTATTCCATTTTGTGCACAGCGGCAGGCGCAGAACGAGCCCCTCCTCACTCCCCTTCCAAAAGGATTGATTACACACCAACTGCTTTTTGCTCCTGCTTGTGAGTGGAAGAGCAATGTGTTATTTGACCAAAAATAACAATGAAGGGGATGGGAAATGCAATCTAATTCTACTCATTCAACTTCCTCTCTCTCCTCCGGTGACAGGCAAACAGGAGGCCATTACAGTTCAGCGCTGGCACTGTTTCCAAACCAGAGGGAAAAGAGAGATCTCTGCTCACTGCCTCTCTGGAACACATTGAGATTCATCATTACCGCATCTCTCGTCTCCTTTTTTTTACCCCCCCCCCCACTCCACTCATTAATGACATAGTTTCTCTTTGACAATTATTCGTCATTATTGGCAAACGATAGCTGTGTGAATGAGCGCTGTGATTCAATTACAGACGCAGTCATTGAAGATTAATTTCTGCGTCTCTGTGTCTTGCATATTGCAGTAGACATGCGTAAGCACACCTTGACCAAATAACAACTCAGTTCACAGAGGTGGTATCCAAGGTCTGAGCATTTATGCAATGTGGTTTCTATTCTGTTCAGAACTGCACTGCACTCACCAACTCTTTCACTCCTCTCTGCTTTGAGTCTCTTATATATACACTCCTGCATGCAGTATCATATCTCACATATTTGTTCAACATCTTTGGACGGACAATGCAGCTGAGCTACAGTCTGTCAGTCTGCCAGTAACAGTGAGCTAGCGCTTTCACTCAAATGGTTTCCAAAGATAGCGAGAAGCTGAGCATCAATAATAAACTCAGCACCACTGCTGTTTAGTTTATATTAAGCCCAGACTACAGCCATCATGAGATCACCAAGGCTGATACAATCAAATTATTTAATTTCAATGTGGCAGAATAATCTGGTTATATTCATAGTAACATTAGGACAAATCTAATTGAAATGCATGACTTCATCTGAGATTAATTGAGCTACTGTGGCATGAACATCTTTTTTCATGACTTCTACAGAATTGTATGAGTACATTTTGATAAAAGAACAAACAGGGTAGTCAAAGATGGTAGTTTGTAGTTACACCTTTTTCATACTTATTTTTCTGGCTGATGTTGCTATCTGCAGGCAGGACGAAAGGTGGGAAAGAACGGTGTTTTCATAGCAACAGGCTGACTCCAGGACTGGGCAATAATTCAATATTATCATTTATTTGCTTTTAGTAGAATCATATTATGATTATATGTTCATACTGTGTTATTGTTTTACAAAATTATATAATATGAAATAATGATTCCAAGCAAACTAAGATTAAAAACCAAAACTAAAGTTTTGTTTTTATTAATTGGAACATAGCTCATTGCACTGGACATCAGTTTGATTAGTTTATATTATATAATATAGTGATTTTTGCATATATTTGCCATATTATGACACATCAGACGATATTCATTTTTTAAAGATCCCCTCTGTGCAGGTACTAAGACATACAAAAATACTCCGCTTGGACCAATAACGTGTGTCTAATATGGTTTCTCCACAAAAAAAGAATAATTACCACATTAAAATCCTTAAAATGGCATCTACTCCTTCTCCCTTATTAAAAAAATCCAGACTCTATGAATATGCAAATATATTTCATTTCAGAAGTTTAACTGTTGGACACAAGATGTCTCCTTGTTCACTGGAGTGTCTATTCTCAGTGGTTGTGCACTAGAGGCTTCAAGTTTCCACATCACACTTGCATGAAATAAATACTGGACCAGGATTGCCTTCAAAACTAGATATGATATCGCAAATCATGCACATAGGCTCGCCCCTTAAAATCCGATTTTCAATGAGCACAAACAAACTTCAGCAGATGAATGTGAAAACAGCACTCTAGTGTCAAACTCTGCCCATTCATCATTCTGCACGGTGAAGTTCAAACACTCAACTGCAGGAACAAGTAGAAACACTAACTGAGTGGAGGGGGACTTCAGTTGAATTGTGAACAAGATGTGCACTGAGCAGGGTTTTGCAGTTAAACAACTGTGCTGTGGTGACAACCCAAACATAATTTTGGCATTTCTGAACTGCCATTTCTTTTTAATTATTGGTTGACATATATAGTCCAATAATTATATGTCTACGACAAGCTTAAATTGATATCAGAAAAAAAATTCTTACTGTGTATTATGATATTAATTTCAGCCACATTACCCAACACTAAATTGGAGCATTTGCAGTTAAACAATTTAACTAAATTATACCTTAAATTAAGTTCCATCAGTGTTTGGGTAAGGCTTGTTTTATACGTTATGTACATAATGTCTATGTAGGGGTTGTGAAGCATTACGTGCATGTGCATGTACCTCCTCAAAATGCACACAGTTACTATTGTCTCATCAGGTATTCTCCCCTACACCCCTGTCTCTATACAGGTGTGCAAAAATCACTTTTCCCAAGGTAGATTTCAGGTGGAATTTCTGTTCAAGCAACTGACTCAACAGCAACAACAAGGATCATGTTGCAAAGAGACAAGTGTCAGAGCTCCATCACTACCAGTGCTTCTATAATTCAGGCTCCTCCAAACCGTACAGCTGTTTTTCTTATGGTTAGGTGCATGCAGATTACATTTTTTCCTACTTGGCTTAAATATAATTCATAGACTTTCATTATCACCATCTCCTGTCTCACACGATTTTACACCGCTAAGGTGTAAATTTACAACACACCTGAAAAATTCAAACCACGATGTGTCACAGAGGCTTATAGCAGCCTTTTGACTTTCCACATCATTTGCAGAAATTGAGCATGCAAGTGTGAGTAGGCGTCTGTATGTAATATCTTCCCTTAGGGCCAAAACATTCACACCAACACTTGATTGACATGCTATTGACTTATCTCTCCAAATCCCAAGACAAACTGTCAATGAAAATATCTCAAGATTTGCAAGCTTGGATCAGATTTGGTAGTGATGGACAAGTTTTGGAAAATGGTGGACAGCAAAGAAGCCATTTTAAAGCAGTTGATGAATCAAAATTCCCATTAAAAATAGAAGTGCAATGGGAACTTAAGGTTGCTATTATGAAAAATAATTATCTCAACATCTTTCAAAGATGAGAAGAACTTTCATAGTGGCTTGGTTGAGCACTACAGAGGGCACAAGCAGCAGGGAGTGGATATAATTGAGCTGAAATTGGTCTCCCATGGCAATGATACTTTGTTCAATCTAATGCTCTGCAGTGATTGGACGATCAGCTCTCTCATTCCTTTTCTTGAAAACAGGTTGAAAAGAGGCCCATCTATTAGGTTGCCTACCATCAAATCTTTGATAGAAGACACAATTCTTGCCTTAAGGGATAACAAGATGTTTTTATCGGCTAGACACAGACCAGACCTTAATGCTTTGAATATTATCTGATATAGACACGTCCATGGCAATTCTTCACAGATTTACTAACTGAAGTCTTTGACTTTTGGTCTAACATTCAGTTCATGTACATTTAGAGAGGAACATTTGGTAAAAATGACACAAGTGCAGCTGTATATTTTAGAAATGTACAGGATTTATTTAAATCAAAGAACAGCCATGATGTATAGCCTATAATTTAGAGGACTATGTCTCTGTTCTGTAAATTGTGCTGTGTGTTACACAGAAGCAAACCTAATGTTCTTATGTGAAGCAGAAAATCTTAACTTGTTTATATTTTCTGACCTGAACCAGTGCTTGAATAGAATAATCAATTTCTCATGCATGTCTTTTGGATCAATATTTGCATGTGGGAGAGCAGAAAGTGGAGCTAGCAGGGGTTCCACTGGTGTCTCCAAAGATACAGAAGCATGTAAAAGAGAGAAGAGACAAGCCTTCTAAATAAAGGTCCTGATCTTTTTCTCGTTTTTTTCCCTGTATTAAAGTAATGGCGTAGGTTTGCCCAACAAATGCGACTGTTAAACCCTAAGATAAGCTCCTGGACACACTTCCAATATCAAATGTCCTGGCACGTAGTTTGACTCTGTATTCATCAAGACTGAAAGGATTTTGACAGATCTGTATCCAATAAAATGAAAACATGACCAAATTCCAGGTCCACCACTTAAAGATATTTTCAGCCACTGTAGTATGGTTAAATGTAGTATGTGTCATATACAGTAGTGTCCAAGTAGAAGAGTGCTGTCATTAGTGTAATACATTTTATAATCAGGATTCAAAGGATTAATCCCCTTACAGAAAGTGTCATATCGTTATCGTTAGTCCTTTATTATTGAATGATGCATCCTGGGGGTTACTCCATGATGATGTGTATATGTAAGTGATAATACACATACATGTGAGGTGTTATTGTGCTTACAGTACGCCATGGAAACTAAAAGGAAAGCAAGGTAGTTGTGTTTAAATCATTATACCTTTTAGTGATGAAATGCCAAATATATTGTAGTCAGTTTAACTCATGATTTGTTTCAGAGGGAGTTAAGGTATTATCTAGTAACACAGCATTCAGGAGATGTGTTGTTGCTATGGCTACCTGTGATTTAATACACCATGCACACTGATTTAAAACACTGGTTTAACTGTCTTGGCATAATTATTAATTACTTTTCCTGAACCTACTTACTATTAACCTCTACCATTCATTTTTAATCTACTCCTTCTTTCAACAACCTGATGATTTTGACCAAAGGTGACATTGTGGATGTATGCTGTAGATGTAATTAGCCAACTAGTCCATTAATTAAAGGGGAAGCGTATGAAGTTTATACATCAGTGTCTGTTTACAGATGTTGGGGAGTACTGCAGCATATGTGGAAAAAAAGTTATATGAAGTCATTTGTGGTTCCACATGGAGCTGTACGAAATTTGATAAATTTCCTCAAGTGATGTTACTTGAGTCAGTGTCAGTTGGGGCTGAAGAGTACACGTTTGAAAATGAAAAGTCTGGAGTGAGGTCACCAGACCTCTCCTCACCTCCGCTTGAGGCTAGCAGCTCGAGGGCAGGAAGAAGGAAGGAAGAAGGAAGAATTCGTGGAATAAAAAAGATGATATCCCTGGTTCTGCTGCATTGATTTTTTTTGATCTTTCATTTTTCATTAACTGTCCATCATGAGTCAGACAAATTTAAAGGAGTGCAGTGCTTAATTGGTGGACTCTTTTAATGAATGAATAATTATGGCTGCACACTCTCTAGTCTATTAAGGAGAATTTGATATGTCCATTAATAAGACTGATTTGATACATTTCTGTATTCGTTTTTTTAAATAATAGAGTCAGTATTTTTTTTTACTCCCTCTTTTAAACATGTGCGCCAGACTTCACCTGGTTGTGTTGTAAGTGTAATCTACTGTAAGAACATGTAGACTATTTGTCTCCTCAGTACATGTAAGTGATGGTTTGTATTTGTGCTCTGTGTGATGTTTGATGCAGCTATTTTTCTGTGCTCCATGTAGAAGGTAAAACAAGTTTTTAAAAAAGTGCCAGCTATGCTTCTGAGTGTGTCGCTCAACTGACTGACATTTCTCATGATAAATTCATGGCAGTGACAAGGCTGAGTGACTCTCGGGGCGTGGGTTAATTTGTCAGGAGGCCTACTGAGCTACGAGCGGTGGCACAATGACAAAGCAGAATGTCACCATTTCGTTGTTGGAGAGAGAGAAATAGGCCGTGAAATGGCTGACTCTTTTGGACTGACACACATGATACCAGAGATATGCCATGCTCACCTAGCCCTGTCTAAAACAGTGCTCCAGTTCATCTAAATCTATTTTCAGCTAAACTCATTGTCGACCTCCTGTGATCAATGACCAATCATTTTGGTTGTGTGTGAGTATGTGTGTCAGCAGGGGAAGAAGTGTTGCTCAGAAGCCACAGTGTCTGAGAAAATGCACTTTCATTGACTGTGAAAGCTAAGTACATTTATTGAAGTACTGTAATTAAATACAGTTTTGAGGTACTTGTACTTTACTTGAAAGAGTAGGCAAGTCCAACAATTCAGCAATGAATTCCTGTAACATTGTCAGACTTTCAAGATCAACATCAATGCAGCAGAACCAGAGGTATCATCTTTCACACATTCTTCTTCCTTGTCAAAACATAGCGCTCACATTACCCACAATGCAACTTGACCATGTCAGAGGAACATAACTTGAGGAAAGTTACCAGACTTTCCACAGCTCTCTCTCTGGGGCCACAAATAGCTTTGTACAACTTCTTCACATATGCAGCAGTACTCCCCAACACCTGTAAACAGACTGTGATATGTAAAATTGATGAAGTTCCCCTTTAAGTACTTCATTTATTATGCAACTTTACATTTCAGGAACAAAACAATGTACCTCACTACATCTTTTTGACAGCTACTTCAGATTTTCACCCAAAACATATGCTAATCTTATAAAATATGATACATTTTTATGGAAAGTTAAATTTAGCTCTACATCAACCCGGCTTCATTAAAATGCAGCTTACATGTTAGGGCATCAGTGATCCAATTATATAAAATACATAATAATCTAACAATCTGAAGGGAGACATTCTACCTGATGAGAACTTCTTGCTTTTAATTAAGTACATTTTTTAATTCTGAATGCTATGTTCAAAGTGAATTTCTAATCCAGGACGCTAATTGTGGTTTTGCTACTTAAGTAAACTATCTAAATATTTCTTCAATCACTACATTTTTTGAATATTTTGAGACTAGAACCACTGAACAATGGTAGACGACATGGCTGGATGGTTGGAACATTTAACAAACTTCTTAGCAGCTGCAGCCATATCTTTGGCAACATGCTCTGTGTTAATTTTCTCGCCTGCTCAATTAATGTCTGAATGACCTAATCGCTGAGGGACTTGCTCCGCAGAAATGTGTTGTGCGTCCCTCATCATATGATAATAAGGGACTGTTTTAACTTTTTCAAGTGATATTCCTCTACAGACGCTCTAGAAAAATAAATTGTAGCTTTCTTTTCCTCAGTACCGGTCATTGAACTTTCTGTCAGACATGCCACAGGAAAAGAGAGGCACTTGAGCTTCATTAAGTTCTGCAATAATCACCATGATACATTAACCATGAGCGGTTATGCTAATGGAGTTGAACATGACCTGTTATGTCAATGATGTCATTAATTAAGCTTGTTAATTTAAGTTTTAATTAGCTGATATTTTTGTCCATGTACTTCACATGGGTGGTAATAAAACGAGCTGAAGGGAGAATAACATTACCTGGTGAGTAATATTAATGGTGTGTAATCAGCTCTTCACCATCTCCTTCAAAGAGTACATGCTAAGAACTGTACTTTCTCTTGCCTATTTTTATTTTCAACATATTCCCGCTATTTAGTTGCTTGGCAACCAGAAGTGCATAGCGCATACTGCATAATGCCCCTTGTACCTGCTGAGCTATCCCTGTTGCCAACAGCCCTCATGCACCTTGCATTTGAGCATGAGGAAAAAATTGTGATCATGGCCATAACCTGGTTTAATTTTGACGCTGCTGTATTGCTTCCGTATACCGTTGACTTGTTTCAACTCCATCAGGGCGGGTCAGAAAGCTGGAGCTTTGAGGAGAGCAGCCACTAAATTGAACATCGAGAGCCAAGTCACAATCCATAAAGCACAGGTCTGCAGTGTCATGGAGTATGCTTCACTGAGATGGATGAGTGCTCAACCTTAGAAAATTATTGGATTGGACCAGGACTCCTGCCTGTTCTCAATTAGCCATCTCCAGACGTACCGGCAGACGTCAGGTTGCTGCCGTCTTGTTCAAGCTGCCCACCCGCCACAGCCACATGCCCCCTTCACCATATGTCAGGTGTGGGACCACTCACCATACCAGAAAACGGTATCTCCCCCTCCACTCAAGAGCACACTCCTCGGACACGAGACTTAATCCCAACTGCTGTCCGAATATGGAATATTCCTCCGTGAGGAATGTGCTGGACAGATAACAGACACTGGTCTCCGAGCCTTTGAGGACAGGTGAATAGAAAACCTCCTGACCACACTGTTAACAGAGTTTGACTGTTGAACTGCAGTGAACCATGTGATTGATCAGCCAATGGCCTCTAATTGTGCTTTTCACTTGGCAATTGGTCACAATCGCAATCAATTTAAAGAAGTCACAATCATATGAGCTTATTATGCAGTATGTTTTGCATACTCTGCAACTCTGCAACTGATAAATTTACTAAAGGAGAAGGTCCAATATTTTCCTCTGAAGTGAAGTGGATTTAAAGCAAATTGTCATATTAATAGAAAATACTCAAGTAAAGTACCAGTACTTGAGTAAATTTCCTTTAGGCCCCTAGGTGCATAGGTGGCAACTTTCAGTGTAAGTATGACGTCTATTAAGCATTATTCCTTATTTATTTTGTCTGTTTGTCAACAAATGACATTGTGAAACGTCTGATTTGCCATGCTGCCTGCTACGACGGATAAAACAAGTTAAAATACTTGACATTAAAAACCTACCATCAGTGCGTACTTTAAGGAGGTGGCACTTCCTCATTACTGCATATTCACACAGAGAAGCTGAGGGATCAAATACCTGGTTCAGGGACACATGGATGCCCAGAAAGCCTAAAATGTGAATCAATAAAGACCGTAAAAAATGTAAATGTTAAAAAAAACGGCAGAATAATAGAAACAGTGATAGACTGTGTGTTTTATATTCAATGGAACTTTGAGCTACAAATCATAAGACTGAGACTGTCTTTTTACTCCTCATCAAAAGAAGCCTGACAGACTGAATCCTACTAATCCATCTTCACAAGAGTTCAGAGGAGTTGTACAGCCATATGCAGGTCACCGCGTCCTCACCAGAGAATTAGAGAGCAGAGTGTGGTGTGATTAGGATGTAAAGAAACCGTGGAAGTAAAAGCCTCCCGGTCTGTTTCTATAGTTAGCCTGTCCTTCCATACCTTACGACTCATGTTTATCAGCTCTTGTGTCTGAAACCCAGACGGACTGAATTAATATAAGATTCCTACATATGACATTCCTCGTACTGAAACATAAGACTCTTTTTTTGTTTCATTTTCAATCGCTTTCATTTAATTACTTATCAAAGAAAGCCTAGAGGCTGAACAATGTTCATTAGCTCAAATAAAAAAGGAATTTGTGCAACAATTAGACATGATAAAATATGTCAAGATTAGATTACATGAGATTTCATGTTCCATTAATCATCTTCAGACCCCAAAGGACCCAATCACCCTCCGACTTAACAGCTAGTGCCTAAAAAGCTGCCCAATCTCTTCACAGTGGGATTTTATAACATATGAGCCACCTGTACGATTTTGCTGCAAACTCTTGTCTCCCACACACACAGATTCTCATCCAAACAGCATATTTTTAGGTGGTTGTCCTCACATTTATTTAGAAATCTTCTGACCTTTTCATTGTGTCAGCTCTGTTGGTGTCCGCCTATTTATTTTTCACCAGTGACAATGAAGTAAAATATAAGAAAAGCATGCTAGAACATCCCTGTGCATTAATACTAACACACAGTGGTTAGACTAGTGGCTCAGCAGCTTTATCCCCGAAGTATCAGGATGGTTCATCTGTTCGATCAGTTCAGGCAATTACCAATCAAGCATGATGATTCCCTGCTGCTGTACAGGTGAGGGATTGTGTCAAGGTTATCAAATGGTTTTAATGAGGGAGTTAATGAGGAAAAAAAAAAGGACAATTATGGAGAGAATCAGAACCTAGAGAAGTGGAATCAATAAGCTACTGGTCTACCGGTGAACATGCAACCAAACAGCATGTTTATTTTTGAATAAATGAATATCACCTTTCCCTCTGAGCTGCTCTGAATAAATAAAAGGGAGGCTGCGTTCCAAAAGCATTCAAATTCTAAGGCACACCTAATACACCCACAGCTCACATCCACTCTTTCAAGCCTATAATCGAGTTTGCACAGACATAATCATGTTATCGTGTGTTCTCTTTCTCCTGGTAAATTTACATGACAGGTTGTTGTTGCACAGGTACATTACATATACAGTGTGCTACTTTTATCTTTTATTGAACTGTGTTAAAAAAAACAAAAAAAACAACATGAAAACTGTTTCAATCCAGCCACTATTTTACTCATTCACATGCACAGGCATTGATTATGATTATATAGTGATTATGCATTCTGCATGCCAGCCACGCAGCAGAAAAGTGGAGGGGAGCATTAAGGGGCTTGGCGAGTGTGGGACCCCCTGCTGAGATGAGAGAGGAGGTAAGAGCCAAGGAGAGGGGAGTGTGGAGAAGGCTAACCAATCAGCTGTGCGCTGTGAACGGGACCAATCATGGCTACCGCTCGGGGCTCTGTTGCTCACTCTTTCTCTGTAATTCTCCCTTTTTTTTCTTACATCCTCGTCTTATTTACTTCTCTCTTCCTAATCATTCCTTCTCTCCAACTCTTATCCCCTCTTTTTCACCGCTATCCTCCTTGTGAATCATGTGATCGGGCCTCACACACTTCTTTTAGTCCTATCCCAACCTCTGTACTCTGAGTACACCCGTCCAATTCCCCCTTCAACCCCACATTGGGTTTTCCCCTCCTCCACCGAACACTTTTTTCCCCTCCGGTTTCTTATTCACTGGCCACCCTGCTTTACACAGTCCACTCCCCTTTGTCAGATTATTATTCTGTCTGCAGTCACTAAGGAGATGCACACACCATCCATCACAATGTACAAATTCTCAGTGCGCGGATTCGGTCGGGTCCTAATTAAAAAGCCTTTCCACTCGTTTTCTTGAGAGATAATTAGACTTTCATCTCACCAGGATGCCACATCCATAGATCTATTCTCTTCTTCCAAGAAGCCTATAGGAGAAAAAATAAATTCAAGGGTCTTTAACCACTCTCCTTCAGGGCACTAGTCAATAATTACAGATATCTTTCGCTACAAAAAAGTCTGCCCTGAGTGAAAAAAGTAAAAGACTAATATATCTTCAATTCTTCGAGAAAATGAGTTAAACTGAATAGGGACTATGGAAAACGTTCTTTTAAATAAAAGTCGAGGTTATGCTGCGTAGCAATGGGGCTTCATATAGAAACCCTTTGAATTCAAGACATTGATTTTTAAGTAATAACAGTGGTGCAAGGGTCCATTTATAGTCGGTCCACTGCAGTGCCTGGGTATAACTCTGATGTGAGCTTGGAGGCCGTGGAGCTTCGGGCCTGATATGAGACAGCTGGAAGGGTTGAATTATTGAAGAGCATGGACCAGCTCTGAAACACGGGCTATGTCCTCCCAGCTGCTCCGTGTGCTGAAGCCGACACTTCAGCAGTCGTCAGACGTGTGCAGTTAACAGGGTCCATCTGTTATTGAGGCGTAATGAACACAGTCAGAGCCGTGGAGAAATGAATCACTGCCACTTTATTAGCGTACGACAATAGAAATGATTGTGCCATCCGTACGGTCGCAACGGTAATAATTATGATATTTCTGATTATAATGATGATTAGGATGCAAATGATGGCAGTGGAGATGATGATAATGAAGGTGATGTGTGTCTGCTATGATGATGACGGTGCACAAAGACACAGGTTGGAAAAATCATCGCGGTGACAACATTCACATTTATGCTCATTATGCATGTATGAAACAAAAAATGATTTGCATACCCGTACCGGACTGTAAGACTTGTAGGACCAGAGAAAAATAACAAAACATTAAAATCAGCGTTGCCGTAATTGTTGACAGTTTCATGTAAACACCTGCCAAATTGAAAACTCATCATTCTAATGTAGAACAGGCCAGCGATGAAAGGCATGCAGAGTGTAACCTCCAAAATCAATAACCAGCCTGCCTTTCATTACATAAGTGAAATTTGTATTCATCTCAGAGATATATATTTATCCCACTTATACCCTTGGCTCAGCAGCAAATTCATTTAGTAATGATTACCTGACTCAGGTAAAACCAATTTCCATTCACTTGTTACCCCGAGTCGGTGACAAGGGCGCTGCTAGGGTCACTTTTCAGCAGTTTTTGGTTGCAGGCGCACCATCAGCACTTGATGTCATGGTCATGTGTGTTTGTTCAGTATGTGTGTGAGGGGGGCATCCATTTGCTATAAGACCATCTAAGTAGGTACATTGCAATGACACAAACTGAGATAGTGCATCTTGGCTTCAGTACTGCTGCTTATTTTGAAGGCTGTCAGTGAGGCTGTGTGGGTGTTCAGCAGTCTCACTCCCCTCGAGAACTGCATTCAGATAAAAATACTCAAACCGCTCCTGGAATCCGAAGGGGTTGTGATATATATACAATATGTTTCGACTTGAATCTTGGATAGCATTTTCTTAAAGGGAAAATGATGCTTGAATCGATTTAAGAACGCACATTACTGCTACAGTCAAGAAGAGCTGAAGTTATTTCTGTCTACATGAAAAACTTTAGCTCAAACGTAGACACTATTTCCTTGTTATCTTCCTTCCTCCAGGATAACTGACTAGGAGCCTCGCAAACACAGTGCCTTATGTGACTGTACTGTAGATAGAGGAGAAAAAAAAAACAACATGAGGTATGCTTCCTACGCAAAATCATGAGTTTTTGTACTCACGATGATCAAACCATTTATCTCAATGAAATAAATACATACTGTACAGAAGTAGGGTGAATACTGCACAGTTGTTTTTTACAACCATAAAACTAACAGTCTGTACTAAAATTTAATAAAACATATAGTAAATGAAAATGTTAGACTTGGCATGGATTTCCATTTTCCATCAACGTAGATGCTGTTGGATAAGTCTGATTCTTTTCCACTGATGAACACGGTGCCTTAAAAAGACCCTCTCTGTATTTGAGATGGACATCATGGACTCTATTCACTGCTGTCAAAATGTAATCATCAGCCTGACACTTAATCTAGTCCATAGCTGATTATTTCATTGAAAGGTTAACTAGTATAAAATGTACATTAACTGGTGTGTCGTTTCTGTGAGAGGTTGCCTTGGAGCTGCTCGGGGCTGGTGACAGGATCTTTGCATTTTTGGTTTTGTATTGACTACATTTATGAGTCATGTTTTAGTTTAAAGGTGCTTTACATTAAAGTGTCTGTTGAGCTCACAATTTATTCCTGACAATTGTAAAACAGAATATAAATCTACAACTCTCAGTAAATTACATTAAGTGACTTATTTGCACCATTACCTGCTCAAGAAATAGAAAGAAATTAAATATACAGTAATAAATGGCCTCACATTCATTAGATGACAGACTATTCATGTCTTTTGTTTTCCTAAAACAATAAAAATCCAAACAAAAGACGAAACCACTGTAGACTGTGGCTGCCAGGCGCAGTGCCAACCCAAAGAAATTGGAGGTGGGCTATTTTATTCTCATTTTATCCAAACATATTCTCAAGCCATCCAAACAGAACTGAAATGGGCCAAGGGGTAAACACATCTTAATACAGATTCTGGGGTATGTTACTTTAACTATTTTATGGTAGGGGAAAATGTGTAGGGGTTTAACTTTCAGTCGTATTCAGCTCTTGCTGAAGCAAAAAAGGCTTAATGAAGTTTATTTAACTCCTCAGGCTCATCGAGATAAAAACAGTTACCAGCTGCACCCCACAAGGCTACATTTGGAATTTCACAGATCATAAGGTTTGCTTGCAGTTTCATTACACAGTCATTCAATTTGTTTCTCTCCATTACAAACCATGGAGATAATTCTAGCTGACGCAATCAGCAGTCATTTTGTCCATCGTCAGGATGTACCTTTGTATCATGAGATACAACACAAGTTTGGTCTCAAGTTCATATAATTACCACCTGAGTTAATGGTTCCTAAGCCTGCTATCAACACTTGCCACTATTAGTAACAGTCATTGAACTCCCTGGGGTGTCAAAATTAAATATTTTGCACTCTAACAGTGAGGGCAGATGTATGCTACTACATGACATCTTGTTCCCATACAATTACTGGAGATCTAGTCCCTGATCTTTCAGTTAGGCAAGTGTTTACGTGTGTAAACCAAACTTTCATCCTCTGAGATGTTCTCATTAGTGCTGACATCAGTAGAAGTAGCCCAGCATCACATGCTTGATCTATGACACTGAAGTTTTTTTTTTCATTAAACTACCTATGGCAATGGTATTGGTTCTCTACATCTTACTCCCTGTCTAATTAGCTGCTGTGAGCATCTGACAAGAACAACAACATCTTTGTTGCTCTGTGGGGGGTAGCAGAGGGTCAAACAACACCGAGCTGGAAACATCGAGCAAAACATCAACACACCCAAGCTTAACAGCTAATTTTAGCTTTACAGATACATTCATGCAAACCCGGAGGACTACAGTTGTACAGTGGCATATGTTTGTAATAATCTTAAAGTAAGCATGTATCTCACTAACCATAAGTAGCTGCCTGTTGCCATGCCAGACATGCACCTAACCTAACAAGGATTTGTTATGAATAATGAACAGAAAATTTTGGATATGGAACAGTGTGGTGCATAAGGCGCATTAGCCTTTGCTTTTGATTCCTGTCCTGCTTTAGGGAGAGATGTTCAAAGCTATTCCACGGCAAAATGCCGCCCGCTTTCAAAGACCCCCTGCTGCTTGTGTCAGAGCACCAGTTCTCTCTGTACTCCATAAATTAAAGTTATCCCAAATGTCTTGTGGCACAAATGGAAGCTTCAATCCTCCACACGCATTAATTAGGAGTATAACACAACCTTGCTGTATCCCCATAAACAGCAAGTGGTTTGTAACAACTTCAGTGTCTTTTCCCCTAAAGATGTGTTTGCTTTAGTTGATCTATATTACACTGTGTGAAACAAGAGAAAATCTTCTGCTTATGAGTCAGCTGTTAAACTGTTATATGAAATGTGACTATCCATTGTTGTTAATTTACATCTTTATTGTGCTCTCAATTAGCAGTAATCAGGTTTAAGCCAGGTAAATTGCAGGATTTATCACAAATTCTTCTGACAGAATTTCAGGTTTAGTGATCTGTAGAATTGTTCTTCAACCCTGATATTTAAGATTACAAAAAAGGCTTTGTTAGATAGAGTATTGATGAAAACACTGTCTCTTGGGAATATACATTATTGCATATTCCCACTACTGAAACCCCAGAGGTGAGAGGATTGATTACATTTTCCTGTCTTCTCTTGCCCTAATTAAAGATCTAAGGGATAGCCCCTCATGGGAAGACTAACTCAACTGTTTCATCTGTATGCCACACCATCCTGGCTCATACAACAATGGCACAACTGCTCGTTTACGTTTACTACGGATATGCACTTAAGCTCGTTTGTGTAACTGACTTCATTGTGACTCGACCACGGAGAGATTCTATATTTGGCAGGCTGAGCATACAGTATGTGAGGATAAAGCACACCGAGAGAATCAAACATCCATGTGATTATCTGCGTTCTCCACAACCTGATACTATTATTTCATCTGTGTGGAGAAGTGGAAATGACATATCCCCACACTGCAAAATATGCTCATTTAGTCTCTTGAAACTGTCAAAAAAAATGACAGAGGAAGAGAATTTTCATATCTTCTTCCCACTCATTCAAATACCCATACTGCACGACAATAAAACAGATGGCGAGGCATAAATGTTAGTCGATTCCATTGATTCGGCGACAGGTGCCAATCAAAGTGCTGTCGCTGACGACTTTGATGATGACGGAACACAGAGTTAACATGCTTCATTATGCTTCCTCATTATCTGGAGTGACGCACGCCAGCGAGCTTCGACAAATGGACCTCTTGCCTTCACAGCGGCTTCATTTGAATCCAAATCAATAATTCTCTCTCCAACCTGAAAGAAAACAATGATCAAAACAGGGACTACAATACTCTCAGCACTCTAGAGGACCTGGTCTTTTGCTTGGCAAGTAAGTGGCCTTAAATTGAATTTGGAAATCAGCATTGCTAAAAAAAATCTTTACTAAGCAAATGAGTGTACATTGTCTTTTGGTATTTGAAGTCAGCAGGGAAAGGAGAGGTGTCCAACCCTGATTGGAAGCTGTATTGCCAACGAAACAATTCAATTGTGGTGCACAGATTGGTTATTTGTCTCAATCGTCCAAATAATTCCTCTTACATTCATTCTAATTAACTTCAATTGAACTGGTTGTGTCCTAGGAAGCAGTGGTAACAGTGGTCAGTGCTCAAAAGATACTGAGGCTGATTTGATTACTTTGCCCTAAATTCTATTCAATTTCCTATCCCAAGTGTATTCAAACACCCCATGAAGTGAAAAATGACTTTGAACCACAGTGTTTGAGCCATTATGTTATCTCTGCAGATAAGACAGGCCAAAAATATCCCATCAACACAATATTCAAAAGGTTTGTGCTCAACACAGCAAGGGAAATTTTTTCTTCTATTTCAATTCTGAAGGGTGTCATGGTCAAGTGGCATTTGATTGACACCGACAAACAACAACTTATAAAACGAGAAACATTCAGACACCTCTGACATAATTGATAATGACATCTCGGAATTCAGAAACAGCAGTACACTAGGAGCTAGGAGCCATCAAATTAAACATGATTCAAAGCAACCATACTTGAAAAAAGAGGACAATGACATAACATTTGGCCTAGAGGCACCATGTGCATTAGCACACATACAGTACATATAGGGCTGCGACTAAAAGTTATTTTCATTAATGATTCAATTCAATTATTTGTTTTTCTATATTATGTGACAAAATCGTCAAAAATGCTATTTACAAGTTCCCAGAGCCTTGGGTGATGTTCTCAATTTTTGTCCAACCAATAGTCCAAAAACCAAAAGGATTTACTGTAAATGATAATTGAATAACTGTATATAAAGGAATACTAGTATAAAATCAATCATTTCAAGGATAAGACTGGCGATTTTCTATATTTTTCTTATTGTCAACAGACCTCATGTGCAGAGCCACCCTTTGAGTTGGCATGCTTTCACTGTCAATCACAGTCTGGAGTCAGGACTGTTTACAAAGGTGAGAAACATGCCATTTAGCTTAACTGTGAACATTGACTGAAAATAGAACATAAGAAAGTATAGACTGGCATACGTTGAATGAACCTGCTTGGCCCACTGACTCCAGCCAAACTTTAAATCAGCCAAAAGTAGGATTGCACTGTTGCCGAAATGCCAAACTGATCTGTGAGTCAACATTAGCTAACTTTGCCAGGTTGCCCACTTAACATTACCTCTCTGATCGGGAAGGATTCGGCTGTGAAGAAGGGACACTCGCGAAGGAACTGAATCAGAGTTGGCTCTTTTAAGTATAATGTGGCTATTAACAGGGCTGCTAACTCTCACGCATTGACCGTGAGACTCACACAATTGACACTTTTCACACGCTCTCATGCCACACGTCCATTTTCTCACGCAGTGAAAAACAATTTCATAACTGATAATAATAAGAGACCTGGCTTCACCATAAATGGCTCAAATGCATGCAACTCTGAGCTCAGCACAACAAGTTAGCTAAGGCTGTTTCTCAGGTGGAGCAGGGTTGGACAGGGGGTAGGCTAATCCAGGAGTGGTTTGGGAAACAGTGACCCGGAAGAACAGTCAAGGAAGTCGGTAGGCCATGAAGTTATAAGGCTCTTCACTTGTATTGCAGACAAGCATCAAAGTGGTGAACAACAGTCATTATCTTACATCAAATGACATCAGGTTTAACATTGTTTAACCAGGTTTAATTATCCAAATCATATTGTGATGTGTTGTAAGGCTATTTCACTTATATAAATTGTTTGTCCTTGTTTGACCTTGAGGATGGCCTAGTAGCCTGCAACCTACTTGCATTTTAGGCTAAATAATGTTTTTATAAATATAATTTTAAATATGAAATAGCCATTCTTCTAATAATCACCTCCTGTCTGGATCCACCCAATTATATACTGTTCTTGATGCATTTTTGGTTTCCATAGCACCCTCAATCTAACTAATCTTGACTGGTGCAGGTGGCTGTTTCTTCACTTAATCCAAGAGATTAGGTGGTGTAGAAATGCAGGAAATTTGTTTTAAAATACTTTTCTTTGAGAGGGAGGACTCCCAGTCCCCCTACCAATTATGTGTCTTTCCAAGTTTTCTCCCCCATTTGAAAACATAACCAGGCACCCGTGAGCACTAGTACATAACACTTACTTTAACTGTATCTGCCATACAAGTGATTTCTCCCCTAAAAGAGAAATCGTACTACATGCCCATCATTCATGTTTTGTAGTTAAGACCAAAACAATTTTAAATGCATTGGTCCAGTCCTTCAGGAAGGGTCAGAAATTCATTCGTCTTTAGCACCACATCTCGACGTATTGCTGCTTGTCTACTTTACAAAGCCTGGATTGACACTTACATTCCTCTATTGCAGAATTTCTAGTCTAAGTTGTCAAGAGTCCTGACAAATTGCTTCATAACCGGCCAATCAAAAAGCAGCTGCTGTCATAGCTGTTAGGCATCAGCATGAATAGCAGAAAACAAGCATGTTCTACTGTTCAGAATTGTCCACAGATACACTATAGCCTGCCAACAGCCTTCCTGTTAAATCACTATCACTACATTGTCACATGTTCATGGGGCTCATGATACAAAACAAGAAGTCCTCTGTGAGGGTCGTTACAGATTTAATATTGCTGTTATACTTCCTGAATTACATCTTATATTTTGTTCAGTTCTAAAACCACAAAACTTCTAATTAATGTTTACATTTAAAAACATTTCTCAACTGGTACGGAGCGTGTTTTCCCTTTTGTCATAATTACAACATTTGAATTACATCCAGAAGCAAAAAAGGTGAGCAGATACACTTGCTGTGACATTTTCTGGTGATGCATGGCACGAACTGCATCCACGTGTTTGTTTGCTCTTTTTATTTGGACACATTTATCTAAGGGGATGTGCAGCATGAGGATTTTAAAGATTTAGGCCTATAGATTTTTGGCATCAGCAGACAGGCACAAACACTAAAGAAATGATTCCCTAACCATTACAGTATTTGGGAAAGAATCCTGAAGTATAAGACAAAAGCATTAAGCTACAGAGGACAAGGATTAGTTTTACACTGCCAGTGCAAGCATTGTTTATGCTAATTAGCACATTTTCCAGCATTATTTCCTCTAAGTGGACTATTTATAAACTGATTGATGGCCATTACTTCACCAGCTAAATGAAGTGCAGATTTTATAAGGCAAGAAGATGTTGTAAAACAGATTCACTAGCAATAAGTTTTAGGCCTTTTAAACACCATATTTGCCACCAAGATCTTTAAATTACTATTGGGCATCTCTGTATTTCCAATGCTGGATGAATAATATGATAGTTATTCACTTTAAGTTGTATTTTATACTAAAAAAAGTGATGAGGCAAATGTGATAAATCTATTTTAGCTTTCCCAAAACATTCAACTTCCCAAACGATGCCTTCCCAGTATGCTGTCAGATAGCCAGAAGTCCCCAGACTGCCAATCCTCTAAGTGGGGAACTCAGTCACATGTTCAGCTACACAATAAACACAAATATTACACATCCATGTCATGACATAATTAACTGCAGAGGAACACAGCTCAACACTAAGTTCATGACATTTCATCATTGTAGAGAAAAACTCACAGTTCAGATCATGCCCATGGTCTTAAATGAAAACAACATTCAAGATGTCCAATGTTAAAATAAAATTGTTAAATTAAAGTGCAATATGAGGCATGATACCTTCTTCCTTTAAACATGGTTTAAACATGGTAGTGAATGAAACAATAGCCTGTGTCCACATGATCAAAACTTGATGATAACTTACAAACATGAACACACGTCTTGTCCTGCAGCTTAGCTTGTTGAATGAGCCACCAAACAAACATTCACCAGGGAAGTGCACCGCTGCTGTCAGTTAGCAGCTAGATAGCTAATTAGCTGCTCAGCTGCAGCACATTAAACAGCGTGTAAACATACCTGCAGATGTCACTTCAGACCCGTTAGATGCTGGTTTGGTCATTGCTCTTCACAATCTCTGTTAGTGACACGCTGTCTGTCCGTGACTTGTACTTACAGCAGTTTGTTTACTTTGTCTCCAATGAGACATTCATTTTTGCAGTTAATCTGTGGTTCACATGAGTGCTGAGCCGTGGGGAGCAATCCATACGGATCACAGATCAACTATGTTGAAAGACATCAACTTCATAAAAAAAACACCCTCATTGATTGGTAATTCATCAATCACAAGTCACTTATTCACCAGCAAAGACAAGTTATTGATTTGCTATGAAAGAAGCAAAAGCTACCACTCACTCACTATTAAGGGCCTTACAGAACTGGTCAAAATTAAATAAAATGATGAGTTACTAATGACAGTTTTACTATTTGTGATTGACGAAGTATCTATTTATCACTGCATGTGACTTTTCTGTTATTAAATGCAATAGTAAATTCTGTAATCTGTAAGTAAAATTAATCTATTATTAGGTCCAGCGGTGTGCGATTGTGAATGTGAAGGTGAGGTAAAAGGAATAACAGTGAACTGAAAGGGAGCCAAATGTTTCATGTATCTGTTTGTACAAGTTCTAGAGAGATATTTAAATTGGATGTACTTTTCCAATTATTTGATAACAATCCCTTGTCAAAAAGTCTTTTGACAATTCAAAAAATCCTTAAGGAATCAAATCAGAATTTATCTTTGGAACCAATCCTCCAAGATTTATAGCCCAAAGAGGGATCTTTGGGCCAAATTCTCTCTGCTCCAAATTCAGTCTGGCACTCTGAGGGTTCAAGAGTAATTTTGAGATAACTTCCTATATTAATAAAAGACATGATGACTTAAGACCTAAGAAGCAATTATTTACTCATTAAATGGGTTAGCAGGTTGGCCTAAAGCTTCAACTTGTTATGAAAAGAGAATAAAGAGTCATGCTGTATCTATTTTTATAGGTCAGTAGAATTACTTTTCTGTTCCAGGCTTTTCCATGTCCACTCAGGGTTTGAAACAGAATAGCTAAAAAGGTGGAGGGTGTTTACTACACTAAATATTAAATCATAACTGCTAAGTCATTTTTTTTCATTCCTGACAGGATTTATGACAGTGCAGATGCTTTTACACTCTTACTCCATCACTAAGGATGAGAATAACGTGAGGTGACTTGTGATGATTGGAAATAAAAAGTATACCTACTGTTGTCTTTTATTTGAAAATAAATTCACATACTGTTAGTTCATATAACATTTCAGTCAGGTAGCATTTATCAGCCATTCTTCTTCTTTCCTCTCCTCTCTGCTTTGGCAACAGAAAAAAGCCTTACACTGCATTAACTTTTCACTCACTGTATCACATATTCACAATAATTTGTTTATCATGAGCCAAAATAGCACAGAATACTTTACTGAGCATTACTTTTAATACTTGGATAGTATTTCTGAACATTTCTACAGCTTCTTAGTCTACTCAACTTGTGTGATTATATTGTATACTTTCACCTCACTGAATATCACTTCTTGCTGCTGCAGTAATTGAATTTCCCTGCGGGTATCATCATTTAATCTCATATAAGCACTTCACTCATGGTTCTGATGATGTTGCTTGTTATCTTTTGCAGATTTCTTACCTTCATAAGGATGGTTAATAAAAGGTGGTAGAATAAAGGATGGTTAACGGGAGAATTATCTAACCATGTCAAGTTATTTTACATGCCTAAACTTCACTTTAACATGTGAAAATGTCTTTCCTATCTCATCATCATTTTCAACAGGGAAAGAATACATTACACATTATTTGATAGCTGATGCATCGATGTCATAGAACAACTCTGTCTGCTAGAAACCATGCTACATTACTGATTTGTTTTGAGAGTCACGTTTTGAGGGAAAACATAATTGCTGCATGTACTGTATTATGTTTGTTTGGTTTTTGCTTGTGTAAGTATTACATGTATGTACCCGCCCCAACCATGGGGAGATGTTTAGACTTTGGGTGTACAAAGGGCACAACTGTACCATTGGAAACCCGGTGCTGTGAGTAATATAACCATAAAAAACATTAATCATGCTTTAGTTGCTATGAGCTGATGCAGCTATTGTAGGGAAAACATATGCAATACTGCGTCAGTGAACATTTGGCAGATTCACATTCATAAGTAGTAACATATTGAGACTCTGCAAATGCGTTTATTAACAACATTTCATCATTATGTTGCAAATTAGTAGTATATAAAAATCATTTCTAGGAGTTGTTTGGTTTGTGGCCACAATTTTTTGAAGTAAAAATGAAGGTATATTGGGGGTTTTGGAAAAAGCCACACACAAAAAACATCTTACCAAAAACTCCTAAATTTAATCTAATTAAAGAATGTTAAATTTCTCTCCTCTTGCTTATAACAGTTAGGTTTTAGCCATTGGCAAAAGGTTAGGGTGCTCCTGTGCTCCTGATTTATAATGAGCTGTTGTACTTAGAAGGATCTTTAAAGTCTTAAAGTCTTGAAGACAAAAGGAAAGGAATTATTTAGTCAAAAGGCATAATTACTGCTTTGTGTTTTTAGCTGCAATCTAGTATACTGGACTGCAATTTTCACATAGTTTTGAAATAATAAAAAAAAATACATAGATTTAGTGCAGCAGTAATAAAACACATCAGCCACAAGAATGACCGTAGGTGTTATCCATGCTTGAGTACCAGGTGTCTGCCAGTAATATAATGTCAGAAATAATTTATTCCCTACCATTATACACAGTGGCTTGGTAAAAAAAAATCCCCACAGTCACCACTTCAAACACTAGTGTCCCATAGCAGCACCAGGGAGTTAAAAATAAATAAATAAAAACAAGTAATCAGTTACTGCATCAAACAATTTGAATCCCACCTCAGCATGCTGAGGTTACTCTTCCCCAGATACTTGTGTGTCTTATCAAGACTTCTCAGGCAGCAGGGAATAGAGAGAGAAAAAGAAAAGACAGACGTACCCCTGCCAGTGCTGAAAAAAGTGCCTCTTCTTGCTCTCTTATGCGTGAAGTGGAATTTAAACCTCCAGAGTAATACCTGTGGTTTTGTGATACATTTACCAAGAAGTTTTTTTTTTTTATCTAAAGACATCTCAAAGCCCCCTTAAAACAACTTCTGAAGATGTTTAGGGATCAGGTTTTTTGCAGTAGTTGGATCTAGTGTAGTTGAAGAAACCTCAAGTTTTCTATGTGGCAATGCTGTATTTTCAGGAAAACAGTCCAACATCCACCTCAATTTCTTTTAGTGTATGCTTTTATAGCACATGGACAATAACTGAAGCAATTCAGACAAATCCGTGGGCTGTCAACCGGACCTCAGCCACTCGGAAATCTGATTTAAAGTATCGAGTGGTCTTGATGTGAGCTGCAAATTCAATTTGCAATCAGCCTCGTCATGCAAGTACAGACTGCAGCTATATCATTAGACACACTGTATCATAAACAGAATAGCAGAACTGCACAGTGTGGTTAATGCGTCAGCCCCATCCTCTGGATCAGGGGCACAATTACATTGTGATTGACTTAGCTGGAGCGCTAAAGCTACTGATGAGAACTGTTCTGTCGCTTCCCTTTGTCTAAACAGCGTTTTCCCCTCCCAGCATAGTGACTTTAATAGACCAGCAGTATGTGAAGTGCATCTAAATCCTTTACCAAGATGTTTGAATTGATCAGTTGTGACAACAAAAAGAGCAGTGAAGGGTGATTTCGATAAATGGAAAGAGCAGCACAGAAATGTTTGTAATAGAATTAAGGAGCCTTGTCCCTGAGGCAACTTTGCAAGAGACTTTTAATGTTTTTTATTTTTTCTTAAAGTTAATTTCCAAGTCCAGTCCTTCCCATTGATGTGCCTGGGGGCCTTATTTGTGTTAAACTTTATTCAAACAGATTTCAGGGAGATTACTCTCCTTTAAGTGAAATGAGAAATAAAAAAAGACTAATCCTTAATTTCCTGTTGCCATTTTTCATATGTTGTGCAAACACCGTACTGTATCATTTATCATAAAATTGCTGCCCACAAAAGATAATACATTATTACTCATACTTTAGAGCGTAGTGTAAAATGGGCACACACACTTACTATGTTGAGCTTATACATTTTCCTGTATTGTCTTTCAGACCAACGTTGCATGTATTATGGAAAATAAATCACCAGTTGAAAATTTTTATACGCAAATGCATGTCAGAGCAAAATATTTCTGGACAGTATGACAATAACGGAGTGTATCCTTAATACTACCAATTACCAAGGGCATAACAATACAAAAACAGATACGGTAAAAAGGTATACCATGTAATGTAAAAAGGAAGGGATCCAAGCTTTATGGCGATGGAGGTATTGTACTGGAATAACACTGAAATAAGGTCAGGAAAGCTTTCAACTATTTCATGCAACAATTACTTAAATTAAATTGAAAACATTGTGCCCCTCTATACACACAAAACAAGCTCTTTATTCCTTGAGAGTACCTGAGACACTATTGTACAAGTAGACAGAATGAAGTTTCTCCCTGGAATTCATCCACCTACAGATAGGGCTGGATCATGATGACAAACCGTTATGTGGTCCACACTGTATGGTAACGGTATGAAACTTGACAATTTTCCCCTGGAACTGCAGCACAACGTACATGACATTTAACTGGGCACTGTCTTCCTGTTAGTTAGAAGTCTGACTGTTTTAAGTGCATGCATGGATTTATCTTTAATCCGGCATGTCTGACAGTCTGTTCAGCAAGCCTCAACTAAATGAAAAAGCAAACATTGAATGGCCTCAAATCCTAGTTTGCAGGAGATTCAAACATTCAATCACAAATAATACAGCTGTATCTAAGCTCCTGAAGCCTCTGTAGATGGCTGACTGACTATGCAGATTTGCTAACATGATCTCAAGAGCTGACATGACTGGATGTTTCCAAAAAAAATGAATGGTTTATTCCATGGATTGACTTAAATGAGGTCTTGTTATTGACTAACATTGGAATTTTTAACATACTGTATGTGCACAGTATGTAAAACTGTATATGATAGTGTTTTGACAAGAGTAATTTTACATACAGTGTACTGCATTTTGGGCGTTTGTGTGACTTATTTCAAAACTGCTTGAAAACATGAGCATGATGGAAAAACCAGCCCCCGCTGCAGTGAATAAGGGCCAGGGGGCGCCTCTTTTTCCCCAATATTTCTGAACAGTTTCAGACTTAAAATATTTGCTATTCAAAATTACTTTTAGAATAAGAGAAAAAATGGCTCACTTCCTTTTAAGTTTGAGCTCGCCAAACTTTAAGATTTACATACTGAATATATTACTTTTTTTTTTTAAATGTATTGTCATGTTGATATGCAGCGATATGTAATATGAGACCGTATCCTCTATTTTATTTATTTAATCCTTTATTTAAACAGGGATTGAGGGATCTCTTTTTAAAGAGACCTGTATACAAAAACAAAAAATAGATAAATAAACTAGATAAGTTTAATCTTATTGATATGATCACAGTACCCCAAGGCTAAAATGAAAACATCACAAACTATCAATGTGTAAAGTTGTGTTTACAACTGTCTTTATTAAAGTTGCAATATATGAATCAATTACAATGCTGATTTGCATTAGTACTGAATAGTGCAGTTGGTCGCTAAACGTAAGAGAGAAATGGTGTGTAAAATAAGTTAGCTAGGTAATTGGATTCCTTGGCTATGCTTTAAAGCAAAAAAAAGGGGTAATTCCCCCTGTATTTTTGTAACCTCATGAAAAAAAAAAAACTTTTCTTGAGGGAGTACTTTTTTAACTGATGTGGTTTGATGGATTTAGGTTATGTTTTCTCTGAAGAGAGATCTGTTCCGTGGGAATACTTCGTCTCGTGCCAGCCATCAACTGAGGTTTTTTTTCTTGTTCTTGTCCGACAGCTGGTATTTTACCCCATTTATTGCCCTTGAAAGTCGACTTGTTCTTTCAACAGACCTGTCGATGCTACCATCTGAACTTTTCAACTGTGCTGCAAAGGCAGGTCTCTGGACAAACCTTCATACCATCTGTTTTGGACTCCATGTTAGAAGGTAAAAAAGAGCTAATTGACTTAGCTGGCATTCAAAATCATTAGGAAATCTCTTGGGATTTCAGTGGATATTTTTTGTTCTGTCTTCATTTTCTGAGCTCAGAGGATGAATTGAAAAATGCTGACTTGCTAAGTTTTGTAAAAAATCTAGTGAAAACTGGTATACTGAGACTGGTATTCAATCTAGTAAAGCCAGTCATTAAATGTTCTGTCTTTCTGAAACATTAACAGGCTCGGTTAGAGAGTTCATGTTCAATATCAAGATGAATAATGAATTACAAAGTTCTGCTGTGCGTTTGAACTGAAACACAGATTCTTATGCTGGCATTGTGTGTCCAGTTTGTTCAGAATGAAAACGCACGCACTGGTAAAAATGAAACTCAATTTAAAAGGATATAATTGTTCTATTTCACCAAAGAACTGTTTCAGATAATTATATTCATAAACAGCCAAACTCCTTTAATAGTGTTATGAGAAACAAAAAAATCTGCTGCAACTCACTGGGTTTAATCACTTTCCAATGGAGTTTCAAAAACCACAATGTCATTTTCAAAGAGGACAATTATAAAACAGCTTTTTATTCAGTCTCAATTGATATAAGAATGCTTTCTTTCATGTCCTATTGACTTTTCTCTTGATTTCTCTTTGCTGCATCTATGTCAGACGCCAGTTATGAAACATGAAGTTAATAAAACAACCCAACAGAGACATAACGTTGCCACTGGATAATTCTGCTAAAACACTGGACTAATTAGAAATAATTACTTATTCCTACAATATACATGCGTAGCAGCTAGAGTATGATTGGTCATACTGTAGGTAAAGTTAGTCAACTAGATATGTTTAAACCTGCATTGATTAATTTTCACCACTTGGGGGCAGTGCAACAAGCCGTAATCACACAGCTGACATATTTTCACCTCACAAAATCGTTGTGGCAAACATGTTCGCAAACACTTGCCTAATTACACATCCAGAAAACACAGAGCAACATTAGCATTCATTTGCATTTGTGTAAGTCTAACATTCACTCTCCTTTTAGCTCTGTTTTGGTCATCACCAACTCCTAAAAGGCAAATCACACACTCTCATACATACGCTCTTCACCAGCTAAGCTCTGACTTTGACTGTCTGCTGTTTGGTGCCAAGCTGATACTGTACAGTGGCCTAATTAGAGATTTTTCATTGAAAACTGCCTGGTGCACTTAAAAATGACACTGTTGAGAGTGGTGAAAGTAAACCAAAATATTTAAGTGCAGGTCGTAAAACCATAACAATGAGCTGAAAGACACTAAAAAGCTTTGCGGAGCTGGATCATTAGATACACTGTTAATATAAAAATATTGATCAGTGCAGCTTTAAGGTCAAGGGGAGGGAAAGACCATTTGTGATGAACAAACACGAATGTCTGTCTATCAAGCAGATCATGTTACACACCCATTACACAACTCAACGTTCACACCTTTATACACACATTAATATCAGCATGTATTAGCACTAAATGTTACCATTGGCAAACCTGCAGTAGTTTTTTAATAGGATTTTGTTTTACCAAACTTTAAATGTTTTGACTGAATCATTTGAGCCTGAATAAATATTCATTTATAGTAAATATTGTATCATACATAAATCAAAATAATTCTGCTTTAATTATCATGTTATCTTTGTCCTTTTTCTAACTAGACAAAGATATACTATCTGTCTAACTAAATACAGGTTTTTGATGAGAACCTGCGGTACATAAATTGAAAAGACATGAAACATTCTATATTACCTCAAGTAATATAGAAACAATGTCTCCATAACATACATAGTTTGTCCATCCAAGAGCACAAGAAAGTTTATTTTCCAAATGTTCCAAATGCAAAATGTCCCATTCAGAACATACTGTATGGCTGTCACAATACTTAAATAAAATACATAAATTAAGGGATCCTTATCATGTTATGTGTTTATGCAAAAAGAAAAAAATGTGTCATGAACTTTTCAAATATTGATAATGGCATTAGCCAGAATCACTTGCACCATAATTTGGATCAGGTAGTGTATGTTGCTACAACATTTTGTCAGAAGCTGTCATTTTAGTAAGCAGATGTACAGTCAGGCGTTATACACAGCAGTGCAGTGGTCTAGATATCCGTTCCATACATGCTTTTTGAAGATGTCATTGCTTTCACCCACACTGACATTGTTTATGCCCTCTGAGACTACTATGAAGGACATTATGAAACAACTTGAAAGGACATTGGTGATTGATGAAGTTATTATTAAAAAGCTATTTTTTTTAGCTGCTGTTCTTTAATTTCGATCAATAACACAGGTGAAAGTAATAATACTCTATTTCTCTTTCATCCATTTTCTCTCCGTCAGATACCCCTGTCAAAATCACACTAGGACGTCCCATTGTTTAAGGAAAAACCAATGAATAAAATATAAGTGAAAATTGTATTTTTCATATGAATAATGTAAAAGAGGGCACGCTGTTGGCATCCACGTCTCAAGGTTACACTATATTGTTAGTTTCCCCGCCTGGCCCATGCTTTGTTCTTGTTTGGTATGAAATGAGAGGATCCAATTCTATCAGGTTTTCCGTTCTGAGGGACACTTTGCCTCCTCTGCTGGGATATGTTATTCCAAGAACTTGAAAGAAAGATTCCAGATCCAACATGAGGTATGTAGTGTCAAGGCAGTGCCATGTGGTATGACTTGGACAGTGTATGCTTGCGTTATTTTTGTTTGTCTTGCATTGTTAAAGTCACATTTAAATTGTGCCAACACTAACCATGTATATATATATATATAACACATGTCAAATATCATGCCAATAAAGCCTTTTGAATTGAAAAATTGTATGCCAAAAGTTTTCACTGTAGCCTGTTTCCTTCACTCAGTTACAATCAACTGCTTCCTACCAGGAGGTAAATTGAATGAGATGAGGAAAGGACTGATGGAACATTGGGACAGATTTATAAGCTTAAATGAGGAAAGATGACACTCAACTGATGACTTCATGCCAAAACTGTTCTCCAAGGGAATTTCGGTTTGATGTGTGACTTGTAATCAAATCCAAACCATTAAATCTAAAGGTTTACATTCATCATTTGTTCACTCTTTGATAGGCCAATTATCTCTCCAACGAGCAGGTAGGAGTGAACTGTGTTAGATGGTCATGCAATTTGTTTTTATGAACAGAATCCAACAGGGACGACAAGGAAAGGAGCACATTTTTGCACAGGACTTAAACTGAACTGCCACTGTATGACACAATACACAGCTAAAAAAAATCAGCTATAGCATACAGACAAATATAGCAATCAATCATGATACACCTGGGCTACAGTATAGTCCATATATTCCTGCATTCCTTTATAGAGAGCAAAAAACCACTAGCTATATTTCTCTCCCAGAATAGACATTTTTGTCTTATGTTACAGTAAGCCAGGCAATCGTTTATATCTATCCGTGGCAAAATCTAAAACTTTGGATGAGTCATACAGTAAAGTTACATTTTAAATTGTTTTTTTAAAAAATATTTTCCCCCAGTTTTAAAAATATGTTATTCTTATCGACTATGTACTATTAATATCAAACTGTCAACTGTCAATAATCTCTGATTTGTCTAATTTATTAAAGTAAAAAAATATTATTCAAACCTAGACCTTGATATCATGAAACGTCCCACTTTATCACTGCCACACTTTCTTGGTTGTTTAAGGGCACCTGCCTGGTAACCTGGTAATTTTTTTTATTTGACAACTTGATGATGATTGTCTAAATACAGAATTTGTTTTGGTCTCTGACTATTCCATCACAATTTGGGAAGAGGTGTAAGCTTAGCCTAAACTTCAAAAGAGCCATCCTTTGTGGAGTGCATCTGTAAAGGTAATGAAAGACCAAAGGACTGGCTTATCATTTTAATGTGCAGAATTGTGCAAGGATGATCATTTGCTTTGCTATTGTGTGAATGTCCTTGTGAGAAGGAATGTGTTTGAGGAGGCCCACTCTTCTCTTTCCATTCGTGTTTAGGCTAAGATAAGGTAACATCTTGGGTCTTGGAGTAAACAGGACAAGTTAAAGGGTCAAAAGCCATATACAGGTTAGGACTTTTGCCTTCCTGTGCCCTTGGGGGATGTGGTTCTTATCTAGCATACATGGGCATGTAAATTTATACCTTGTGGCTGTTTGCCATTGGTTGTAATCCACAGGTTTGTGTGATTTGACCAATCACAGATCATTTCTCTGTTTCCTCTCTCACTATAATAGAATAGATTTGCTCTTCGTTCGGTGAGACGAAACTGATGCAAATCTTTGTGTGTTCTGTCTCCTTATTGTACAATAATATTTTTTTAATCTTCGACCCAGCAGTGTTTTGTGTATTATTTCATATGTGTGTTTAGTATTTTCAGACAATTTCCACAACACATCCTTTGGAGGATCAGGCCTCTGAATTTTGACACTGCTATTGGGAGCTCAGTTTTTATCAGTCTTTGCTGTATTTTGTTAATATCAGTTCAGTCAGAGACACCTCAAGGACCTGTGGTTATACAGTTAGGCTCTGCTCTTTGTAGGAACTTGACACAATCCAAACAGCAAAGTCCTTAAGCGTGTTTATGACTCTCAAGCAAGACATTATAGTATCTTGATACAAGGAAATTACAACTAAAAGTAGATACAGGTATTATATGTTGCTCATAGATGCAAGCACAGCACTCTAACCTCTCTAGAACTAGCCAAATTAACAAACAGATGTTTAGATGTGGGCAGCTGTAGCTCAGAAGGTAGAGCAGGTTGTCCACTAATCAGAAGGTTGGTGGTTTGATCCTTGACTCCTTCTGTCCACATGTCGAAGTGTCCTTGGGCAAGATGCTGAACTCCAAATTGCTCCTGATGGTTGTGCCAGCACCTTGCATGGTAGCTTGCAGCCATTGGTGTGTGAGAGTGTGTGTAAATGTGAGTGTGAATGGGTGAATGAGTAGGAAAAACCTTGCAAAATGCTTTGAATAAAAGCCCTATATAAATGCAGCAATATAGATCCAATAAAGAGGAGTGAAGCAAAGTTACACAGAAAACCAATGCTTTGAGTATAAGTATACTCTAATACTTAGTTGAATATAAAATATGTGGATGAAAAAAACTTGAATGTGACTACTTATTGTATGTGGGAAAATAGCCATGTTTCCCATCAAGCCAATATTACAGAGAAATAATGGACAACAGTTATTTATATCCCCCATACAAATGGTTGACAGTGTGCTGATTGGAAACCCCGATTAATATCAAAACAAGGGATAAATACTGTATGTTCTGGATTAAATTAGACCAATATGAGTATCCTATTAATATTTCACTGCTGACATCAGTAGCTTGACAGCACAGACACAGAATAAATTGAATTTTTTTTTTCAATCAATACAGATGAAAAAACTACACAGAGATGCAGCAGCATTATAGAAAATCCAGCAGCATGGGCTGTGACATCAACTACGAGCAGACTTGTGAGAAAGCCATAAACATCCTGCAACAAATTCATGCCTACAACAATCTGAATCTGTGTCAAGCCCATGCCAGCAACAAACACAGCATAAAAGCTGGAACTGGACTGAGAAATAGCCTGCAACAAGGGTAGCTTAGTCAGATAGCTGACATTTACCAAGCACACATAGACAATCTAGAGACAAGACATCTACTAAAAGCACAAGAAGCAAATACTTAGTTTGGTTTCCCGGCATTTGCAGAGTGAATGAACCCCTACAGATAAGTCCCCACGGTCCCAGTTGCAGGCAACAGCGCAGACAGGTTTCTGCTTCCAGCCTGAAGTGGTCAAGTTTGAGCACTCTGGTGTGAAATAAGTATGATCAGTGAAAACTGCTACAAAGGCTGCCTTGCACACCTGTATGAATGATTCTGATGAATAAATCAGTCAACACTGTCATACTACATATGACTGTAGTTCATTGCTTTCCATGTGACCCAATCCTTTCAGGCATAGAATGTTAATTAAGTTCCTCAATGGAAGAATGCGGACAATATAAACTCACCAGGGGGAAGGGAAATGTCTCACTGACCTAACAGGAGAAATACGTTTATGTCAGTCAGGTGGTTGTAAAGTTGTACATTTCCATTAAAATCATTAGACAGTTTTGATGGGAGACATTTTGAATTGTCAGAGCATGATAAGTGGTGAAACTAATTTTGTTGAAGATAGCTCAGGTCCATCTTGTCCCTGTAAGTCATACTAATGAGCCAGCACACACAAGAAATGCTGTGTTACTCCTGCCATGACAGGTCAAATTGTCAGCCGTAAAGTCCACAATGGCACATAATTTCTGCACTGGGTGCTGCTACCTGTGACTAGTTCTGCAACAGTCTCTATATTACTATTGTTGCAGTCAGCATGTTAACAGCTACTAGATGTTACCATGCTGAAATTTAACATGTAACATTTAGCAGGTTGGCTAGCAATAGCCTACCCATATGGCTAAATATTAGCATGTTAACATGCTAACATGTCTGTTTAGCATGTTAGCTTGATAGAATGCTACAAACTGACCAGTATTAACAGTCATAATAATGACAATACCAACTGCATTACCTGTACCACTAGTACGGTATTTATGTCTAAAATTAACATATTTTTGTTTAATTGAGAAAATATTACTATTATTACTTAGAACATAATCCCTATTAAATCCCTGTTTTTTTGTTTTTGTTTTAATAATTTAACTGTAAAAAGCACTTTGGTAAACTCCTTTTGTTTTTAAATGTGCTCTATAAATAAATTTGACTTGACTTGACTTAAAATATGTATAGGATAAACTGCTCTATAAAATTAGTCAAAATTATTTGAATTCCTCTACCGTAACATTGGTGATACAGTTACAGCGTTATCCTCCCAAAGTTATTTAATTTCCAAATTTCCACCACAACATAAGTGCTGAAATTGTTCCTGCCAAATGTCTGGTACATATTAATCAGGCTACTGTTGTACTGGTTAAATACATTAATTATATTCACATACATTTAAAAAAAAATTTGAGCAGGTTATTTGTATCAAAAAGCCACTTACCATAAAGTGCATGACATAGTTCCTATTGCGCCGACGTATTTGCACTGTCCCTTTAAGAAAGAACCCGCCCACTCAGCACGTGACACAACAAGGAAGTTTGAATGTAACGTTTCTTGAAGCCAAAGTGCAGCCTTCCTCTACGGCGAAAGCTCTTTTACAAAATATTAGATGTAACAACCCACTCTGTTTGGTATTCTGCTGGAGAGCTTACAACGTTGGCGTGAAAAATTGCAATGAATAAGAAATATCAGCCATTTGTGTCGCTGTAATGTTCCAGCAACTTGTTTTCATGACAAAATGTTTACATCGCTCTTGATTTACACTTTAACATTTCTGTTTCCACTTGGACATGCATCGTTACCTCTCGTTATCAATACGTGGCCATTCAAGAATGCAACTGCTGCAGGTATGTTTACACCGGAACTGTTGAAAGTTTCACTCACTCCAATCATGTGATATGACCAAAAGTCCAGAAATACCTCTCCACACTCACCCTGGTGGCCACTACGCAGCCTCACATTGTTAGAAAATGTGCACAGTACAATGTAAACCGCATTTTATAAGGATGTAAACCCACCAACGGTGCCTACAATTATTCAAGCTTGCAGACAAACTATACAAGAGCCATGACACTTGGCAGAGAAGCAGAGTTTGGATGTAGCAGCTGCCCTCCTGTTGACACAGACATGCTGCCATTCTCAGAAAGCTGTGAAATACATACATAACTATCTGTCTATCAAGTTGCAGAACAGCGGTGGTAGTTTTATGAATGGATTCATCATCTTGTACTGGGCACAGGCAATTTGTCCACCATGAGATGACTCATCACGCAGCTGGTTAAAGTGCCTTGATAAGACTGAGTCGAAAAACAAAAATAAATGTTGTTGAAAAGTAGTTTCATGGTAGATGTATTATCTGTGTGCACAATGAAGGACAGAATTCTAATTAACTGTTTAGAGCTGAAAGGATTAGTTAATTATTTGATCAGTGGATCAGCTGGGAATTAATTGGCATCTATTTGATAATTGATTAATCGCTGAAGTCATTTATCAAGAAAGTATACCAACTATTCTCTGTCCACTTTCTCAGATACGAGGATTTGCTTCTTGTCTTTGTCATATGTGATGATATTAAATGGAATCTCTTTCGTTTTCGAACTGTTGGTCAAACAAAATAAGACCTTTTAAGGCATCATCTTGAACTTCAGGATATTGTGAAGAGCATGTATCACTACTTTCCATAAATTGACAACAGAAAATGATCAGTAGATTAGTTGATAATTAACTGTTAGCTTTAGCGCTAGAAATTTGTATTTATTACTGCAAGATCAAACCTAATGACCAATTTTCCATCATAAAAGGAAACACAGACAAAAAGAGTGTGTGTGTGAAGGTGTTATTTGTGTGAATCCCTGGCAGAGTCCATAACTACTATTTTCAGGATTTCTTCCTCACACTGTTATAAAATGCTTTTTTTTTTGCAACATACTTGTGACTTCAATACAGCTTAACCGTACAAGTATGTAAGACCGTCAGAGACTTATATGGGGATAGGAAATGGGCAGAACCCACTAAGCTTCATAACTGCCATTGCCAGGTCTGCCCTCACTCTATTTGATTTCTAGTAGGATGATACATTGGACATGTTCAAATTGAAACTGAAAATTTTTCAGCATTGCTTGCGACTTATCTGTCAAGTGGATTTCCACCAGGTGCACAGCTCAACATGAAAAAAAATGATAGAAATGGTGTTCAGATCATTCCAAGTAACAGATCAAATCTTTACATGATCAAAGTTAACTTAAAAATCTCACCATTTGATAGATGGATACCTCTTAATTTATCCGATGTACATCACTTCTTTTCCCCGAGGTAGGTTTGAAAATGAAAAGAGTAGCCTGCTATCTGCTCTGTGGGTAGATATTTAAAAGTGTAGTCTGTAAGCCACCACTATTGATCCATCCATGCAGATCTGTTTTCCTTTGGGGGCTTACAGAACCTGCTGACATTAGCAGGCTAATCTCATGCTTCTGCTGTACTTTCTAAGTGGAGAAAGACTGTAATACTTAATTTGATATATATACATTTAAAAAATTATATCTTGAGACAAGTGCACTTACCAAAGATTGTAGATGAGCAGAATTTCTAGATGGAAGAATCATAAATGATAAGAGCAGAAATGTGTGGTTAGTAGCCTGCTGAATACTGTGTAATGGTCTGAGAATTTAGTGGCAAGCTGGTGGCGGTGCTACCAGTTGGTCTTTTGATCCCCCATGGGCACTTAAGGGATCAGTGACCAAATGGTTGTCAGCTCTCTGTTTATTAGGAATGTATTGTACTGGTCATCTAATGCATCATCTGAACTTTTAATTAATTTATGTGGATATGTAGATTTGGCAAATGGATATAATTCATTGCCATTATTTAACCCTAAATAACAGAATGCTCTCAAAGAGCGAATGAGTGGGGTTGGGAGATCATTGCTGTTTATCTTCTATAAGATGAGAAAGATAAACTTTTTTTTAACCTAAATTCAATACATATTTATTGCATATTACATGTAACACTCAACCAAGAAATATTGCTTGCAAAATGTGTTTCTGAAACTCAGCCTTTCTAAGTCAAATCTAGATTTGCAGTACAGAGTGACCCTACCCTCCGTTCTCTAAAATAAGGTTAAACTGCCAAATGTTTGAAAGAACACAACAGCATAAGTTAATTGATTGTTTGAGGGTGTTTATTGCCTATAATCGTGGGTACATAATCTGTTTTGTAGTATATTGCATATCATATGTTTCACTGTGTTCTGTTTTCTACTATAGCATGGAGTGTCCTGCAGTCTGGTGGCTCAGTGTTGGATGCAGTGGAGATGGGATGTGCCCGCTGTGAAATGGAGCAGTGTGATGGCAGTGTAGGCTATGGCGGGAGCCCAGATGAGTCTGGAGAGACCACGCTGGATGCCATGATCATGAACGGGTAAACCATGGATATAAATCCCACAATTTGTAAATGGCATGGTAAAAATAAATGCAGTATATATATAAGAAGTGGGAAAGATAGATGACATGGAAATAAAAATATTTTTGTAGGCTATTGTGATTTAGCAGCTGTTATGTTCCCATCTAGCTGTGTAAACCATTAAACCAACGTCCAATTATGCAAATTTTCAGTTTTAGCACTTTTGGTACATGCTTAAATCTCAATCAGTGCTTTTATTGTGAAGAAAGACATGGCTATAAATGTATGGAAGAATGTTTATGACTGTTATTTTTAATCAGAAATGACCTAGATCTAATTGAAAATGACCTAGATCTTGATCACTCTAATTAGGCACCTGCAGCTGTCAACATACTGTTTAAATGTCTTACAGTTACGCTTGTATGCTCTTCTATGCATCTTTAACATTTACAGGCTTATCTGGTTGACCTTTCCAGTGAGTCTGTCCACAATAACACACTAATTAAGAGTCTCATTAGGATCTGAAAGGTTTCCAATTATTAAATCCTTTAACAGAAACGTTTACAAACTTAAAAGTTGTCATGGGAGGCAAATGTCAGCTCACAACAACAGACAAAAGGCAAGCAGCAAGGTGCTTGTTATTACTCTGTGGAATGTTCTTTTTTTACGTTTTGCAAGAATTTTTATTTTTTAGGTTAGACAGTCATGAATACATTAGGGAGGAAAAGGATAGTCTCACACACAATCCAATTTAATGCATAAGAAATAGTTATCACCGGCAGACATATTGTACACACTGAGCACAAGAATTGAAACACCTGTACAGTTTAATGCAATCCAATCGAACAGCCCTGCAATAAATACTCTGTCTGTAAAAACCCTACACTATGTTCAATTTTTGATTTTGTGTCAGAGAGGAGTTGACTCAACTCTGTGGCAATTCTTGCAGCATTAGTTTTTCTTTTGGTGGATAACCATTAGAAGCAGCTTTCCAAATAATGCAATCCATTACAACACCACCACCACAAACACATCTTACAACACTAGATTACAGATTTGACTCCACTCTGACACAGTGTCAACAAGAAAATAAACTTAATACTGAAAGTTGAACAGATGTATTGATTGCAGGGCTGTTGCATTAGATTGTCTTAACCGTACACAAGATATCATTGTTGTAAATAGTCACACAGTATGTTATCTAATGTATAAATATCACAACCTTCTGGCACTGTAATGTTAACCTGCATAGAATTGTGTGAATTCATTTGGCTAATTAGCTAATCTTAACCACAATATCAGAAATGCAATTGTTCTTATTCTTACACCACATTGCTACTAAAAACTCTACGAGAAACACTGTTTGTATCACATCACTAATTTGCTTGATCATCTATGTTTATCACTTATCACTATACCTCAAGTTTGACAGAAGAGGGGTTAGAAGGGTGGGGAGAGGGTCACCCCTATGCTCCCTTGCAGTTTTATACTGGTTTATAAAGGTCATAGACTAATAGCTGCCTCTTCATACAGACACTGATTGTGTCTAACAGGAGTGTTCATTCAGTGTATCCTTTGTGAGCAGTGATACAATGGAGGTGGGTGCTGTCGCAGACCTGAGAAGAATCAAGAATGCCATCGGAGTCGCCAGAGCTGTGATGGAGCGCACCGAACAAACACTGTTAGTGGGAGAGTCAGGTGAGTCAGTTAGATGTTAAAATGACATTGTTTAAATTTAAACAACATACAGTATATATATGTGCGTGCAAACTGTATACACTGCACATTCATTTGGTTTACTGATCAACAGAAACACTTTCTCCAAGCTCTTTTAAAAATTCAGTAATGTAGAGCCACGTAAGTCTATTCTGAAAGAAATGCATTAGTTTTTAAAAGGACACCTTGATATTTGAATTTGCATTAGTTATCCTTATCTGGCACTTGTCACATTAGGGCCAAAGCATTTTAGTCGCTTGTGTAATGTGCGGTTTTTGCCACACTTGAACAAGCTTTAATCCCTAGTTCACTGATGTAAGCAGTTATTATTGAATGGATGAATCAGAGCTATAATGCTATGAACATAAATAGAATGATCATGTAACAGACAAGAGCTTGGAAAAGAAATGCATACACTTCAGTTCAGTTCACCTTTATTGTCAGACTGATAGTCCAGTACAAAGTATCAAGGCCTTAGTTTTTTATGAAAGCAAATAAGTGGGTATAGCTCACCTCCCTGTAAGTCATTTAAAGGAAGGTCAATATTAAAACTTTTTGTGCTAGTGTGGTGACGGTCTTCTAAATTAAATGATTTTGCTCATATATCAATAAATCCTAAGAACAACTTATTTTATCCCAGTGAAATGTAATTCTTTTGGCTCTATTCATCCGAATTGAGACATCATTCTTACAAGAATGGTAAGGTCACTGCTGTTCAGAGCAGTAGCGATGTAAGACTTGTCCTCTTTCACAGCCCAGAACCACAAGCCTAAATGAGATGAAATTGCCTCCAGTCCCACCGTTGTTTGTGACCCTTTGTTTTCTTATAACTCAAGGTCACTGTGGACAAGAATGTCTAACTTGACCTGAAAGTATTCTCTCTTCATAGCTTCTGTGTTTGCTGAGAACATGGGCTTCGTTGCAGAAGACCTGACTACCAACAAATCTGTGAATATTTTCTCAGAGTGGCTGAAGGGCAACTGCCAACCTAATTATCGAAAGGTGTGTGCATGTGTATAAGAGTGTGTGTTTTTCTCACTTGTGTTGGCTAAAGGCATGCTGCTACTAAAAGATTGATATTAAGCTGAGAAATTGACAAGCATACTAAAGTAGTTCATAAGAAGTCAGTTTTTGTGTTAGAGGTGATGCCCTACAGGGCTGAACTGTTGCTGTTCTTTAAACCATCCTGTTCCTCTTACCAATAATACTCGAAAATCTTGAATACATTTTTTTTTTTGTCTTTTAAGTCAGCTGTTTTCAATCCAGACAGAGTATACACTGTTCTATTGAGCAAATTTAAACCATTTTACACTTGGGGCTGCCTAGTACAAAGACAGTCGTCTGCCGATGGCCACTGAGCAGCTCGACTGCCAGACTTAAGAGTTCAGTGCCTTGTTCGAAGAGACACGGCAGACCTTCTACCATCCAAGTTTTTCCCCCAGCTAGTTCAGAGTCGTCAACTTTAGACCTTCTGGTCCCAAGTCTCTCTACAACTCTTTCTGCCAATAAATAGTTTTATTTATTTACACAGATGGAGAGGCAGAAAAAAACATTCTGCAGTAATTAGAGACAAATGGTACAAGACATACTGTAAACAGATGAGAGCGCTAAGTAATCAGTCTCCATACATATATATACGTTCAATACTGCCATGAATCGTATAATTGATGTAAGTTTCAAAATAATACAGAAATCAGTAGTTACACAGTCCTAAACAAACCCATGTTTCCATGTGCAGCAGGGTTAGAATTTGTAGTAAGGTGTCATTACTCCCCTTTTACCTTGTAAACAAATTATTCGTGTTTGCTTTTTTGAAAATTTTGCTAAGGTCACCAGAGAACTACATCTGTATTATTTATAACTAAAGAGAACTTTTTTTCAAGGGTTTGACCTTCACCTTCATGAAATGGAATATAACAGACTTTGTTTCATGAATAACGCACAAGCACTTTCATGAAGCAGACTAGTTGATCCCAACTTTGCTATACTTAAGGAATGATGAGAACCCTGTAGAAAAGTAATGCCGGCACAGAAACACATTCTAATATGAAAAGACCATTGTTTTAACATTCAAATTGACCTTTTATGGCACTTAAATCACATGTTAAATTGTGTTACTCCTTATTTGGCAGTGACATCATCTGAAAACAGACAGATATGTCTAAATTTTATGAAGGGGTTACAGAACTCACAGGTTTTGAGGCCGTTCAATGAAACCTAAAATTTTTAGCAGACTTCGATTCACCTCTAACATCAAAGGAATAGAAGGTACTGAATGAACTTTTCACACCTTCCTGCAGGTCAGACTGTTACAGTCAGTCACTAATAAGAGCAGAGAAGAAGCCTTTAGGGAAACAGGGAAACCTTTTGTCAAACTACATTGCACTCTGATAGATATTCACATCTTGTGCACTGAGCTGACACTTTATCCAGAGCAACTTACAATGAATGATCAGGTACAGTAGGCTGTCTGTGTCTTAAACACTGGTATTTGACTGTTAAAAGACACACAACTCACATTGACATTTAAACTGGGTTGTTTTGTTCATGTGATGGTCCAATCACCAGAAACAACACTTAGGGATAGTAGCTTCATTTCATTTCATCGCAGCAAATCAAAGCAAATGCCTGCAGATCAACATGAGTTGCTTATGTGCTATTAAGTCTCAGGATAATGGCACCATCCAAACAATAATGACATTTTATCTCCTGTCAAAAGAATGTCTTTCCAGATCCTTCCAAGTCATGTGGACCCTACAAGCCCAGGGCAATGCTGAAACAGAACAAAAGGGCACAACATGCAAATACACGCTCCCACGACACCATAGGTAGGTTTTATCCGTTTACGCAGAATGTGAAGTCAGCTTTCCTCAGGCATTTTATCGTTTAGTATTTTAGCACTTCATTGAAACTAGACAGGGATGAGAGAAGTTATAACAGCAGAACGTGCCAAAAAGGAACATGTACAGGCTTACTAAAGCAGTGGGTACTAGGGAGTTGTCTAAATAACAAAAAAGGTTTAATTAATCCTTCTTTGAAATGTCCCCTTTAATTAAGTGTGAGTTAGACTAACAGAATGAGCTTATCAGTGCCCCTGAAGTAGGTATGGATTTAATGTTTTGCTCACGGACTTCTGGTGTTAGGTTTTGTTACCACTTCTTTTGTTTTGCACCAGGGATGATTGCTCTTGATCAAGATGGTCACATGGCTGCTGGCACATCAACCAATGGACTAACTCACAAAGTTCCAGGGTATGTAGCCTTGTTGTAGCATTTTTCCTTTTTTTTTATGTCACAGCATGATGACTCAGTTCAGTTGGTTGCACACTGTGCTACACACAGTGCTACACACTGGTCCTTTAAGAAAGTTGTTCATAGAAGTGTCAGAGAGAAATTTAACCTGTTTTAACCTGTTTCCATAATTAATTACATTACTTACTGAGAGATTCCTGTAAATTTTACAGTGCAGAGTGCAGGCTGCTTATATGTTAACTTCACTTTTTGTCTGGTAGTAATAATGTAGCCACTGTTTGCATCTTCAAGAGACATAAGCATTTACTATTTTATAGTTGCTGTATTATTATTTTTTGCTTTTGCTCCCTGAAAGCCAGTATGCAGTGCCTGTGTCTAAATCCTGATTATGCTTGCAGTCGTGTTGGGGACTCTCCTATTGCTGGAGCAGGAGCCTATGCAGACAGCTCAGCTGGTGGTGCTGCTGCTACTGGAGACGGAGACATCATGATGCGCTTTCTACCAAGGTACCTCAGCCATTGGTCCTATTAAATTAAAAATGTCTTTTCCTGTGTTGTTACCGTATGTCACTGGGTGCACTACTGAATGGAGGAAAATTACAGTGTCTAAGACACAAAATACATAGAACATGTAGAGGGAAGGTCAGAAACCTTTGGACCTAAATATTGAGCTTTACTGAAGGCACCAGTATATGTGTACTCCATCAGAACTGCTTGTCACAACTTTCCAATGTCTGAATTGGGGAATTTCTGTAATTTTCCGGAATTGACTATCCAACATTGATACCAACTTCACATAGTAACTGCCATTCATTTGTGCAGTTGTGTGTACAAACAAGTACAGTACTATGAATGCCTTCCAGGAGATGCTTTCTGAAAATACGTGCTGTTGTCCCATATTAAAACAATATTGCAACCCCCACACCCCACTGCTCTGACAGCAGGCTTTTCACTGTGCCTTTGTGTGGAAGTTTGGAACAGCTACACACAGCTAACACTTCTTCCTTCCAACTCGGTGAGATGTCACGCAAAACTAGTAATTTTCCATCTTATTTTCACCTTATTCGTCTCAGAAAAAAGGATCCACTAAAGCATTCAGTTAGTATGAAAGAGGGTCTATTTTTTAATGTGAGATTTTTAACAGATTGTTCAAAGGTCATACAAGTAGTGCAACATAAAAGAGGACTAAAATTTCACCTCAAGTAAGAACACCTTGATCACCGCACTGTAAACACTATCTAAAGGAGTATATCCAGATTACATCCACTCCATGGTTTCTCCTGCAGTGGAAAATGTATCTAAAAATTATTTAAAATAGTTTTCCATTAGACATGTCGACTGGATCCTAACTCCTTTGTGCACCACATCCAGGGTTTATCTCCCACCTACCTTTTTGAATAATAGGGCTGTTATGTGTCTTTTTTTTTCTTGACAGAAGCATTGTGCTTATAGTTTCAGTGAATACAGGTGACACCTGTGAATAATAAACAACCAATTTCTGGTTTGAGCCTCTTGCTGCAAGTGCAACCATAGTTATGAAGTGTGGAGGTGTGACTACATTGCCCCAAAACTGTCATTTGTACATCCCAGAGAAGAGGCTAGATTTCAGTAAAGCCTGTTTGTTTCCAGGCTGTGAGAATGTGGAAGACTCAGAAGGGGTTTTTTTAAGCTTTATTTATTCGGGATGGCATACTGACTGACATACTGTGTGTTTTTTTTGTTTTTTTTTAAAAATTGTACTCAACTTTACATTTATAGTCACACCCAGCCTTACCAGTTTCTTAATTCAACTTTTAGGAGTTGCATTTTTCAAGAAGACCTTGTTAATAGTTGTGTGCATGCATGAGTTAATTTTTCTTCGTTGTCTCATATTTTTTCCCAGCAGTCCCAGTATTTTAACTGATAAATGTCAAGTCTACCCCATGGTCTGTAACTGTCACTGTCAAAATGTAGAAGTAACACACCGTCACCAGCAATGTGCCGTTTTAAAAATACATCTGTCATGTCATGTAATTTTGGTATGTTCCTAATTCCTATAACCGCAAGCCCTGAATCTTCCCTTTTAAGAGTTTGCTTGCCATTTTGTGTGGGGAAAAATACACATTAACAGGGTGCATATTCTGTTAGACATACTCACTGAGTGAGTGAGTGTTCCTACAAAATTTCGCTTCTTAAAATCCTATACTTAGAGAAGTCAATTTTAGGAAATTGCAGATGTGTCACTTGTTCTTTCACACATTTGACCTAAGGCTGATGGAGTTAATAGCGCCGATTGTGTGTGTGTAAAGCAAATAATGTGCATAGCGGTGATGGTAAATTACTATAATTTCTCACCATTTGCTGGTTTTATGCACTTGTTAACACCTGAAAAGCTGTGTCATAGCAGTCTTTTGTACTTTCCACCCAATGCATGCCATGGAGTCAAGATGGGAATATTACTTTTAAAAAAAAATCATATTTAATCAGTGTTTTCTGACATATTTGTTTGCATCAGATTTATCCAACGTCATAATCTCAAGCACATCCCTGTCATCATCCTGGTTGGTGGTCTTGACAGCACTTGTTAGTTTGCCTCATGTGTACTGCATGAAATCCTGCCAACAGTTACTTGGCTGTGGAGCTGATGAGGGCTGGGGCAGATCCCTCGGCAGCCTGCAAGATGGCCATTTCCAGAATCAAGAAGCATTATTCTGAGTTCTTTGGGGCGATGATCTGCGCTAACACAACAGGCCATTATGGTGAGTGTTTGGATTCACAAATACAGACTGTGCAGTTACTGCCAAGAAGTACCACGACGCACACAAACACTTAACATTTACTTCAGAAATATAGACAGACGTATTTATAAGTTAAGTATTAGACAAACTGAAATTTTGACCTGATGGTAGTGCTAAATGAAAAGTTCAAAAGTGGGATCAAAGTGTTACAATTCATCCTGTGAGGGACATGAATTGTGTGAACTAAATTGTATGTCAATCTGTCCAATAATTGTTAAAACATTTCACAAAAAAACCCCACAAATGCGAGTCTTATGGTAGCACTAAAGGAAATGTAAGGGGATTAGCAAAGTCATTAGAAAACATCATTTAGGAACCACAAATGTCTGTACAAAATGTTATGCCAATCCATCTTGTAGATATTGATAATTCACAAGTGAATTACCAAAGATCATCCTCTAGGACCATGAATGAACTTTCAATCCATTCATTAGTTGTTAAGATACTTCAGTCTGGACCAACTCAATGATGGACTTTGTCATCTGTATAGCCAGGTCGCTAGCATGACTAAAAAAATAAAATAGGTTGCTGTAATAGCAGTAATTTTTCTGCTTCTTTTAAAATAATCACCATATGAATATTGAAATTACTGAGTCTACACATGCTTAAAGAATATATGCATTTTTTATAGTATCTAACACAGATTACGATGACTGGTACTTTGACCATAAGCATGAGAGAAATGTTTGACTTGAAAAGTTTAAGTTAAACTTGATGTGATTTTGTGACATTTAAATTTGCTCTCAAGTAAAATAGAGCAGAATATAGAGGGTCAGAAATCTAAATAAAAGTGAAATCAGTCCAAAATGTTAATCAATTAAGACCCAAATTTCAGTTTGTCATCCACTCGTCACTGAAACTCCAGCACATTTTGTTCTACTTAGCGATTACTCTGTTCACATGACAACAGCTGCAAAGTCTGAAATCAATGTGGTAGCAAAGGTGGCATTCCGTTTCTCTTGCCTCTCTCCTCCTTCAGAAAACTCATTACAAACTAAGATAACCTCTTCAACCTGAAGTAGAGAAACAAAGGTTTCAAGTATTATATCCATTTACCCCTACAAACACAATGTTCTTGTTTCCACGTACACACACACACTGTCTGCTTTACATGGTGTGTATGAAAAATTACATCACACATATGTAAGTAATCAGACACATTGACATTGAAATAGCAGATATATATATATATATATACAGATCACATTTATTAAATTGAGCCTTAATTAGATCGAAGTAGAAGTTTTGTTTCACCTTTAACATTTTTTTTTTTTCTCTTTAATCTACAAAGGTGCAGCTTGTAACAAAGTCCATGGCTTCTCCCAGTTCCACTACATGGTGTCAAACCCTGAGTCAGACACACCGCTCCTGAAATCTGTGGACTGCTTTTAAATTAATAATGATTGTTTGATTGAATTATCAGTCTTCACTCTATATTTTTATACTAATGATTCTGGTTTTAACCCATAAATAAATTCTGATTAGGAAAAAAAAGTCACTTGAATTTTGAATTGCTTCTTTATTACATTTATCAGAAATGTTCCTCATTATAACTTTAAAATACATATTTAAAAGATGGACATAGATAAGATATAATACAAAAAAGCAAACAGACACTTGATTGGGTACAACATTTTTATACAAATTAACAAGTGATTGGGCGTAATCTGAAGGTCATATGGTTGATTGATATTCTCCATTAAGCAAAGGAAGATAATTATTTACCAGGTATCTCGTTCTTTATCCTTTAACTTACATGAACATGTATGGATCAGGGTTTATTTATAAAAGTCATCTATTGCTAAACACATGTACACTCTAACAGCCAGGCAGGATTGATACCCCTGGTCCATTCTCTGCCCACTGGAAAAAGTTACACTGTTTACCCTGTTTAAAGCCACAGGTGTAGAAATTCCGGCCATTGTTGGGTCCTAGTTTTAGGACCGTCTTCATTAAGCATCGTTTCCCATGGTGACAAGTAGGGAAGCGCAAGTCAGCCCACTGCAACAGACACAATAAAGTCAGTTGTAAACTTTTATTTTAGTCGTTTAAATTGGATGCACACACAATATTTGTAGATAAAACCCAAGATACTTTAGAAAAAAATAGTTATTTATACAGTTCCATGCTACACAATGTCATAAAGATGAGTTATTTTCCATTTTTACCTCGAAGAAGTTACACTTTGTCTCTCTGGGAAGCGAGCAGGTGTAGAACTGTCGTCCCTTATTCTCCCCCTCCTTGTGGACCACTCTGAGGACAGCCGGGCGACGGTGGGATTCACAACAAGGGGCACTGGGATTGGAAGAAATGGAGGAGCTGCGGCTTGTCGCTTCTATTTTGCGCGTACTGACAGAAATGAAGAAACAGTCTTATTAGTTTGAAATGAATTGAAAATAAAACACAAGAATACCTGTCACATCAACCTTTATTAGTGAGTAAACAAACTCTCTTCAACCGTATGTGATGACGTGTGTTGGTAATAAGTATATTTACATGTATCCTATGATGGCAATTTATCAATCTGAACTTTTTTTAACAATGTTGCATTAGCAATTCCACAGTCAGATGGTTTTTTATCCCACTTATCTCCATGAAGTTGCAAAAAACTTCTCTTATTATAAACTTATTCATGAATAGCCAAGTAAGAGAGTCACTCACCCTGAGTTGGGGGTTCCATTTTGAGCATTGTTACTGGGAATGGGACTGTGATCAATTCTCATTTTCTTGGATGGGTGACTGTAGGAGGCCAGTGATTCCCCATTGGAGAGCTCAGCACTTTGCTTCTGCCAGCCACCAGAGGCATAATTGGGGCTTGTTGTCCCTTGGCAGACACTGTATTTATATAAACCTCGCTCTGCCGCCAAGGAATTCAAATGACTGCCGGCGAGGGAGAGTGGGGAGTTTACAAGCTTTGGCTTCTTGCTCAAGTCGGAGAAAACAAGGGTGGAAGTCCCGAACGCAGACCTCCAGTTGACTTTGCGCTCCTCTTGTGGTTTCTTAAAGGCAGTGCAGGGGTATTTCATCAAATCAGTAGTGAAGGGTGATGCTTCAGTGCTAATGTCGTCTTTGTGGACTGTGGAGATAGAGCCAGAGTGAGAAATTCATTTCATGTTCAGCAGCTGCAGTTTATTTTGATGCACTTGCTGCTCTCATAAAAATAAAAGGTTTGTTTTTAGCTTGAAGTGGTTAGCTTGCCATAAAATTCACCAGTAAGCAGCAGACTGTTTTGCCATGTAGTCAAATAAAATGTTGCACAATTGTTTGTGCTGATGATGCCCTTCTGTAAAATTCTGTGAAATATGTCACCATGTAATAAAACTTAAAAAGAAGAAAATTCTCTCAGTAATGGTGGACTATAATGCCTGATTTCAAAGTCATTAGACGAGAGCTGTGAATAAGTATTGCTCTCCCTGCCCATGACAGCTACTATTCATGTGCCCTTGAGCAAGACACTTAATCCCCAATTGTTTTAGTGGAGCTGTTCAGGCGTCATCAGTAGAAGATATAAAGATAACTATAAAAATGCAATTCAGGATATTACTGAAAAAGAGCAAGTTTGGAGAATTAATTGTCCATTATCCATTGAAACAGATTTTAATGGACTAGTTTAACCAAAAATGCAACCTTTGTCATAACTTCTCACACTCATGTCAGGTAAAAAAAAAATCTGGTTTGTACATATGTATGTATATTTGTAAGTCCAGTGGATTCATAATTACTCCTTTCTGAGCTTTTATGGACAACAGCATTTAAACTCAGATGATGTCAAATAAATGTAGACAGATGTGTGAAAATGAAGTTACCAATGCTTGGAAAGCTTACAGTTACTGAATGAACCATGGGCAAATTGTGGTCTTGGGTGATACTCATACAGCTATCATTTTAATTTGTTTTATTTGATATTTGGCAGTGTGATCCTAAGAAAATCAAAAACATAAAAAAATAAACCACTCAAGTGTTGTTTGGCAGCTGCAACAGAGACATTTCTCTCAAATACTAGTTCACTGCTGCCATAATGTGTCTCAAGACAGAGAAAAATAGCCAACTGACAGACATGCTCATTACTTGCATAGCAACATACAGAAACAACCACAGAGCAGTCAGCCTTTTTGACTGGAGTGTCATTTCAACAGCATGGGGTTATGGTGCCTCGTTCAGACGTACTCAAGTGTGTATGACAAACTGTACATGGGATCATTCAGCTTAACAGCAAACTACTATTATTTGATCTCTTGCTAACAAGGACGTTCTGCTGCCGCATTAAACTCAGCGACTATGAAGATGGAACATTTCACTCACCCTCAGGTCTCGGAGTGAGGCAGGCATCGCAGGCTTTTGCTGCTGGCAGGTTGATGAGTGTGCAGAGTTGACAGGCCCAGTCCTCCTCCTCCTTCTTTGCCACATTGTCATTGGTTCCCTCATTGTAGGCCCAGCCAATCAGACTGTTCCTTACGGGGAGTTTACTGGATTAATGAAAAACAACAGTGACAACTGTGAACTTAATAAACTTTTGTTGCTAAAATAGGATTAGCAATTATTAAAGCATGTGTACTGCAGCAGAAATAATCTTACTGTGTAAAAACAAGATCCCTTGAATTGTGTTTTTACACACTACACACACACACACAAACATTTAGCACATTTTTGTGAAAAACTTGACACCCTTGTAGCTTTATTCCTATCAATAAGGGTAGATTAGTTCTTAAAAAATATTTTCAATATTTTTTCTGCCTCATTTTTATTAATTAACAAACTACAGCCTCCAAAATGACAAAGTTGAATTAACATCTTCTGTAACAGTTTGAACAAACACTAATATAACTTTAAAGAAAGTAAGATTTATTGCAGGAATATTGTATTAGACTTCACTGCACTACTTTTAACTTGGATAACCTAATAAACTGGCAACGTAGTGTATTCCCATTTTTGGAAAATTACTCTTCCATATCAGTCAATGTGATACAAATTAGTATTTCATTGTATTACAGTTGCAATTAAGGTATTTCGCCAAGGAATATGTCCAGAATTATTTACAGTGTGTGCATATGTAAACTGTTCTTATGAGTCATAGGAAATGCACATGCAAAATAAGCAACAAATATAAATTATTCAACCACTATTATTGTATCTGATTATAGAAAATGGAAAAAGAAAATTTACACTAGATAAACATTTGCAATTCAAGCAGAGGTTAAAGAGAAGGCAATATGTTTTATATAATTGCCCCAGGCATATATGTTAGTGCTCTGACATAAAGCTAGACTATGTTTGACAAGAAGGCAAATCTGCAATGCCAACAGTCATGGAGGAGGAAAGTAGCAGCAGCTTTCAGGAAACTTTCCTCACAGATTGCTTTATCAGCTGTGTAACGCGTTGTAAAGGCTTTAGGCTCTAACCCCCTCGCAAAGCTTTGCTCAAACACAACCCAGGAGGTGTTGAGCCTGTGCCCTGTCTGGCAAACACAACCTTATATGCGCATTAATTTCCCCCCATAACACTTCCCACTCCCTGCCAAGCCCATCTGCCTGCAAAGATGGCCTCTCTAAATTTGTGACGTATTATCTAAAAGGCTTTTTAACTTTCTACAATGACCAGGTTTTGAAAAAATGACACCTAGCTATACTGTGTTGCTTTTTTGATCTGTACGGGTATTAAATTTTAAAAAGTAAATGGACTGCATTTATAAAGCGCCTTTCTAGTCTTCCGACCACTCAAAGCACTTTTACACTACATGCCACATTCACACCCACACATTCATACGCTGATAGCAGAGGCTGCCGTGCGAGGTGCCTGCTCATCAGGAGGAGTTTCTAATCATTCACATACACACACACACACTCAAACACCGATGGCACAGCCGTCGGGAGGAATTTGGGGTTCAGTATCTTGCCCAAGGACACTAAGAAATGCGAACCGGAGGAGCCAGGAATCAAATCGCCGATCTTCCAATTAATGGACGACCCACTCTACCTCCTGAGCAACAGCTGCCCCCCGGCTTTGAAATTTTAAAACGTATGAAGAGCAAACAAAAAAAGTAGTGTTGCGAAAAGATTTTAGGTTTTTATCATATATTGAAAACATGTTTTAATGAGGAAAAACAAAACAAAACAATTCAGCATTATCTGATTAATTGAATATGACATATAAAGTGTTCTTTTATCTTACTTCAGGTACTGAAAACATCATTGGTATCAAACATTTTATGAACAATACCAACCTTCGGGGGACCGGTCCTTATAAGAATGCAAGACAATACATATTCAGTCAAAGTGCCAAAGGTCTATGAGGGTTTCTACCTGACGTCAACCCCGCTGGGATCTCCCTTCTGACAGCGCTCACAGAAGTAAGTCATCCTGCTGTTGTCTCCAAGACGACAGACTGTGATGACATGAAAGCACTGGCAGCACTGGGGACGCTTGTAGACTTTGTAATGTTTGTATAGTGGGGAGCCAGATTTGCGACACTGATAGAGACAAGGAGGGCAGACAAGAGTGAATATAAAGATGAGGATAAAGAGAACAAGAAAAAAAAACATTCACCTTGCCTTACTTGCCAATTATGCATGGAGGGAGAGGAATATTTGTTTTATCTATTCTCCAGGAAGTGAGGCTCTGACTTTTGCTCAATACAGGAGTTTAAGTTAATCCATTATTGCAAGTCCTTCTGAATGACATGTCAGCTAAATAACTGAGAGTAATTGTGTATCCATCTTTATATACACGAGCAGATCTTTAATATCTACAACAAAAAAAAATTCAACACAAAAAACATGTGTTGCTATTCATATAAAAATGTCTAACCTTGTAAAACAGAAGAGTGAAATCACGTGTCATCTTCACCAAGTGGTGGATCTGTTCCTCTTTCAGCTGCTGAACCTGAGAACGAAGCAACAGTTAGTTACAGTTCACAGCTAGACAGTAAATAAACCTTTTTTTTTGTGTAGCCATTCATTTCAAAACAGAGATTAAAAGCTCTTCACAGTCAGCAAATCAATAATACAAGCATACACACAATAAAAAAAAATACCAGACAAGAATGGGAAAAAAAAAAAGGATTTAAAATGATGCAACAGAGACAAATTACATACAATCTATTCCCAAGACTTGCAGCTCATGCAGAAAGGACCTGACTCTGGTTCAGACAGAGTAAAAAAGATCTAAAGCGCACACCACTTGTAGCTCTTTCAGGACACCTAGGGGCTCAATAACGGAGGAGAGGCTCATAAAGATTCAGTGGTTCCACAAGAAGAAGAGGCCAAAAGTCCTAGATTAATGTTTTGGTCCAGTGTGCTATATTCTTGTACCCCATCTAATACTTTCTAAGGGGGGCAGACATCTTAGCAGAGCAGAGCCCCTGGTAAAAGCTGAGTAATACAAGTATTCATGCTGCAAAGAGTCTCTTACTGGCAGTGGATAGGTCACTCTGAAAATACATTTTTCTTCTATAGTTTGCTTAATGAAAGTATTCCTCAAGAACAATGAAATACATTAGATCTTTCACATTTTTTCATGATGAAAAATGAGAATAAATCACTGGTAAAACCCTCATTTGAGTCTCAATTAAGACTGCATAGATTTATATATATAAAAAGAAAAAAATCAATTTCCAAACTGAACAGAGGGGAAGGAATGTCTGTGCCGCAATGCGCTTGTTTGTCTTCTCCTTTTTTCACCTCCTCATTGTAATGCACCACTCAATAATACAAGGGTTTCAACTTTTTTTTTTTTTTTTTCCTGTGAAGGTTGTCTTGCATTTTTACCCTCTTTTCTCTTCCTCTGCTGAACACAATCCATCATCTTTCTGTACCTTCACGGCTGGGTGGAGGCCCGAGTCAAACAGGGCTTCGTTTTTAATGATGTTGCCGACTCCCGGCATGACGGCCTGGTCTAGAAGAACGTCACAGAGCATCCTGCTACTTTGGCTCCTTACTGCCTCCTCAGAACGAGAGAAGCTGAACTTGGAGGAGCACACATCCAGACTCTGCATAGCTCTCACCCTTTGCTCACAGTCTTCTGTCAACCTGCGGGCACACAGTAGAAAACATATGCCTGCTGTTACTGCAAGTGCGCCACGAGGTCAACTAGGGTGCTTGTGAGGTTATACATTTTGAAATTGTTTCTCTCATATATTCTGTTTCAGTTTGTGTGTTATGAGATGGAACAGCATAGGTGACATTTTCAGTCAACAGAAATAAATATCTATCTGGCTACTGAACAATACATCTGGACCTTAGAGTCAATGATCAGGACAAATGTTTGAGCCAAAAAGGCTGTGTTTTTCATGCAACAATAGCCACCGTCTTCAGAAACAGCCTAATGTAGGACATACTCACTGAATGGGACTCATACCCCAAGGTGAACTTCTGTCACCTCAATCTATCTAGGCTAGGCTTGTGTCCCCCTTACCTTATTTCCACGGCGCTGTCAAAGAAGCATACAATGTCGTTAGTCAGGTGTATTTCGAGCGCTGGGATGGAGCCGTTCCTATCCTTCCTCTCGGCAGGATTTATTCGCATTGATCCATTCATACCAAAGTGGACTCTAAAGGATGTGAGCGGGGAAGAGAGAGAAAAGACAAAGTCCATGTGAAGATAGGATGTCTCAATTCATATTAGACTTGACAACAAAAGGACAGAAAGGTTTGCCTGGCAGTTGGAGACTCCATTGTGTAACAGAAATGTCACAGGCTCCATCCTAGCAGGCACTCCGAGGCACTACCGGCTTGCTCACACCAATTCAGCTATAAATCCAGAAGTGTTAGGGGGCTGATTGATTTTATTTGATGATTAAAAAAAAACACCATAACTCCATTTATAGTTACAATTAAGGTTGGTGATATGACGATATATGCTGTGATATAAACTTGTCAACCATTAAAGATTATACAGTGGTACTCATCCCTTCACTATCTCCATTGTGGTCAATGTTGTAAATAAACGACTTCATTATGACCATAATGTATTTTTATATGATTTTTACAACAATGTGATGAAGTGTGTTGATTTTTCAAGTCTTTAATTCACTGGATGAGCCCAAAGCAGACGTTCCTGGTTATTTTATTCATGATTCGTTTCTCAATAGATTTTCCCAGCAGGTTTACTGCATCATTGATATTCCAATATAAATTAGCCTACATGTAGAGAGACAGAGAATTTGATCCATTTCTGCCACCCATTTATATAGTCATCGAGGATAAAAAAAACAAATGAACCCTAATGACTTATTATTATTATGGTACTTAAACATACAGCAAACAAAAACACAAAAATATAACATTACTTACAAGTTTACTTAAACGAGCAGATTTTGGAACACCTAAATCAAAGCTACTAAAATGTGTGACCCTGTTAAACACCATGGAGGCACCACATTTGGTAGCAGCTATCAAAACAACGTTAGAAAAATGTTTGCAGAGGTAATATACCTTGTATTTACTAAGCTAGATGGTAAAGGATGGGTTCACAATTTTTCAAGTCTGTCTTAAAACAACAGTCAGGTGCCCATATAAACACTGAAAGAGATCTTCCTCACTGTAATCATTCCTCTTGTTCATACCGGCTGTTGAAAGATCCCCTTAAAATGTGCTTTCAATGTAAGTGATGGAGGCCAAAATCCACAGTGTGCCCACACAGTCATTTTGTACAAAAATGTGTTTAAAAGTTTATTTGAAGCTTATATGAGGCTTCAGCAGTCTGGGTTAGTCATATTAAGTGGATATCTGCCACATTTAGTCTTTTTAGTGTCAAAATGCCTCTTTGTGTTTCCCTGTTGAGCTGTAGTGGAAGTATAGTAACAAAAAGAGGGACTTTGGCACTAAAAAGACTGTAACGATGAAAGACATCTACTTGATTTGACTAATTTGGATGACTGGAGCTTCATATTAGCTTCAAGATAAACTTTTAAATATATTTTTGCACAGAAGAAGGACTGCAGATTTTGTCCCCCATCACTTACACTGTAAGTGCATTATGGGGGGGATCTTCTAATGGTCAGTAAGAACAGGAGGAATGATTAAAGCAAGAAAAACCTATTTCAATGTTCATTTGGGCACGTGACTGTTGTTTTAAGACAGACTTGAAAATCTGTGAACTCGTCCTTTAACGTTACTTTGAAAACAGTGTCTGGCTGAGTGTGTACAGTCTGTATTACCTCAGAGCTCTTGAGCCAAAATACATGAACAGCTCCTTCCCCAAGGTTTCGACACCGGTGTACGAACAGCCAAAAAAACTCTGAAAGGCATTTCCCTCGGAGCTGTTTCTCTGTAAATAGACGTAAGCTGGTTAATATTCGCATGTAGCAGTAAACCGCAGCTTGTTACCGTTACAGCGAAGTCTGAAGTCACAAAAACTAGTTCAAGTTGTCATAAATTAATCTTGTTTTTGTAGAGACATTGGCAGCTAACTCGGTGATTAACAGGCTATTTTTGCTGCGTACAACATGACATTACATACCGTCGGTTTAGTCAAGCTGCCTCTAATCTCTTTCAATTTCTGTCCTTTCCGGACTTTTGAACGGATTTTCTCTCCGTTTAATGTACACCCAGGACCTTCAACCATCTTCGAGTTAAGGTTTTTAAAGCTATTTAACAATAATCTGCACTGCAGCAGCCCAACATGAAACTAACTGAAGTTTGTTGTTGTCTCGATTCCCCGCCACCTACTTCAATTTCGAGCATGCGTGGTACGGTTTGTATCCGGAAATAGGAGTTACATGAGCGTGCCGTTAAAGGTGCATTAACCTATTTATCTTACCTGGAAAATTATCTGTACTAAAAATAATAATTAGGGCTGCAACTAGCAATTATTTCCATTATTGATTAATCTGCTGATGATTCTCTCGATTAATCTATTAATCGCTTGGTGAATAAAACATCAGAAAACACTGAAAAATGTCTGTGAAACCCAGTGAAAACATTTCAAGAGGCCAAGGTGAAGTAATCAAATATCTTGTTTTCTGCAAGCAGCAGTCTAAAACCCCGAAATATTTAACTTCCGAAAATGTAAGACAAGAAACAGCAGCCAATTCTTCATCAAATCAAGAATTTTTGCTCGAAAAATGACTTAAACAATTAATCAATTATAAAAAATAGTTGCTGATTAATTTTCTGTTGATCGACTAATTGATTAATTGACTAATTGACTAATGGTTGCAGCTCCAAAAATGTCACTCAGCTTTCAGTGTCGTATAACTGGTTGACAAATTGGAGTGGATAAGTTTGCAACACTTTTAATTCATTTATTCATTAATTCTTCAGTGATCATCAAAAACTGCAATAAACACGTAATGTCATAAAGCAAGTGACATCAAAAGAAACAACTGTAATTTAAATGTATGCTAATTACACACATTTAAACACATAGTGAGAGATATCTCCACATAATCCAATAACATGTTTATTGCCTTCTCTATACGGACAGTCTACAATCTAATATAACACGTAAAACTGGGTTTTACCAGCTGTTCTCAACTCTTTTTTACATCTTTTTGAGTATTCACTTAAAACAATATCCTCCAGAGCTCTAGCAGTCTGACTCAATGTGATTTTTTTTGTTTGTTTTGTTTGTTTTTTGTTTTGTTTTTTCATCTATTTATTTATTGTGTGCCAGAAGAGTCTTTACATATGATCAGTTGGACCTACAGTTTTTTCTTGGATATCATTATATATTTACTGTACACATGTCTGAATGATTAATAGGTAAGTGTTGATTGTGTTGAATGCAAAGTATCAAATAATCAAGTTTCCAGCAATTGCTATGTGATGTGATAATAATGAATACAAAGTCTTTATCCTGAATGGCTCATTTACAGGACACATTGCAATTCTCGGGAGACTAACTTTCTCATATTATGTACTGTACAAGTGTGATCAAATGCCAAATTGTTTATTCTCGAGGCCCATATAATGATTTAAACAAAGTTATAGCTTCTCACTTATTCAAGGTCTATTAATCAATCAAAATTATTTAATGAAAACTGTTCAAGAAACCATCCTCCCATAATGTCCTTTTGTGCCAATTATCCGCAGCATATCTATGGGTGTGAGTAATTTCTTTTACCTCCCACTTGAGGGGGCTAGAGTACCATTGTTGGGTCTGCAGCTCTCACAACGACCTGTATGTGATGTAACCTGTAATATAACTGTGCAAGATAGATAGATAGATAGATAGATAGATAGATAGGTAGATTGGTAGATAGATAGGAAGATAGATCTTCTTTTTTAACCTTTTCTGCATATTTTGTTATTCCAGCTATGCCCAATTTGTGGAAATGTTGGAATGAGTTGAAATTAAAAGATAAGAGTAAAGATAAAGTAAGTATCGAATCACAATTTGTCTAGTGCAACATGATGCACTCAGGTTCCTTGAAAATGTTTTTGACATGTTTCCCCAAATTCATCTGTTATACCATCATCCCAGGTTGAATTTAACTGCCAGATATAAGCCTTATCACTGAGTCATACTACCCTCCATACCTCCACCATGTTCATTATGGGATCCCATCTGGCAGAAAAAAATTCAAAGGAATTATAATTTGCATTATGTCAAAAGATTTTCTGCATGGCTTGGTTGCATAATTGCCACAACTTGTTTGCTCTACAGTTATACCATCCAAACCCTTCTGTGGGCCCAGATAAAAATAGATAGACTCCATGTTCTCCAGCCAAGTGTACAGCCATGCCCTCCTTCTAAAAAGGCAGCACTCAGCAATAATGTGTATTAAAATCTGAAGCTGCTCTCTCACATTGGCTCCAAGCGAAGTGGAGCACTTGAAGCTGGGTCTCACCCAAGGTATTAAAATGTAACTCAATCCAAGTTGCTTAAAACTGGATTGCGCCCTCCTGCCTCAGGACCTACAGTGTCACGGGATGAAAGCAAACATTTCCCCTGTGCGTCTGCAGAGTTCTGCTCCCCCAATCTCTTACAGAATAAGATATATTGAAGATTAAAGGCCGACAAGTCCATGCCATGTCTTCTGATGATGCCGTAATGCTTCAGATTCAGTTTGAACAGTTCTTTTTCAGTGCACCTTAAAATAAAAATCAAAGCATCATTAGCAGGATTTTGTTAACAGAGTATGTGAGTCATATACTTTTCAGACAGTCATACTGTGATAAATCACATAAGTCATTACAGTGTGAGATTGTTACTTTACTGAATATTCAACACTTCAACACAAAGTTTAGTTATAGCAAAATTTTCTTCACGATAGCATGTTCTTTTTGAAATTCGACCCCAATAGTCAGTCGATCCAAAAATTCCATGCTCATATTCAAGTCACTTTTTATAGAACTAGCAGTGGCTGCATCCAGAGATAGAACGGTGGATGATCAAACATTAAACTTTGGATAAATATTAAGGTTACATGACAATGCTGCGATCTAACTAACTACATGAACATCTAATTTGTTTGTTTAGCCCAATGCTGGTTATGCTTCTTCTGTATTCAAATGAAGTTGTATTAGCAGCTAAGGACAGACTGATGACTGTTCATAAACTGCATGGTTTCTTATTTATTCAATCCATTGCATTTTAATCTATTCATTTACTACAACTTCATGGCAAACTGGTTCAGTGCACTGAGCTCACCATAGCTAATCTACAACTTTAAACACACTGTTTGCCATGTTTTCCAAGCGTAAACAGTGCTCAAATGCTAATTTGTCCTGTGATATTTTTACTCTACCGCCTATTGTACGTCCTTCAATCTCCCTTTGCACAAACAGTGCACCGCTGTTTTCCCTGCTTTGCTTTATGTACTAGTTTGAACTATGAAACTTTTAGTTGTTGATGTGCCCTCACAACAGTGACCACCAAAATGCAAGATCAAGACAGTTACATCTGCTTTGACTAAGCACAAGAAAGGGCATACTTTAGGGTCTTAAACATCCTTAAAGGGATTTTTGCTCAGTGAAACCTCTTAGACTGAACTCAACCACAGGCTCAATGGAGCGAGCAGCACAGGGCCTGCAGTTTGACAGCTAAAATATAAGAAGTGCAGCTACAGAAGTACAGTATTCCAGGATCCAGATGATCATCCAGGCGTGGCGAGCAAACTGATGAGCACTGGGTGGAAAAGTGTCAAGGTGTGTCAAGATAAATGCATCCGGCTCTCAGGTGTGGCACACAAAAAGGAGCCAAAGTGGATCCTCAGAATGTGGATTTGGACAACTTTACCTTATGCGTGTACAAATAGAGGTGTGCATGTGACTGTGTGTGCATTTCTATGTGTTGACTGCTGAGTGCACAATGCTACACCTGGTATAATTATCATTTCCGTAGGTTTGTTGTGAGCTGGGCTGTTATTGACACTGCTGCTATATTATGTAAAGGCTGGAGTCCATACATTTTAGCAGCTAATTATGTCTGTGTTGGAATTGTGAGTCACATATGTTTATATAATCTACATTTGCGCTATTCATGTTTGTATTTATACTACTATAATCTATTTTATGGGTACTGAGGTAATGGAAATTTGCTCATAAAACACTTTCAGATTCAGAGAGTAGTTTCTGCATCTTACCAGGCATTGAACAAATCCTCTGATGTCCACTGCCAACTTATTTTCAAGGCAATTTGCATGATATTCTGTGAACAGCACAGAGTTTCAGATAATATCATACAGAAACATATGTAAGTTTGCGTTAAAGTCAAATAAATGACTACTGTTGAGTTTTTGGTCATGTTTTGACTTTCAAAAAACAAAAAGCCCAGGTTAGGTAGATGCTGTCTATAATTTTCATGCAAATACATTTATTTGTCCAAGTAAGTAACAATGTTTCATTCATCAGGCTCATATTTTTACTTGTGTTCATGTAAGAGTCTGAATATTTGCATAAAACCACATCCAATAATCATTCACACATTCATAGCAATGACTCTGTTACTGCTTGCCAGGGAGCTCTTGAAGTCCTTTCTGCCGATAGGAAAAGATGTTTGTTTCCAAAAAACATAAACTTGACATATGTGAATAATCAGACCAGATGGGAACTCAGTGCTTTGTTTCAGGGTGTCCAGATGAACTGGTGGTTTTCTGATAATAAATAACTCTTAACTTTGGACTTCTGTTAAAGGAGAACTAAGAAAAACTTTAATTTCTGCATAACATACCCTGACCGTATCAATACTATGATATGTTTGTCTACTAAAATCTCACTTATTACATATTAAAGACATTTGGGCCTGTATCTGCTGTATGTTATATGTGTGTCATAGAGGAGCCTATAAGCATTGGTATAAGGCTACAAGCTGCACATAATCTGCACATTTCATTAAACTAATATGAGACTCTTAATGGATGAAGCAAATTGTTTTGAGACTTGCAAAAATCTTCTAATTTGCTTAATGGTCTCCCCCCAATTCTTCTAATGAGTCTCCTAATTGTTAAATAAAATTTGGGAATTGGAGTGGGTTTGCAGCTGCAAGTACACTCTTTTTATGTAGTGTGTATACACATATTGTGTGTACTTTCTCACAAACATGTATGAAGATGGAATCTCTGCATGTGAGTGTTTGAATTCATTGGCTGTTTGTCTATGTATGTGTGAGATGTGTTCAAGATATAAAAATAAACACAGATAGTTAATAAACTGCAGTTCTGTCTGTCTAGGTGGCTGTTTGATGAATTCTTCACGAGGTCTGAAGTGAAAATTTCATTCATTAAGTTACAATCAAGAGACTGCTGGGAAGTGGAGCATATAGCAATGACCTGACTGGTGACATGCGGAACATAATTAGTTAGTTAGTTTAACATTATAAGGAATATGAAGTTAATGATGTGATTCTGTGTCACATAGTTTGTATCTGTTGATGCAGATGCAAATGATGTCTTGTAATATCCACTGTATTGAAAACTAGCTACAGTGTAAACATGTATTAGAGTGAGACGATATTTTTTAAGAATGTAGATAAATAGGCCCACACTCTTCAAACAGAATGGTGTTTATGTTTTTGTCTGGAAAAGTTTCATTGCATAAAACTGCCTGTGAAACAAAAATGGCAGTTGTTTCTTTGGTGGAGAGAAGCTTAAGCTGCAGATGGAGATGTGTTGCTATGCAACTGGGATTTCAAAAGTACTTGCAGCGCCAGGGTCACATTTCAATGTCTGTCTCTACCAGCTTGGCAGAAACTGATGACTGCTAATAATGCTATTTTTAAAGTGTCTCATTTGCAACCCTCTGAATGTGAATATTCTATAGCACATATAATGTGGCAAGATTATATGGTTTCTGAATAAAAAGCTTTAAGTATAACCTCTATCTTTTCTTACTGGTTCATATCCAACTCTTCTGTCATATATTATTACCTCAGGGATATACTCTCTACAATGCCAATAATATTAGAAATCTGGGAATTTAAGGCTAATCTCTAATGTTGTTCCTATCACATCATATCCTGTTATCTTTGAAATATTTATATCCTCTACTATATACCTCCCCCACTACAAAGTAGAGTATTTTTTTCCATGGACCTCCCCTCACCCTCCCACTCTCCCCTAATCAACAGGGTGTATTGATTGCACTTCATATATAAAGTGCTTGTTGTTTCATCTTGCCCGAAGGATTTTATTATTGTTTCATCACTATTTTCACTGGCCAAGCGTTGTGAATAGTAGCACACATCAGGCAAGGAAAAAACAGCTTCTACTCCACCTCTCCATCCTGAACTCACACTCACACACTCACAGTCCCTTGATACCCCGTAAGAAAGTCCCTCTTGTTTGGCCCCCTCGGCTGGAAACATCCTGAAGAGCTCTGTTTCATGGAGGTAAATTACACTACTCACTGTATAAAATGCCCATTTGTCTTGTAATCTAATTTTGTTATCAGTTTTTGTTTGCTCTACAAAGCTTTAAAAATTACCAGATGCAACAAATAACTTGACCAGTTTCTGATGTAACTTGCTGTTGGTATAACCTTGAATAAAGTGATATTGAAATCAGTAATGCAGAATGTACTGTGATATATTTCAAGAAACTGCTGCAGAATCTAGATAAATCATCAAACTACACTAAAATATCAGGAAACCTTAGGGTTTTGAGCCTAAATGTAAGAAAAAATGACTTTGATTGAACATTTTTGCAGTGAGCTGTTTCCTCACACGGTCACAGCCCAGTTCACCACATCAAACCACATCCCAGCGCTCAACTAACACACAGCACCTTTCAGACATGGAGGCCTATACTGGGAGAGAGAGGTCAGCTGAATAGGGCGGGTGAAGCCTGTGATTTCATGTTCTGAGTCAACCATGGAATTACTGGGAAAACAGGAAACAGCTAACACTGTTTCATTTCGTGTGTAGTCATTCACTGCAACAAAACAACCCACCACAGAAACACTTGTAGACATGCAAGAGGTAGTCTAAAGGGTGAAATCATGTCAAAACAGCTAAAACAGCAAATACACAGACACCTGCAAGCTCCGTCAATGGAGAAGCACGAAAGCCAAATGAGGGGTTTTGACATGTTAGTGGAGACACTAAATGCCCTTGTTTGGCATGCATACCCAGTATGCCTTGCGGTCTGACAAAGATACCTGAAGGGCCGACTGGTATAGGTATGGGGAGTGAGATAGTGAGGGTTAGGGTAAAAATATCAGGGTCAGAACCAATCAGAGGCAGAGTAGGGGCGGGTCTTCACAGAAGGCCTACTGGGTATGCATGCCCGACAAGGGCATTTAGTCTCTCCCTACTGATGTATTCATTCAGAACAAAATGGCTGCAAGGAAAAAAGCCAGTTAAGTATAAACAGATTTCTCCTCTAGGTGGCAGTGCTCCCTTCCTTATCAGTGATGTTCCCTCTGTGGAGGATTTGGACAAAACCACACGTTTCTTCCCCACCACTCTCACCAGGCTGCACTTGTCACTGGGAGGACTGGTGTAACATTAAAATAACTGCATTAGTTTAAATTAAGACATCCAGCTCTAACAACTCATGCGAACGCTGCTGTCAGAGGAAAAACTTAATTGTCAGTTGACATCATTACTGTAATCTCTATTACCCCCATATAGTGCATAGCCTACTGTTAGACTAATTTGATAATGGCACATTTAATTAGATGTAAATGATGGCACTTGCTGTAATGGACATGCTATCTCAGAGAGCTTGTTTCAATACAATGTGCTCAGCCCAGTCTAGGATCAGGGTTTAAATCCCAACAACTGCTGAGGTGTCCTTAAGCAAGACATGGCCAAGGGTCCTGTTCTCTAGGTGACCTTGACCTCTGACCTACAAAGAAACAAAGTTCCAGATAAGGGAGATCACAGCATCGTAATTACTGGAGATCAAGCATTGAAAGAACTTGATTGCCACACTTTAAATTACCTTCATCACTGAAGGTAATTTAATCATTTTTGTGAAAAAAAAAAAAATCCATCATGATACCAGGATGGCACAGACATACAGACATACATAAATACATACATACATACATACATACATATGGCTGCATTTTTCTGAAGGCAGTCATTTTACTTCACCAGTAAGGAGATATTTGGGATTCATTTTTCTCTGGTTTTTTAATGTCTGTTTTCAGTCTGCTTTCAGTATTTTATTCGGTCTTTTACCCAGGGTCCTTGCCACCAGTGATGGGGAGTAGCAGTAATGTGATTACTTCTTTCAGTAATGAGTAGTGTAAGGGCTTAGAATTGGGTATTCAGTAACTACATTACATATACTAGGTCCAGTAATGCGCCGTTACTGGTTACAGGTTGTCTTGGTGTTGTGTTGTTAGCTATACTGAAAAGCCTACATTCAGACATCCCCTGGTTTTGTTCAGAGTTCGAGGGTGTGTGTTTGTGCAGCTTCATTGTTAGGACTGTTGTATACAGACACAGTAAATCCCTTTAAACTGTAGGTTCACTGTACGAAAATGTCTTGTTTTCTTTTTCTACATGTGTGGGTGTTGAGGCTTCGGAGCTTCAGCATCAGAGCTGGTCTGAGTTACAAAGTAACAGGTAATGTAACCAATTACTTTTGCTTCTGAGTAATTAGTAAAATACTGTAATTACATTTTCAATGAGTAATATGTAATGAGTAATTCCCCAACTGCTCTGCTCCCCATTACAAAATTACATTGGTGAATTTATTTTGTTCCCAAAGGTCAAGAATGAACTTCCATGCTCAAACGTTTGTCTTCATTGTGAGTGCACTCTACCAAGAAAAAGTGGTTCCCTTTTCATTTAGTATTTTCATGGACCATTGTTGCCAAATTAAATTCCTGTACATTTATTACATTTGGCAATTTAAATGATTTTAATTATGTGAACTGTATAAACAGTGAAGTATGTGTGTGTAATGTAGCCAGAGATTAGATTACCCTTGTGCAGTGATTAAAACTATAAATTTCACTTTTTTTCAATCAGCAGAGATGTCTAAAAAAGAAACTTGTTGAAGATTGGGGAGTGGGAGTTGATGCATAATGTCTTTTTTCTTGTGAGCAAAAATTCTGAACATGCGTCCCTCTTGATTTGGGGGAAAATGCCATTCATGATTACATCTTGTCAGAGATAATTTGGCAGAGCTCCCTGTTTATTAATTCTAAACAAACCAGCCCCTGCCAAATGACACTGAATGATTGACAACAGTTCCTGTGAGGCTTTAGAGATTTTCTGGGGGACTTCAATAACACAGTTATGACAGTTTTATATCATCTCTGTCTATTTGAAATTTTGGCTCAAAAATGATTGTCCTGAGCAGTACATGAGGCAAATCAACAGGTAGCATGTAGTGAAACCAACACACATATTTCATTGTGTTTCATTACTAAACATATTCAAATTGTACTGAAAACATAGTCAACACATCCGTAAATGACCATATAAGTACATTTTCTAATACGCCGCCTCTATTGGCAGTAATTGCTAAACTGTTACAAATCACTGTTAAAAAATAAAGATATTTTATGGTTTGACAATGCTGTGGTTGAGGTCTGGTTAGGTTTAGGCACAAAAACCACTTGGTTAGGGTTAGGGAGTGGTTGGGTTGAAATTAGCACTGGTGGGTTAGAGTTACTTCCTTAAATTTAGGCAACCTTCGTCATCATGGCAATGGTAAACACCATGACAATTGTAGTTACGGTTTATAAAAAACTGTCTGCTGGTCGCGTCTGAAAATGTGACACTGGCGGCGAACAGCTGTCTCCTGCGGCTTAGACTACTTTTTGCCACTTTTTTGACATCATCTGAACTGCGTCACTTCTCTGGGTCATTATTACTACGGCTGCTAGATGGCGTATGTCACTCAAACATAACTATAGGTCATATTTGGCAACTGAATTTTCGACCTGTACTGTCACTTTTCTTGGGAAGACATGTTAAACATAGTATCAGTGAGTCTAACAACTATCTTTAGTGTATTTTTAGTAAACTATGCAGGCAGGGCTTCGGGATAGCAAAATACAGTATATACACCTTCATGTGCTTTAAGAAGGTAATATTTTTTTGTGGGCTGATCAATGATTCTCCATCACAAACTTTGTTTACTGTATTAATCAGTATTTGAGCTAATTTATTTGCAGGGCTCAGTCATCCGCATAAATCTCTATTAGCAATAGCAGGAACATATTTAAATCTGCAGTGCGGAACTTTTAAATATAAATGAATGTCTGTTACGCTCAAGCCCTCGCCAAACGAGTTCACACAATGCTGATTAAGCCTACCACTGTCAGGTAAATCTCTGTATTTCACAGTATACAGAGTTTTAATCTGGTGTCTGTGGCGACATTCCCATACTGGCTGGATGAATGCGTACTATCTGAGCATGTGCACTAGAGACTTCTGCTGGCCAAGCAGCTAACTTCCAGTTAGCCCTCTGCTATTTGAGTGGGGATAAAATAATTTAATTGTGCAGCTGTTCTAGACTCTTCAAATGTTATCGGATCAAATGAATCAAATTATGATAGTGAAACGAATCATTTCGTGGGGGTTATGTGATGCTCAAAACAGTTTATCTACCACAGTTTTACAGCTGCAACAGTAGTGACGGAGTAGGCTATGGCGGAGCCTATGGCGTGAGCATGTGTCAACAGAGTTTTTGTGATTACTCTTACTGCCAGAAGGGGGAGACAAAAGTCCTGCTCTCCAGTTTTAAACCTAAACAACGGAAGAACAGGAGTGCTTTGGCATCAGTTTACTCATTGAGATTTTTAAAATGTCTCATAAGTTCTGAAAAAAGAAAACACTTGCAGGAGCTTAGACCAGTGGTTTGGAACAATTTGTAGAAAACTAGAAACTACATTTGAAGATTTGAACTGTTCCTGCTTGACAGTCAATTGAACCAGCTCTAATAAAAAAAAGAGAGACTGACATTGCACTTAATATCGATTTGATCATTTGTGCATATCTAAAGTTTTCCACTGTTAACAGCGATTCGTGGCACTCTGATCATTTTGTGGAGTTTGTGATACCCACAAACTCTTTGAAAGGTTTCTTTTGAAGCACATACTACAGAAGGAATGTTACAGAGGAATTAAGTGCATATTTCCAGGCACTTTCTCTCAACTCCAACTCCACTTTCAGTTTGGCTGAAATTCAGTCTGAATTAGCATTTTGATCTGCTTCATTATCCAGCCTGAACCTGCCATCAGCACAGACGCTCCTGATATGACAAATATGTTTTAACCCTCGGCTCTGGATAATTCATAATTGATAATGACACTGATCTATAGCCACACACCACATGGGCCTCTTCATATGAAAATGTTGTTAAAGCTTGCAGGTTCAAGCCAGTGACTGAGAGGACATATTTACAGGTGGCCACCAAGTTTAAATGTTTAGAAAACACCTTTCATTGGCTTTTGCTCAAGTTCAAGAGGCTTACCGCAGACTTTCAGCTGTCAGTCAACATGATTCACCAGCTGAAAAACCCCTTATTTGATGATATCCTCATACGTTTTTTCATACCATCCTATTTGTCTGTTTAGCACAAGGATGACTTAGAGCAGCCTGTATCTCAGCAAACCCAACTCGATGGCTTGAAACCTGTTAGAAAAACACATCTTCCACTGAAGTGGGAACCTAAATCTGCATTATTCTGATAAAGTGGAGGGTGGTAGGAGAGTCAGGGGTTGAAGGCAAACTGTCACTCCTGTAGTTTCTCTCTTCTGCCTGTGGTCTTTTCTTAAAACATATTCTTAACCTTGTAGTTAAGTAAATAAGGGGAAGTCAACCCAGCTCAAGGTGAAAATGGGGCAAATGGAATCAGACTTATTTTCTATTCAGTTATATATATTTTTTAAAAGCAATGTTGGCATATACATCATGGCATGAAACACTTAAACAGTAAATGTTTATTCGTTGCTCTTTTTGCTTGTTGTTTACTTGCTGTTACACATTTTTGAGCGGAGGAGGACAAACAGTGACAGATGCAACATCAGATGGATGAACTGGATGTGGGCCACATTCAGTGATTACATGAGTCACTTAAAAGCTGCATACTTCTCATAATATTCCCACAAAATGCACTCAGTTTTGAGAAATTAGATTTCGAAATATTGTTAACTGTATACAGTTAATTAGCATTCACACATGTACTGTATTTTTGTGAAGCAATGTTGCAAATATACATACATTCTTATATTCACTAATATTTATATTTTTAAAAAAGTGGTAACGTACACTCACACATTCCACCCTGCCAGACCTATAGTGACAGTGACGTATGAATATTATCAGTGTGTGTCTCATTAAGTTGAAATATGATTACAGGCTGACAGTGACATCACAATGAAATCAATCTTGACTTTGGTAAAGTGTGACAGGCACACCTACCTACCATTTGCCATTGTGATTCTCCTTACAACCTTCCCTTTCTCTCTCCCTGTACAGTTCAGAAATAATCACACACCCACACATAGACACAAACAGCACACACACAGTCATTACTTTGCCCAGTGCATAGATTTCCACAGCTAATCCTTTGATCTGAGGCCTTGATTTTTTGGGGAGCTGCTGTGTACTCAGCTGCCTGAGGCTGCGTTTGAGTTCTATTATTTATCACTAAGTGTCACAGAGCCTAGAAGTGGAGAGAAGAGAAGACAAAGGAAAACAAGGCTCATCCTCTATTATTCTTTGATACACCTCCTCACATAACAGACACAGATGATAGTGTGCTCAGTGTCAGTGTGAGTTTTTAATTGGTCTGTTGCTTTGACAGTATGAGTTATTAAATTTGGATGTCAGATTCAATGTGTGCTTTATCTAAAAATCATTCTTGGTCAAAAGTGTCATTAATGTTGCACCATAGTGTGTTGAATTTCTTTTATTTGTTATTCAACCCTGTCTAGAAAATAGGTTTATATACTTCTAATGTGCAACAGCAAACATGTTTTAAAGGAAACGTAATGCTACCCAGATGACTTTTTCTATTAACATAATGAGGAAACATCACAAAATGTTTAAAGTGAATGTATCAGTAAACATGTATCAGTTAACTGACAACATATTTCATTCACTTTTCCTATGATATCCGCTCATGGCAACTGAAGTAGGCTATTATTTAATAAACGATTCTTGGTTAAGATTTGGGAAAAAATGTGGTTTAATATTGAAAACACCCATCCTTTACACCATCCTCCTCCCCACAACTTGTGAGTGGTACATAAATGTGGTGCTTCCTAAAGAACATTATTAGTGAACATAAACCAGGCAGTAATTATGTTTTAGGTGCAAAACATAATTGGGAAAACAAATTAGTGGGCTAAATGTAATTTCTAGGAGACAGGGTTGTTTTCATCACTACTTTAATCCAGTTTGCTTTTGCAACAAATGCAATAGACCACAGGTGGTCAAACTTGAAATAACTGTTGTCATTCAGCTTGTTCCAGGGTGTCTAATGTCCCATTGTCCTGCCTTTTGTCAAAGATAATTAGGACAGAATTACAGAATTGAAATGATATTTAAAGAACAGCATCCAAGGACTGATTGGCTCGAAGAACGTGGGCAGAATGATCATTTGTCAGGTATGGTGACTTCGTAATTGTAAATTGTAGGGATTTTGACAGCGTGGGAAAGTGGAAGTGACAGAGAATAAAAGAACTATAGCAGAAGGTCAGCAATAGAGGAATAAAGGCAGAATGTGAGGGAAGCGATATCACACCCACATACACACACAGTTAAGTACTGTCACCCTTATTTATATCTTGTATGCTCTGAATAAAGTGCATGAAGACTTAGCCTAAATCATGCAAAACAACAATAGAGTATATAATGACATCCTTGAATGATATACTATTGTAATTTATAAATTATGAATTCAACATTTAAGAATTAATACAAAGGATACAATAATACAACCATCATGAAGAAAAAATACTATATTATTATAATTCTTAGAAAAAATGAAGATTTTCTGGTCTACTGTCATTATGGTATCTATCTATATGTTTCAGCCCGCTAGATGGCTTCCTGTCTAGGGCTCACTGCATCCCCATTTTGGATATAGATGATATACTGCTGGATGATAGAAACTACTATCTTCATATCGAGAGGAAATGAACACCAACTTTTATTGGAAAATGGGATGTAAAGTGCCAGTGCGTAAGTCAAATGCTGTCCAACGACCACACCCTAAATCTCAGCTGAGCTATGAGAACCACACGCTTCTCTATCCTCCACTGATTCTAAACATACTGTAAACATACAGTAACATAAGCAAAAGACTTAGTACTTATAGATAACAAAAACTAAAATAAATAAGAAAGAACCTATGCTTGAAATTAAGAGAAAAGTGTAATTTAGTTCCAGAAATGGCCAGTTTTGAGTGCAAGCTGCAATCCAGCTGCATCTAGCCATAATTATTCTCCACAGTCTGCAGTAGTAATGACTTGGGTTAAGAGAGTAAACAAGTCCTGTGGTGTGCTGACAAAGACAAATTACATACTCCTTCTCCTGCTCTTAACCCTTATGCTTTTCCTTGTGCATCCAGCTGGGCTTACAGCAGAGACAGTTACAGTTTTTACATGCGCAAGCTCAAGATTTCTGTTCTGAGCAAGTGAGAGGGAAGAAGAAGTAGAGGGGGAGACATGGAGAAAAAGGATGCTCTAATTATCTAATTGGCCACTTGTAGTCTTCCCTCTGTGGAAATGGCCTTGTAACGGGTCTATAATGAGCTCTGTCTCACACAGGTGCTTTCCCAGTGCGACTCCAGCCACCAACACAGATGGAGGAACTTCATCTTAGTCTTCCTCCCACAGCCATTTTTTTCTTTTTATCTCTATGATTTAGCAATGCTGTCCATCACTTTTTTTGACATTGCCTTCTTCCTCCATGATATGTTAGAAAACCTAAACTTCCAATACACTGTAGTTTACACTGATAGAAGTTGTAGACCTGAATTGGACGGTCTAAAATTTCATAAAGTCCTAGTAGTTGCTACACCCACCAAAAATGGCATGTTCAATACAAGGGAAGAAAGATGTGCTGGAAAATTTTTGACTTGGAAAATTACATTTTGATTTAAAATAAAAAGAAGAGGTATTTCTCATTATTTATCAATGAATAATAGTTATAAATGAGGTATCACTGAAACATTTTGGACACACAATTTTCTATCTGTGCATCATTTCTTGGACATTTCTTGTCCACAAAGACTCTGATACATGAAGGCACAGCATTAGAAAGCAATCCTTCATCACCACAAACCTTGCGCCTGGCAAGGGTCACTTTTGGAGTGAGCAATAACAGACAGTGTGACTACAGCAAGGTAGGCTAATTGTTTATTCAAAGCTGCTGCTGTACAGTGCAACTTTATTGTGATGTTTTAGCCACTGAAAATGTGAGAGCAGAAACTCCTAATTGATTCTGTGCACAAAAGCTTGGACATGTCATGTTTTGAAAGCGTATAGGTTAATAGTTTGTGAGCTCAGATCTTGAACGCTGTTGCTGCTTCTGTTCCCGTGGTGTAACTCATAGTAACTTGTTTTGAGTGTGTAGGTCAGGTAAAATACAGTCTATGCAAGGCTATAGCCAGGCCTATCATTCATGGCGTTGCTTTGAGAGGTAGGCTATATACCCGGAGCACCCCCTCTTCTTATTGCCATTCTAGATAGTTCTTACATTATCTAAGAAGATTTGTATCACCCAGAATGACATTACTGTACTTTACGCACAAAGCTCATTACATGTATGTCACATAATGCAAGTTGTGCACGCAGTTGTTCAGCTCTGCTGGTGAGATGATGCCAACCTTTGTTCAAACATGCCATACATCTAAGTAGTTTTAGCAATTCATCACTTCAATTTAACATGTTAAGAAATATATATTTTAAAAAATTAAAAAAGACCCAGAAAAAATACCAAGGACATGACCTCTACTGATGTCACATATCTCTGAGCTATGGCCTCATATCAAAAGAAAAATTACTTTGATAAATTAAAGGAAAATTGCAAGTCAGAGACAGGAACCAAATTAATTTGGGGTCAACTGTCACAGTAAAAACCTTAAAATAGACTGCTTTGTGTGACCAGTTGCTGACAAAAGCTCCTTTGATGCAGAAATAAATGCACTGCAGATGTATTTCTTTTCAGCAGATATGGAACTGGGATCAAACATTTATTCCTCATGCCTCATGGAGTCATTTCAATTCATTCAAGGACATATTTATGTCTAATACAGAAACAATGAAACTTGCACCTGAGTTAAAAAACGATTCTTTTTAGACCACAATAATGTGTATAACTGTCATATATAACACTGTACCTTTCATACTGATTCAGTGGCTAACAGCTACATGGATACTGTGTCAGATCCCTTAAAGTTGTTAATTCTTTATCACAGGGTCTCTTATCAAAACTACATGATCTCTGTGTTTGTTAGATGCTTTAGTATTGCATTTTAGATGCGGTGGTGGGTGTCAATTAGAGCATCTCTTCCACAGACATGCATTAAATATTTGCGGGAGAAAACATTCCCTTTTCCCTCTAAGATTATAGATACAGACAAAAACAAAGGGCCGCTTAGCACAAAGTCAAATGAATTGGAAAATGTTGTAGCTTTCTCATTTATACAATATTTCTGACTGAGCAAGCTAGTGGATACTCACTTAAAATCACTGGGTTAAAATTTTACCCAGTTTGGGTCAATATAACACCAATACAACATTGGATTAACTTTACCCAGTAACAATCTGTTAATTTGAACCAGTGGTACAAACAAAAACCTTTAGCTAAAAACTGTCACAAATGTATTGTTCCTTGTACAAAACAATGTGCATGAACCATGCCATGTGAGTTTAAAAAGAGTAGAGTAGATTATAACAGGCTTTGGTTTGGGTTTCCCTCCTTTCCTCCTTGTCTCATTTATCTTATCATTTAAGTAGAGCCATAAAGTCTCAAAACAAGCACACATTTTTCACTCTATTTGATGCATACTGAACTTGCATGGTCATATCTTGCACACCACCATGCTATTCACATCCACTCTTTTCTTACCATTGACTTTCTGTTGAGTCAAGCTTCTGCAATTTGCTTTGTGTTCAATCTGAACACATTCACACTGTTTTTAAAATGTCTTCTCTCTCTCCTATCCTGATCCTCATTAACATCAGCATCAGCACAATAATATTTATAAATGTGTTGTTAGGGATACATCCCCATTACTTGCAGTTTTGCAATATGGATGATCTACGATTTAAAGCTGATTCTTCTGCTGGAATTCTTATAAAACATTGGATAAAAGCATCATATAAACAATTAAATGTGTGTATCTGTTCTTAATTACCCTTAAAAAATCCAGCCTGTTAGCATATTCATCAGAGTTGTTTAAATGAAATGTCTGACTGTTTGGACGGCTTCTTTCCGAAACACACTGTGCAGGAAGGTTCAGCTGAAGAGACTTCAGTTCCAGGAGCTCGCAGTGCGGTTGCCAGGCAACCAGTTGTATAGTCTCAGACTGGAGCTGCAGTCTCTAAAGTATAAACCCACACTTTTTAAATTACCGAGCTGGGGCTCACTCCCTGTCAAAACTGGCATTTAGTAAGTGTCTCTGTAGCTGTGGACTATTCAATTTGACTTGCTTCCATGCATTTCAGCGACATGTGAAATCCATGAACATAATATTCTGTAAATCAGATCATTAGTGTGATTTCTGCCAACAGTAACAACCATATTATTTCAGTCCCTTCACACTCATTCATACATCGTACGTTCTCACATTACTTTAGCTTTTACCTCGCGATGTCACCACTCTGTGGCATGGATCTGTGATGTCACCGTTCCATGATGTCACCCTGTGATTTTCAGCTTACAGTAAATCAAAAACCTACACAATTTCCAACCCTCATACACAATTTATAGTGAATTCATTGACAAATTATATATAATTAGTACCTATACAATATCAGTCAAAAGTTTGGACACACCCTCCCATTCCCTTGAATGATAAAGTATGTCTAAACCTCTGACTGGTACTGTACATGTTGCGCTATAAGCTTTGAATCGACTAAAGAGTCTTACAAATATCTTGCAGACTCTTACTGTTACTGTGTTTTCAGACAAAACGTGAAGAAAATTTTACGCACGGTGAGATTACATACAAAGTCAATGCAAAGACGTGAGTATGAGAGAATTCACCTGGGGTGTTATGAATTTATACAAATACGCGTCCGTGCGAGTTGAAAATGTTTCAACTTGAGCAAAAAAAATTTGTGTGTTGGGGCTTTATGAATGTGCTTCATAAACATACAGAGAGCAGAGGAAAAAGGAGAGAGACTGGAGGGAAATAACAGAAAGAACCTGCTGAGATGAACACAAACACACAGGAACACTCCCACAGACACAGCCAGTGTGTCTGTTGCTAGCTAGCTTAATATACAGTTGGTATTTTGACTGTTTTGGGCGAATAAACACCAGTTGTTCCGCTGTCAATATGCGCAAATGAGGCAAGGTGAAAATTCGCTTCGTGCTCTGTTTAAACACACCTTGAGACACTTACTAGCTTCAGTTACCATCAGTGAATGACCAGAGATAGATCAACATCATGGATCATAGATCATCCTTGATCAGAGACAGGGAATTTGAGCTTCCTCCCATATACAACTATGTTTTATTATGTGAACGTAGGGCTTGTTCACTTAGGTCATGAAATGACACCTGAGTCAGCTTTACTTGCTGAAGAAGACTGTGAGATGCAGTTGAAAGCTCTGAAAGATAGTGAATGACGGCAAAGCATCATGATGATATGAAATATGACCCTTTTTAAACCACTATCGCCTTTGGCAGCTTTTCAGTCTCATTTTGAGATGTTTGCATGAGGTAACTTTGCTTATAGAGGCAGTCTCTCCTGTGTGCTAGCCAGGATGCCTATTTCCATAGCAACACTATCTCCAAGAAAGCCAAAGTGGGGCTTTGAAAAGACAAGCAGGCTGTTGCACCATCTCTGCCAGTCGCTCACAACTATCTGATCAAAGACAACAAAAACAAAACAAAACAAAACAAGGGCATGGCATCTGTAATGACTTAGGAGAGTGTATTCAGTGCACAGATTTTTTTAAATTCTCAAAATTAATAAGAGCTGAAGCTTTGCTCTTGTGTTTTGATCTTTTTCTATTGAAATTACAAGTGAGACAGACTCCTCTGTCTTGTCAAGCAGATGAGGTAATAGTCTATTGAAGGAGATATACTGTCCATTAAAATGATTTAATCTCATATTCAGTGATTAAATGATCTTTTCCCTAACGTATGTGAATTAAAACCTTTCATAAGGGCATTATAATTGCATATGTTTTGAATGCTGTTTCAGTATCTGGTTCATATTTTGACACATGCCAGCATAGGGGAGATCATCCCTCAAGTATGTCAAAAAATGCTACTTGATATGCATGAGAAACAAGTGTTGTAATGCTCACTGGAATAAATGACTTATCTCATTCTACCATTGCTGTAAATATGTCATGGAGCTGCAGTATATTAACTACTGTATTTCAGATGATTTAAGAAGACACAGCACTAAAAAATATTTGTATTCATTTTCTCACGATTAAGAAGGCTTTTCTTAGTTATTTTTCCTTTTTTCCAAACCAGCACAGATGTGGACATGGAGTGGTCAGAGCTCCAGTGGTCAGGGGTGTGGCAGACAGCATGAAGGAGTTTGTTTTAATATGTCCACTTGAAAAATCCTCAGGGGAAATATCATGGATTCTGCTGCAGATGTTTCAGTGTGTTTGCATGCTTGGAATTGGGGTTGGGCCCTTTGATCTAAATGGAAACGCACCGCAGAGGTTTGCAGTGTGGGCGAGTCGAAGCTCTGCACAGAGAGCAAATCAGAAACCGTTCCCACCTCCGGATTTTCCCAGGTTCCCCTGCAGAGTCTACCTTCTGTGATCAGAGACATGGGAATACCACGGCCTGTCGCCTTGATCCATCTCTCTCTTGGCACAGCCTGCGACCATTTGGCATCTCCAATGGAAACACTGTGAGTTAGTGCCAGCAGTGGCAGACCACCAATGCCTGCATGCTTCCTCCTGCAGAGTTCATTTTTATATCAACTCTGCTCCTCCATCAGTCGGTCATTTTACTACATACAGTATTCTCTCTCGAGTGCAAAATGGTTGAACAATAATAGATTTACTGTAAAAGAGTACACATCTCCCTGATTTTGTTGGGCAAAAAAGAAAAAAAAAATCTAATTACCTATATCCACAATGGGGTTAATCTATAGAAACTGGTCTATATGAATTAAAGTACATAAATAATTACTAGGTTTTAAATCAGATTTCCAGATTAAACTTGGCCTGATCACTAACCCTATGGTGTTGCTAAAAACAAAGCAGAGAGCAAGTGTGTGCTTGAATCTAAGTGTACTGTATGTGTGTATTTTGACTGACACAGATCCTCACTGTGCCCTACTGACCTGAGTGAGCTGGAAGAGATAGTTCCCCTGGCAGGTGACTGTGATCTGTCTGGCTTTGCCCTCTGCTAATGTTCCTAAACTCTATTTGACTGCTCACACACTGCATTGCCTCCACTCTGTCTACACAGGGATGGACAGACACTTTCTTTTATTGGGTTTCCTTGGGAAACCCTTACTTGCAACACTTTTCAGGTTGATGTTTTTATAGCAGAGTGGTAAAATTATTTTTCCCCCAGGAGGCAAAATATAGTCGTATAATCTAATTTTGTTTTATAACTGAAATTAATTCATAAAACATGCGCAGTACTGTGCTAGTCATGTCCTATCACGCTTATAAAAAAACAATTCTCTTGTATTGTATTATTTTTATTCTTCTCTTTTCCTTTCTTTCTCTATCCTCGTTACTTGAAATAAAATTATAAATAAAAATATATATTGTAAAATCGTTCTTGTTTTTTTTGTATTATTTTGTATTATTTCATTTTGTGTATATTTTTGACTGTTATGCACCACAACACCAAGGCAAATACCTTGCATGTGCAAACCTGCTTGGCAAAAAACCTGGTTCTGATTCTGATAAACCCACTGATCTCATGTGATACAGTCCCGCTAGCACCTCAGTAATGTTGCTAGTGACAGTTTTGATGTTAAAACTAGTCAGGATCAGTAAACAACATGTAGGATGACTGTTCTGAGAGGCAAACCTCACTTTGCTAATATGGTAAGTGCAGGTATTGTCTTTGACCTCAACAGAGCATACAGAGACCTCATCAGCCTTCATCTCCGATAATCATCAGGTAGACCCAGGCGTCACACGCTGACAGGGTAGAAAGGTTTGATGTTATTTGCCTTTGGGCAACTTCCCATTAGAAATATCTACAGGGGGCTTTTCTATAGGGCTTTCGGTAAGTGTTGTGAGATCAAAGTGCTGCATGGTAAATGCACCATTCACATCTTTTACACATAAAGTGACAGCATTTAGCTAACCCTACCCTGAAGTTATTTCCTCATAAAACGGGGGAATTGCAAGCTCCTACCACAGATGCACTAAATTCTAAATGAGGTAGCTGAGCTGGAGTCTTCTTAAATGAAAAGTCCTATCACATTTGCCACAGTAATATTCAGTAGATCTATTACTAGGGTTCAGTGGTGTGAGCTAGTAGCACCTCATGCATGATGAAGTGTTGTAAAAACCCCAAACAAGTTAGGAAGTGAGGATTTATCAATTAGATGGAATGTAAATAATTGTTTTGTCAGTCATCAGTAATACATCACTGATCCACAAGTCCCATCATGCTACTTTAACCTATTCAAGCGGAGTCAGAAGGCTTTGAAGCTTTTCAGACAAAGAATAAGTGGATAATTTTTTTTTTAATACATTCTGCATTTAATAATTCTGGAACAGTTTTATATCAAAATGTTTGATCTCATCTGAGCCAGACTTCAAAGACGTTTTTATTAGAAAACCTTCATCAGTTGATACAGTAGAAAAAAACCATGCAGCGCATTAAGTGCCAGACAGCCTCAAAAAAAAAAAAAAAAAAAAAAAAAAGGAACTGGAAAACCACAACATCAAAGGTTATTCCATTACAACTTATATTGCATTCTTAATTGCAAATCTCTCAACAGGTTGTGCTAAAATGTCATCATTGTAAGACGGAAGATCACTGATAACAAATGATGGGATCAATTTGCTGAAATCATAATTTCCACTGAATAACTACCAGAGCTGCACCACATTACTGACAAAAACATGATGCAATTGTTTCAGTAATTGCAACATGAATTTCAGTAACTGTGGACATTTATTCCATTTCATTTATATTTCAGTATTTTAAAATACTTTTCAGAAAAAAAAGAGGTGCAAGAAGAAATTCATAGTTAATGTTTAATTCAATATTTCTACTTCAGGCAGCTTGACATACAGTATAATTTAGGACTGTCACTGTATTTTCCTCTTAAAACAAAGCTGTTGCATCTTTTGATCTTGAAATTTCAATAATCATTCCATCAATTTATTTATTTGTTTTATTTATTTTGCAATTTCCATGTCCACTGTATATCTGGACATCTGGGGAGCAATTTGGCTCCAGAACATGGTGGATTTTCAACATCTATTATCAGGGAGTGTTTGCAGACATTACATAGAACAATAGAAAACACTCTCGGAAGTCTCAGTTGAATTTGTTGGAAAGAGTGCTCACTTCTGTGTCCCAGTTCAGGGACTGGATCTTCTGTCTGCTTTGCTAGACTGAATAAATCACAACAGCCCAACAAAGCCTGTCCCATTTCACTGCAGCCTTCTATCGCCTCAGTTTGAAGCATACAGCGGTTAGTATGCTTTGCAGCCCACAGAAACTGATTGTGCATCTATTGTTTGTTTATAGATGATCCTCCTTAACTCATCTGGACCATATCAACTCATTTTTGCCAGGTATTTGTGATAAAAGGTGGTCGTCAGTCTCTACAAAAACATTTCACTTTATCACAGGGAGGTACAAGTAAATTAAAATTAAATGGATATATTTACCAGTAATCTGCTACACTGTTTGCCAGTCTATTATGTAGTTGTTTGGCTTTTTATTGCTTAGGTCTTTAAGGTAGAGATTGATCATAACAGGATAAAACCCTTGACATGAATCATGTTTTCAAGAGGGTCCTAATTGTAGGTGTTACAGAACTTCAGTTGTAGGGATGCACCAAATCTGTTTACCTGATTGAAATATCTTATGTAAGGTAACATGAAGTCAGGGGTTACTTGGGGCTAAAAACTGAGTAGACAGTCCATCTGACTGAATGAAGTAACGCAATTTTATAGTGAGTTCTATTTAATGTGTCTATGTCATGTCATGGCGAACATCAAATTGGTGCATCCCTACTTTAAGGGCAACATCCTGATGAAATAACTTTGACATTTTCTGACATCATAAGTTGACAAACATTTAATTTTTGGTCTCTTTTATGCCAGACTGTCTCTTTTGGGCAGGAGGTGTACATTTGACTGTACTTCAGCATACAGTCAATGAATGGAGGTGATCTTAAAGGGACTATACATTGAACTTGATATGATAGCACCATTTTTGTTGTAAAGTTAACAGAGGAAAATTATGAAACAGTACAAACTAGATATTTTCTGGCAAGCAATTGGTCAGAAGTCGATAGGAAGGAATGTGTGAGGTAAATGAGTTTTACTACAAACATTCCCATTCACATAATCACAGCTGAAGATATGTACCAACACCTGCAATTTGTGAGTTTATCCCTCCCGACAACAACTTAGAGAAGCACAGCTGTTGATCAAAGTGAAGCGCTCCCCTTAGGACCAGACCAGGCATTTGTGTATAAAAATGCTACCGCAGAACATAATCTGAAATGGGGAAAATGGAAGCAAGACAGAAAAGAAAATATGACTATTGACTTAAAAAAAGTGGTAGTAGTGAGTTAAAAATGTTAAAAAACTATAGAGAGGTTGAGTTAATTTAAGAGATTGGCAGAACAGACAAACACTTGGCATCTGATGTTGTCTTTGGTCTCTCTTCAAAGTACATGTTGCCCACCATTATGTTTCAGAAATGGTGGTATGCTCAAACATTGTTCTTTCTTCCTTAAAAGGAGAAGGGCCAGTCTGTGTTTATAAAGCCATGTGATGGGGGAGTTTATTTTAGCTTCACTCAGGACTTAATTTGAAATACTTGTCTACATTGTTAACAGGGAGAGGAAACACAGAAAGGCTGACTTATTCAGTGCTCTCCTTTGGTGTGTGTCTCATTAAATAAAACAGGATATTTAAGGGCTGCCTGTAATTTCTAGTTTGCGCAGTGTGCTCGACTGATTTTAAGTAAAGACAAACATTTGCTTCTGATTAGTGCTGCGCTGATGCTATCAGCACTGAATGCACTGATGTTGGGTGTTCACCAGTACCTCGCATAATTACGAGCGATGTTGTGTTGAGATTTTCCAGAAGCTGAATGACTGGAAAGAAGACGCCCCATGTCATCAGCCAAGGCTGGTTTCCTAAATTTGTACACCTTTGGTACTAGAGTGTAAACTGACCCTGTCCGTTGTGTTTCTTTTCCTAGCGACCACATCAGTCGAGTAGATTTTTAAGAACTGGCTCAGCAGTGCCCCAACATGAATGGGACATTTAGAGGACTGCTGACTGGGACCTGTGTTGTGCCTCACATGTGGTCTGTGACCCTTATTTCAAACAGTGTCGAAAAAAGAAAACAGGATGCGTAAACCATTTGACTCGGCCCATTTGTGCGTGTGACTAAAAGAAAGGCAACAGGACAAGTCCAGGCTTGTAGAAAAGAAAACAAGTCTCCCGTGCCTGCTGTGCTTGGTCTGTGATCTAATGTTCAGCGCTTGAAATGCAAAGGAAACTTTTAACACAAATTTTCACACAACCCTGTGTATATTTTTCACCTTCCTGTGAAGCTACCATTCTTACGGACAAAGGGCTCTTCAGAGAAGATTACATATTCAACTAGAAAGTCTTCATTTGTTCCAACACTGCACAGCTTTCTTAAGGAGATATACTGAAATTAGAAAGAGTTCCTCTTAATTTAAAACTGTGTCATCCTTTTGACTAGTAATTTTTTTATGCTATAGTTTTAACTTAAGGGCATTTTGTCACTTCAGAGAACTTCGGAGATAACAGTAGAGATTAGTTCTTCTATTTCTTTTATACTTTTTAATATCAGCTTAATAACAAAATCATGCTCATAGAAAATATTTTTGCACTGTGTGTATTTTTCTTTTTTGTCTTTTTTTCAAGTGTTTATAATATAAAAATCCAGAGATCACGTATGCCTGCATGCATAAGTGATGCAGTCTGATATACTCTTCTGCTTCTTTAAAAACACTACCTGCTAAACTCTAGTTTAAATTAGGTACCATGTCCACTTTTTTCACCCTCAGAAAAAAAACACAAAATTTCATTACAAACCATCAATCTCTGTCTAGTGTCTGACAGAGAGCCTTTGTGTTAGGTAATGCTCAGATGTAAAAGCTATCACGGAGAAGCAGTGAGCTCTCTCTCTCTGAGGATCATGTCCGAAATGGCTGATGTAAAGGAAGCAGTCACTCTGGTATGGAGCAAGATGTATAACCACTTCAACGTGAAACTTTTTTTTTAGCGTGAAAGTATTTTTTATGGACTAACTATGTAACTAAAACCTGTAAAGTGTAAATATAGGGGAATATCTTTCTTTCGAAATAAAGATTCTACTTGGGCAGAAAAACTGAAGAAAAAATATGAGCAACCACAGACTGTTGCTGAAATGTATGTTTATTGTTTGTCAGGGTGGGTCTGGTCAGTACTACAGTAAGTCAGATTTTTATATGTGGGTGCATACAGAAGTTGAATTACACAAAAAGTAGATACATCAGAATGTATGCATTGATACTGGAGCTCGTAAGTTCTTTTTGTTATAGAGTAGGAGTAGGTTGGAAATGACTGGACATGTGAGCAGAAATTAAATCTGCTGAATCCACCATATAAAACATTAAGTAAGCCAAAACTGGCAGACCAAAAACCAGGTCATGCAAGCATTTAAAATGGCAAAATATCAAAACTGTAATCAGCAGATAGTTAAATTTATGCTTATTTACAGTGTTGACCAATAGCAAACTTTCTTGATGGTGCTGACTTTTGAGGGAACACAGATGGAGAGTCCAAAACAGAGGAGGCTAGCTGTGTTGCAGCAAGCCTCCTACAAATACTGTATAATTATGTAACTTGGTTGCCGAGGCAATGAGCTTGCTAACGGACAGTCCTTTTGTCACTACCCTTCCAGCACCACCTAATTCTAGGATGCATGAATGAACTTCTCTGTGCCATCTTCTGGTGTAATCATGACTAAATAAGAAAAAAACCCCAAAAACTTTAATTACAACAGCTACAGGCCTTTCTCTCAGAAAACATTTTGACTTGTCATAGCAGGAAAAGCACAGGTGTAAGATTAATGACAGCTCCATTCCATTAAGGTGTGAAAGTAAGACATACAGTGAGTGAGTGTGTAACAGCAGGGCCCAGCGGGCACTACCACGCCTAAATGGAATGCACCCATTACAAATGTTATTAGCTACACCTATAATTGACAAGTCAAAATGTCCATCGTTACTATGGAAAAATCAGCAGTAATTCATTTTATAAAATATATTGTAGATGAAAAGCAGAAAAACATGCCTCCATAATTCCTACTCCACAGAGAGAGGAATAAAAGTGACACCAATATTTGTAGAGCTCCCCTGTATAAGTTTGCAGTTAATTAATTACGTTTTTTCCATTAACCTCTAAACCTACATCCCCTTGCATCAAAATCACACCAGCTGTTCTCATTTCAGAATGTGGCAATTACAAACAGTAACACAATGCAGTTATGAGTTTTACACAAAATATGAATCATACTTTATCATTTCAACTACATCCACATGTTAACAGAAACAAGCAGAAAAAATATAATATATACATATATATATATATATGTCAGTAGAGACGGGATTTCTGGGAAGAAGGGAAGGGAAAAAGTCTGATAAGGTCAAAACTCTAGCAACACTTGTAGTATAAAGAAGAACTTAACTGTTAGCTTAAATGTCTTAATTGTTAGATCAATGTGTTTCAGCTTGCAGCCCTCTTCAGGGTGAGGTTGGATATCTGTCAGCATCAGGGGAGTGTGGGTGTCTCCATGACCACCACCAGGAGCTTCAAGTTAATGATTACCCATAGATCCCTGGGAGATCATGTGACCTTTATCACCTAGGGCCATATAGAACATGCATTTGTCACCTACGAACCCACAACATATCAGTCACCTGCCAAGACATCTAAGACTAATTATACATAAATCTTTTGGCAACTATCGCTTCATTTAGCCTGAAGGGACAACAGCGTTAAATACCTGACTTTTCCAAAACAGTGTTGATCACAAAAGATATTAAATAGTTATGTGATAAGATCTTCCCTCTTGCAGCCCCAAAGTTAAAAAAAAACCTGATAAAAAATGTGTATTTTAAGATTGAACTAGAAACAGCTGAAATAACTTGCAAAGTATTGCTGCAAATACAACACACTTGTTCAGCAGAATGCAGAATTTGCAGAATTTCGTTACCATGGTATATTACATTTAAGAGATATGGCAGTTAATAAGTAGTATGGTGGTGTTTTACTCATGACCAACACGGTGGGGCTATTGGTGCCATGATTCAGTATGTCGTGTACATTCTCATGGAGAATGTGTGTACCAAATTTCATTTTATTAAAGACAACAGAATTGCAGAAATATGTTATAATTTTACTTTACTGAATTATATCAAATGTTACACACTTGTACAATGTAGCTTTATGTACAACATTTCCAAATTTGGTTGCAATCCAATTTAGCATCGAAGAATTCTGGCCCATTAAGGGCATCATACGCACCTTCAAAAGTTTGGCAACCAATTACAGACAAACAGTAACTGATACCCAGAAATGAACTCATAAGTTTTGTCTGGGGTCATCTAAATATGGTATTTACCAAGTTTGGTGAAGATTAGATGAAATATGTGCCAACAGAAGCAAAAAATCCTACATGGCAGAAAATATTTCCGGGCGCAAATGGGCGTGGCCTATATTAGTTGAATCAGCATTATCCAAGGAACACACTGTACAAATATTGTTTTCATATGCCTCATGGTTCATGAGTTATGTAAAACACATAATAACTGACTACATGGTAGCGCTATTGGTCCCATGTTTTAGTATGTTAAGCATTTTCAGATGGGACAACTGTCCATGTAGTATGAATACTTTAGCACTTTTAGTTTGCAATACTACCTTGCAAACATTCCTCCCACAGACTTTCTGTCACTGGATTCTGTGTTTTTGGACTTCTTGTGTTTTGGGGTTTTTGGTTTAGTTTATTGCAGATGAGAGATTGTAGTGTTACTTGGGTATTTGAGTTGCATTCATGTTTATTCTCTGGTCCTGCCCTGTGTCTAGCATCATTAGCCCTGCCCTGCTCTGTGTTTCCCCAACCTGCCCTGTATAATAAATAAACCTTTGAGGAACAATAGTGTGAATGCTTGTCAGCTTGATTTAATATTAAGAACATTTGGACTGTATATTTTGAGAACTGTGCGGTTCTCATGGCATGCTGAGACCTGTTGGGCCTGCGGGACGTTCTCATGGCACGCTGAGACTTGTTGTCATTGTTGTTGTTTTTGTTGTTGTTGTTGTACTGGTTGTAGTAGTAGTTGTGTCTGGCCAGTAGGGTTAGTGTGAGCCCAGACCAGTCGCAGTGACTTGCTACCTTCCAGATCCCACCCATACACCCGTGCTCATGGGTGCAATTGGGAGTATTGGTCAGACATCTGTGACCAGCCACAGCTAGCTGCACCTTGATCTCCACTCCCACACTCCCCCAGTTAATTCCCAATAAGAAAAACGGGACCAGCTGCAGTGAACTGCTGCCTTCCAGGACACCCCAAGTACTACTTACCATTGCCGTTGCCATTAATTTACTGCAAAATTAACACTGTCTTGCTGTTGCTGAAATTAACAGTTTGTTTCTGCTTTTATAAATACTGCATAAAACTGTTATTCTCTACTTTTACAGCAAAATACTGCCAAAAGGATTGCATTGCTTATTACTGTTAATTTGCATTTTCACAAGTGGCATACTTACAGATTTTTACTGTAAACTGCAAAATGGACGAAATACTACTTGACACACTATTGTGTAACTGACCACAGTGAGCTTAATTTTTTTTTTTCCACAAATCTTATTACTTGACATAATTACTCATTGGCAGTATTTACAACAGTGAATAAACTGCCATTTAAACTGTGACTTAAAATGTTAAGACAAATTTTACAACTTCATGGCATGTCTCATTTTATTAACATTTTAAATGAATGATACTCAAATTTCTTTACACAATAATAGAAAAAAAAACATAGCATGGAGCTGATTCAGGTAATCAAACTTTCAAAAGTCATTTAAAAAGTAAATACTTAAACAAGTAGTGCAGTCTGTCCAAACATTGTACGCAAATAAAGACATAAAAACAAAAAATATACTCCTATAATGGAATTCTTTCCAACAATGTGAAATATATCAGAGAAGTCAGAGGCCAAATTATACAATACTTCATAGATATTATTAAACCCCAACAAGACTCAACAAAATGGGTCTAATTAAAGACAGTTTGAAAGACTGTTGGAAATGTAAAACAGAACAAGTTACATACATGCATGCATTATGCGAATGTCCCATGGTCTCTCCTTTATGGAGGAAGGTTCTGGAAAATATGGGTGAATGGTTAGAGTGTGAACTGCCAAGATCACCAAAGCTGTGTCCCCTTGGGGACAAAATGATACTGCAACTGCAACTGAGTAAATTTGCATTTAGAGTATTAACAACTAGCTTCATAACCTGTGCAGAACCTCAAACTCCTACACTGAAAATGTGGAGGGAACAAATGATGGACACTGTTACATGTGAAAAGATGCTGGGAAGATTGAACTGGAAAAATGATATGGTTAAAGAACAATGAGAGAGCTTTAGTGGGTATATGTCTGTAGGGAGCAGCCTAACCCTGACAAGAATCTGATGGTTTGGTACAGTACATCTGTAATTGTTGCCATGTACTAATGCTCACCACATTATTTTAACCAAATAACTGCCTATATCAATGACTGTTAGGTTACTCGCCTGTTTTCTATAAAATTCAATAAAAAAACTTTACATTAAAAAAAATATGCTCCTCTAATGCAAGCTCTAACCAAACTGTCCAAGTATGTATTTACAAGGGTTTGTGGTGAGTGAGTGAGAGACTGAGAAAGTGACTGAGTGAATGACAGTCAGAGTGACCAAGAATAACTCAGTGAGTAACTGAAAACCGTGGCTAAGAGACTGATTGTGTGGGTGGGTGAGAGGGTTCACTGACTTATACAAAGTCCCACTCAAAAGTCCATTATTTTCCTTTAGTACACTTAACACACAAGGGCTGACTGATGTCATCTTTTTCTGTATACTTTCTCTGTCTTCGGTGACCGGACTTTGTCCTGTCCTGCCGGGGTGCCTTTCTGCCTTTCCGCCTGGAAAACAAAAAAAAAAAAAGTGCTCAAAGAAGATGTGAAAACATGTTTTATTTACCAAATCATTATTATTCTTCTTATATTTATTATTATTATATAGCACCTCCATTCTTCAGTGTTGCATCCCTGGATGGATGTCAATTGCTGATGCATTTGATATAGGCCACTACAGTACTAAATCTACCAGTACTAAGGCATGAAATGTTGACTTGCCACTGAAACAAGACATTTTAACAACAGTACAGATGTAGCTAGTTAGCAAGACTGATTTCAAAACTTAATTCAAGTCTGATGCCTTTTGATTTTAATCAGAATAAAATTCACTTCAGGAAAACAATTTAATCAAAAACTCCATATCATCAAGATTGGTCAATACATCAGAAAGAATTTCAAAGAATAGATCACAGACTTAACAAAAAATATATACTAGTAAAATGGTGTTTTTTGTTTGATGTTGTGATCAGATGGCATGGTACCAAATCATTATCATGAGAAAAGTAAAGGCATATAGTACACTTCAGATTGACTGGAAATGTAATGTATTTTGCCTATGCTACCAAGCAAAGCAAAAAGGAACTCACTTATTGATTTGCTGGATGAAGATGTGAAAAATCATCCTCCACTGTCCAGGCACACATGTACCAACTCTACTTTTGTAGAGAGCTGCTGCCAGCTGCAGCTACTGCCATTGCAAGCTGCCACAATAGTGTGATTGCTTGCAGTAATTATCAGCCTTGACCTACAGTATTACACACAAACAGTGACACTCACACAGATTAGAAATGGGGATGAAAGAATTGTTTTTAGTACAATCCCAAAAGTTAAGAGATATTTCAGCACTGTAATGTAAAGCTGCCCACTCACTTTTACTCTGTATCTACTGATCATCACTGTCTGTCTCTTATCCCTCCTCTAACTTTCCCTCCCCTCCCTCATTTGGTGACCCGCTAATGTTCTGTTCATTTTCTTATATGAATAGATAAATGGCAAAAAGCAAATCTCTTCATTTGCATTTAATATAGTTAAGACATTTAAAACAATGACAAATGGAGGGCATGGCAACATGTCAGTCAGCCGCATCAGTGAGAGGGCAAAGACAGCCTTGGCGAACCTTACTGTTTTAACCAAAAGTAATAAAACCTTCAAATGGAATTTTCTCGCTGTCATCTGGAATAACAATCACCGATACACTCCTAGACTGTGGCTCTCACATAAAATTAAAGTTCTCATAAATTTGAACTCATAACGAGGATGTGAAGCCACCAATATACCTCTATACCCCAAAAACCTGAAGGATTTTGGGTCAAAAAGACAATTGACAAGATAGGAAACAAGAAAAATGAAACATTTCTGCAACTCTTTCTGGCTTTTTACAAATATTGGCTGTTTTATTGTAAAATAAAGTTTTTATCTGTGAGGAAGCTTTGACAGAGTGTCAAGGAAAGTGATAAGAGACAGACTCAGAGACTACCAAATGCAATCAAGCATAATCAAACTTACCTTTACACAGCTACGCTGACATCCTCTTTCTTTTCTGCTGTTTCTCAAACCAACAACTCTCCCATTAAATAGGCCCTTCAATCTATCTAGGCAGAACCATGTTTCTATCAGGGGTGTCCTTTCCCTTAGACCAACAGCTGGTGTATGACAATGTCACTTATATCAGTTAACACTGTTTACACACATATCAACCACAGTGTAGTCCTTACCATAAACAAAAATAAGTACAAATAACATGAATAAGAAAACAAACATTTAACTAAATAAAATAAATCCCTCCATACTTGGTCTAACCCGTGACATCACTAGTTATGCCAGCAAGATCTTAAAATCAGGAAGTGGTTCAGTGCCTTCCCCTTTTGTCTCCTGGAAAGCATGTATGGCAAGAAATAAAGTATAATGGGCAAATGACAAAATGGTAGTCTCACCCACTTTTTCACATCCTCTAAAAACTATTCAAATAAAGCAATCCTAGAACTACTTTCCTCCTCTGATCTTAAGATTTGATATATTTGATACTGAAATAGTCAAAACTCAGGAAAAATTAAGCTATTAAATTGATAATTTCAATTCAAGTAACACATGCGAACCTTGCTAATTTTAGTGAGTTATACCTAACCACTTCAAAATAAATTTTGAAAATTAAAAATCTTCTTGCAACATGAAAATTAGCTAACCTTTTCATGTGATGAAAATGGTGTATCTAATCTATGCTATTGCCGAATAATCCTTGCCTTGTGAGGAAACACAATCCTGCAATGATGAATTTGTATGAATAAAGTCAGTGTGACTGTTCTGGGAAGAAGCATAGGCTTTTGTTTTACTCTCAGAAATTTAAAAAATATTGTGTTCATTCTCTGCGAATGTATTAAATACTTTTCCAATATTAAAATAGCATATCACCCACTAAATAACAAGGCAAAAGCTGCCTTCCCACTGGTTTGGATTCATTATTAGAGACCCACAAAGTGCACCTTCAGGGTTAGTAAAATACACTGCTAATTAACTGGATGACATAGGAATCAGTGACTTTTGACCCTGCTTTCTATTAAGGATGCATTTCCCTTATGGCTGCCAGCAGTGTAGGATATTTGTGAGTAATAGCGTCAGCTGTGAGGGGCTTGTCAGAACTTATCAGTCCTGGATTCTCCGTATATATCAGCAACACTGCCACCATGATGTGTGTGTGTATTGTAGGAGATGTGCTGTGACATGAATGTAGCTCACATTATCACTGGCCCAGATGTGCTCGGGGAGAAAGTAAGGCGCTCAGTCAGATCAGGTTGGTCAGATGGCATTTGCCTGGCGATTTAAAAGTGAAATAATACCATCAAGGCAGAGGAAGTGACAACTTGCCTGACTCAGATACAATTTACACTTGATGGCTTTTAAAATTATTTTCTGGCAAAATGAGAACACACTGAAAAACTGGATTCTTGAAGATATCACATGTATTTTTCTAACTTGTCCTTACCTCATACAGTATATGAAGGCTTTGCAATAAAACTCTACTAAACCATAATAAACTATACTTCTATGTTGACTTATACAGTTGCTATGTTGAACTTCCTGCTTGTTCGGTCCTCAGTTTGGTAAAATTGTCGTACATACTGTATGTAGTTGATGTATGGCAGGATGTTTAATACATAGTGTATTATAGAGTTCAGGGTAAATGTAAAAACCTTTCATCTTGGTGTGGTAAACATGAAGTGGTTAAACATTGGACGTAATGAGGAGATGAGAGGGGGAGCAGCGAACATGGGGGCTGAATGGGAGACATCTGTCAAACTATTTAACCTACAGTATATTTAACATGGAGCTCTCCTCTGCTGTGCTGCTTCGTAAATGATTTCCTGACCCATGATTAATACTACACTGAAGTCGAGGACCTTACATTCCCAGCAACAACAGCCGGTTCTCTGAAAACCGCTACTGCAGCACCCTATACTACACTCAAGTCGAGGACCTTACATTCCCAGCAACAACTGCCGGTTCTCCGAAAACCGCTACTGCAGCACCCTATAATTATCAAAACATAACATGCACCCGTCAATTTGGCCTTTCCATCCATACCGTGAACCAATTAGAGATGCTGGAGATGTCATCTGGATGGGGTTGCCATATTTTCCCCATCAGTCATTGCTCAAAGACCCAGCGCAGTTATAAACGACCTCAAGCTGCGATCGATTCCCAGGCTGCATGTTGAAATTTATAGTCAGTTGCCAGTTACAGGAGATGGATGGCTGCAAATGCGAGGGCTATGCAAAGGCTGTAGTGAATCTTCCAAGATTTCTTCTCGTATATATACAACAATATGGCATGCAAAATAGGGATGGACTGGAGCACCTTTTCTTTTTTACAGGATGTATGATGAAATTTAAGACTGAATAAGTTAATCTGAGTTGATACTTTTGACATTTATAAATAGATGTTATTTTTCACCACACTACTGTCACATTGTAGAAAAAAAGTTTATATGTCTGTACTTTATTGCTCCAAAAATGACTCATTAGCATTCTACATACAGAAACAGTTGCTTGTAGCAAATTACGACCCATGCTTTTTTTGGGGGGGGGGAGGGGGGGGCAACCACTTGGAGAATGGACACAAAAAAACAAAAATCCCTTGATTGTTACGGGAGTTGAAATCAAAATGTCAGTTTTCCTTTGAGGTGTTTAAAGGTAGAGATTCATGTATTGCAGTTTAGTGCATATGCAGTAAGCGACAGTGTAGCCCATAGCAATAGTCAGCAGTGATGGGAAATGACAGAGATAAGTCAAAACTGCAAGACCATGGTTGTTGCTGCCACCAACTAAAGTGCTGGTGGTTGAGATTTGAGACAGGGCCGTGGAGGGGAGGGTTCATGTCTTGGGAACTGACAAGTGTGACAGATGGAGTTTATTCTCTGTTTTTGTGCAAAACAAGCAGAAAGAAAGTAAGTGAGCTAACATGCAGGATGTCCTTACAAGAACATCGTGTTCTTGCATCCCTCCATTGGCTTCTGCTACACTTCAGAATAAACTACAAGAACCTGCTGATTACATATAAAGCACTCCATGACCTCACCCTTAGCTACATTTCTGAGCTCCTTCTTCCCCATTCCGCCTCACGACCTCTCTGATCCTCAAATCTTGGCCTTTTATCTATCCCGCACATTTTCATTCCTAGCCCCAACTCTGTGGAATCATCTTCCACAATCTGTTAGATCGGCTGAATCCTTGGACTGTTTTAAACGACGCCTCAAAACCCATTTATATCGGCAAGCCTTTCTATAGACCTCCCTTCTTGTTCCCATGTCCTGCTTTATTTCATTCTGGTTGATATCTCTCTGTGTCATGTTTGTCTATTTTGTTGATCTATCTGTTTCAATTTTGCATGTGTCTGTGAAGCGCTTTGTAACTGTGTGTTTTAAAAAGTGCTATATAGATAAAAGCTTACTTACTTACCTACAGGAGGGATACTGTACCATTCAGTGGAATAATCTCTCACTAACTGACTTTTATGTGATGTGCGTCTGTTGTAGACAATCAGAAATACTGAATGAAGGACTTAAAAGAACAGTTTGTCATCTTGTAAATATACTTATTGGCCTTCTTGTCGAGAATTAGATGAGAAGATAAATACCACTCCCGTGTCTCTATGTTGAATAGCGTGCAGTACAGGTATTGAGTAAGATGATGCAACCTCCACATTTTCCCTTGACAGAAAAATGTCAGGGACATTTCTAACATTCTCTTTGTGTAGCACTGTGCTGAGTTTGGATTTATTATTTTCTCGCCATTGTGTGCATGTAGGTGTAGGAGGCTTCATCTTTTCAGCTATTCAGATATGCAGAGAAAAGGTCAAAGCTGCAATGTATTAGAGGTTAGTCCTGTGATTTTGTTAAATCAGTCTTCTTTGTGGGATAAAACGCTGGAGCTGAATGTGTTGCAACTGTTGTAAATATGATTCATGTGTAGAGGAGGCAGAAAGAGACTGTCATTGGTTAGAGCAAGTGTCAAACTCCAAAAACATTAATAGACTTCAGTCAGCAAGATTTTGTACTTTTTGTTATTTGGTGACATCTGTGGTACTAAGCAGCCATTATTGAAGAGTCTGCAGTACCTTGTGAAAGCGACTGCACAGTGACAGTGCAGTTGGATTTTCTGTTGAGTTTCTGTTCACACTGCTCTTTTTTGTCTGTTAAGCCCACAGTAACTGTTACCACTCATGCTAATTACTTAGTTAGGTTTTTTTAAGCAAGATGTAGAGGGTTATTACTCTAAAAGTTGGGTGCGGGTTAAGAGTTTGTTTTTCCCCAGAGACAAAATGAATTAAAGTTTGTTGCTTTGAGTAGAGACGCTTAAATTCTACCATGTTGCTGCGGTCTAGGTTGACTGAGGCTGCTTTGGTTTCACAGCAAAAGGGGGAATGAGCAGAGGGGCATGTGGGTGAAGGGTGGAAGCGTCAAGTGCTGGATCGTAGTTACGCTCATCCACACTTACACTCACGCATACACAAACATACTAAGAGCCAGACCAACTGCCCACGCTGTCACATCTTGTGCCAGTGCAGTGAGGTTTCCTCTGCAAAGAAACACTGCACCCAATACGGAAGGCAGTCTGTTTAATATTATAAAAACCACATCGGGAGCTGGCGGGTTTATGCAGTAGCATCTGGCGTCACCACAGATGCCTGCCAGGTCGCACATTAGATCAGAATAATTGGCTAGGACAGCAGCGTGAGATGGACAAATGAGAACCTCCTCCTGGGTCACCTGATGGCCAAGGGGGAGAGTGAACAACACAGCTCAGTGTCTGATAAGGAGCTTGTGGAATAAAGAAAAATAGATAAGGCTTAAGAGAGAAGTGCTTACATCTTGTGTTTTAAGGTAATGCTCCTAATATTAGGGGTAGAATTGATATGAGTGAATATACTGATGTAAAACATTAGAATTACATATAATGTTATAAACATGCGGTGATGTTTCACTCTGCATATTGCAATTCACTTACTTACTCATTCATGTACAAACCAGTAAATAGTTGTGTGAGCCAAGTTGCAACTCACTCAACACATTGAAGATGAAACACCTTGGCAAAGAAATGCTAAAGAGAGGAAATTACATGCTGTTAAAATTCCATGGTTTGTGAATAAACAAATTTAAGACTGACCATGTGATTTTGTTGTTCTGCGAGGAATATATAGCACCGAAACTCAGGTTCTGCCAATTTCTACTATATGACATTTGAATGTGTGGGCTATTATTTTTATATATCATAAAGAACCTCTCAATCTAATTCATTTTAATAAAGGTCAGATTTTCTCCCACTTAAATGTACTGATATCATTATGGAAACTACACATCTTTGCCAAATATTACCATCATTTCTGCCAGTGATGTCGCTAGACACACCCAGCATTAGGTTTATGTTTGGTACTATTATTTTTTAGTGTTGAAGATATCTTCTTTGACTTCTCTGTTGAGTTCACTGTCCACTAGTCCTAAGTACTGCACCTCCAATAAGAAATGGAAGAATTTATTTTTGAAGTTCAGTACAATGAAATACAAACAGTTGTTGTGAAAAAAGAGATAAATAACTTTGGCATACAGAAAATGAAAAACATCCATGACACACTGAAAATGTAAAATTACTAACAATAAAAACTGAGGCTAATATTACTGTACAGTGACACATGAAGCAAACAACATTTTGGACCTAAATTTCCCTTTCAATAAACAAATAAATATTTAATATGAACAATCTCAAATGTAGCAAGAACTGCTTGACGCTAGGCATTCCTGAAAGCAAGCAGATTTGACGCAAGCATTGCTGAGATGGGTCTAATGCAGAGCTGTGATGAAAAACACCCAACAGGTTCTACATGTGCAACTTTCAACTTCTGCTTGAGACTCTTTGGTAGAAAAGGCACGATAGTACAGAAAAGAAATGTAAATGAAATATTTACACATGATACAGTCTCATAAGCGAGGTGTTTCAGCGATGCTGTGGCTGTGTTTCACCACAGATTAAATTTGTGGTAAAACAAGAGGGGAGCAAAGAAAAACTGCTCATGAAAAAGCACCTTTCTTTGCCTTGATGGTAATAACAGAAGAGCAGAGGGAGCAAGGCGGCTGGAGCCAGCTCACTTATAGACATAAAAAAAAAGTACTTGAACAAAGAAGCTCCCATTTTCCATGACACTATCAACCCACGCTGGCTGAACTTTAAAAAAACCTCAAGAAGAAGAGACAAAAATGCCTCAATGCCAAAAACAGTTCTTATCTCTGAGGGGCTGAAGAAAATTGTCTTCAGAGCACATAGGTAATAGTCCAGATCTGCTCCAGTGAATTTTTGTTTCCCTACAATGCACTCAGAGCACAGTATTGGTATTCCACAGCAGTCAGATCCATTCAGTCAGATTTATTAGATTCCAGTCTGTTCTACTTCATCCAATTAGCGAAAGGACAACAGGATAAAAAGAGAATCTTGTTAGCTCCCAGTGGAAGTGGATGAGATACAAAACATTGCAACAGTGGCGGAGGTTCATCTCTAACGTCCTGTGCGATTCCAGTGGCAGCTATTACACATGTCTGAGGTCAGTCCCAGTCATCTTTACACACACAGGCACACTCTTCATGGTGCTCCAAGGGAACATCAGTCATGGACTTCTGCAGGCCTCTGCCGCCGCTTCGGTGTTTCAACAGTAGAACCTGCCAAAAAAAAGAGGATACTTGAGTAACAACTGGAGATTAAACACTGTTTAACACTCTTGCCAGACAAGATATGCTAAATGGGTAACCAGAAATTAACGATTTAACAATATATTTCTGTAATTATGCTGTTTTTTTTTTTTTTTTTTTAACAATATTTCAGTCTTTTCCACTGAAAGCCTATGCACCCAGAGCACAAAAATGATTAATATACCATCCATCTTTCGAGGTTTGAAAATATCTATGACTTAATATCTGGCTTTCAAAACACAATTTTCAAGCCCATTGCATTTCATTTCAAGCCAAAGATGAAAAGTAACCAAAAATATACACATGAGGATGGAGCAAATAGCATCACTTCAAATTCATTTGGCAGACACTTTTGTTAAAAGGAACTTACAATAAGGGCACTTAAACTCCATGGTAACAAGAGATGATCATCATCAAAACTTGGAAGTGCATCCTTCACAAACTATTAAAAGTGTGTTGTCAAAAAAGACAAATGTGAATGTTGCTGCTTGTACAGCCCTGCTGCTACAGTTAAGTAGTTGGGGTAAAATGTTAAGTTTGACCTGTTAATGGTTCTGCAGAACTGGTTATGGTCTCGCCAATTTCAAAAGGGTTTCTTCAGTGGAGAGAATGAATGCGCTCAGAAAATGTCAACTTATTACTTTATAATGTATCTTGTGTGCAGCAGGAAATTTTTAAGTGCACTAAACTAAATGCTACTATACAGATGAACAAAATCAATTGGATTAAGGACCAAGAACATCCTTAGAAAATATGATGTTATTTTATGAATAGTTAAATCTAGTGTACAAAGTTGCAAGATGAAATATTATACCATACAGAGGCATCAATTAACATAATAATTTCTGGTCTTCACTGCTAATGGGGCACACACAAAAAATATGAAATTGAAAATAGATTAAGCACCCTTTGAATGTAGTAAGCTGCTACTTTGGTAGTATCTTGGTAACTGTTATTGCCATAATGTTTTGCTTTGCATTTCCTTAGATCTGTTTGTAATCAAACGCTATAGGAAGATTCTGCTAACTGGTTTCTGGTTGGGTTTGTGTAGGTATCACTTTTTTTAACTTTGTCAGAGAGAAGAGAGAGGAGGCTGATGGTCATGCCACAGGAACTACCTTCATTATTTAAAATAAATTGCTTTTAATTCTACTGAAAATGTAAAATGCATTACTTCATGGCGGCAAAACTGGATTTTCAAAATTCTGTGTCAATATAAGCTATTTTTATATATATAGCCCCAAATCACAAATTTGTTTCAAAGCTTTATGTAATTTAGAACTGTTTTCTTGAAAAATACATTAATTATATTTATGGTAAAGTAACAGATTAGGCAACATGTTTTCTCTAAAATAAGTATGTTTTTGCAGCCAAATAATTCAAATAGTGACTATCACTATTTTCATGCCCGAATTCATATTTACCTCATGGTATTTCTTGGTGACCCTGGCAGGAACACACTGGCAGTCGTAGCAGCGATGAGAGCAACAGGCACAGTTTCCACCACAGCGCTTCACCAGGAGGCAGCTGGGCCAGAAAATGGCGTCCGTCCTCTTTAGCTCCTCACGCAGGGATACAGAGAAGTTGCGTGGAGTGCAGCTGTACAGTCGAACTTCCTCCCTCAACTGATTGAGATCGGCCCCTCCTCAAAGTCACAGAGAAAATCAGAATAACTTCACGTCAATACAATTTGCATATTTCACTTTTTACAGCAAATAAGTAAAAGTATGTTTGAGTTTATATTCAATTCTACATTCTTGAACGTTTAATTTAAAATGATAACACACAAGTTTAAAGTGTCCTACCTCTGACTTTCTTATTATGGATGAAGGATTTCCCCAGGACATGCCATGAGGGTTTGTACAACTCCTCCATATCCAGCTGCCATCGCTCCGGCTCCAGGTACTTCATGACCTCCTCCACAGTGCTCAGCCCCGCCACAGCCTCTGACAACTCATCAATTCCCTGTAGGGATGGAGGAAGCACTGCAGGACTTTCGGGTTCTGATACACTCTGCAGGAAAACCAACAAATGAAATGGTGAGAGACGGAACAGAAAGGGCCTTTATGTAGATACAATATCAAATTATTTACCTATATTATGTATTAAAATGAGTCCTGCTTAGGCTCTGCTTTTGATGTGGCTGTACACTATAGCACATAGAAATGCATGTGCAACGTTCCAATTAGAGCAGATCTATTTAACCCTTCCTGTAAGAAGCAGGATCAGGTCTTTGGTGGCGATACACCAGTGGCAGGCAGACGGTCTAAGGCTTTCCTGTATTTGAGATTCCCTGTTGTCCCTCATTGATCTGCTTTCTGCAGGGCTAAAGATGATGAATCAGCGTTGCTACGGGGAACTAAAAATGTCTTTGTTTTTCTCTACCAGAGCTGTATAATGTGCTCTTGTGCCATCTGAACCCTCCATCGGATACACACTACTCTCCCAACATTATGAGGTCTGCAATAGCATCCTTGTTCCTTAGAAACTATATTTTTATGTTTCTTTTGCCAAATATGTTTAGAATAGAAATGTAATTGCTGCCTGGATTATGGAAACCAGGGTTCGCATCCTGAGTCCTGTGTGTGGTTAGGGTTTAGGCAACAAAAACATTTTTATTAAGGTTAGGGGAAGATTAGTGTTAATAAAATAAACTGTTGACATTTTAGATATTTAACTAAGACTATGATCTTTCCCCAACTTTAACCAAGTTGCTGTGGGTGTCTTAAAATAACCATGAAAAAACTTTATCATGCTTTTGTTACGAGAGGAGAATATTTTACTGGAAAAGAAATGTAATACAGTGAACATCAGTGAACATTTTACACAAATGTTCAGTATCAACATTTGTGACTTGCTAGATATATACTCGTTATATGTGAATTCACAATGTTTCATCATTATATTAATAGAAAACCTAACGTGAGCATTACAGAAGTACAGAAATATTGCACTTGGAGACAATAATAAATTGACCATACAGACTTTTATAGACATTTAGGTTACACCCTTAAAACTCCCTTCAACTGCCTGAGGAAGTTTACAGGTCAGCCACTTTCTGTGACATTTTGGAACTTGCAAGCTTGCCCTAGGTTATAAATACTAAAACAAGAAAATTATACAGAAGGAACAACTTTGTCAGCACTGACAAGATGTGTTTTATGTCGACAATGTGAAAAACTATTAAGGTATAATAAGACTCTACAGTGGTACATTTTATGTCATGGTGAAAAATTGAGTTTAAATTGAGTTCAGGCTCATTAAATGCTACAGTGGTTTGGACTAGAGTTGATTTAAACCGAAACTATGACTGCCCTGACCGGCTGGTAGCCAATCAAAGCTCTATTTGTGAGATCTGGTGATGTGTGGAAATACTGTGACTAGAGCTCTTTATCACAGAGAGATATTTTGTTGAAAGGCATTTCCACACTGGACACTGCATTGGATAACCACTTTATCATCTATATCTGACAGCAGATAAAGAAAACCTACTCCTCCACAGACTAAATGAATATTTCAATTAAATATACCACCTGGCAGGTCTGTTTTCAACTACACTGTGGGAATGCTGGGTGTGTCCCTGCTTTCGCAATCAGTACCTCCCTGCAAATCAAGCTCTGGGTGGGAAAAATTGCAAGATTGTCATGCATGCTGAACTCCTGCAAGGTACATAAGGCATTTAATACATTTGAAATGATTCCATGCGCTTGAGTTGAGGGGCAAATATAAATAAATTACATCATTTTTTAGGTTGTCAAATGTGATCACATCTCTGTCACCCCATCTGCCTCACTTTGCATAACAACATTTGTCTATTTAGCTCCCTTTAGGTGGCAGCATTATTTGTTTCAAACTCCCAGCCCTCCAGGCTACAGCATGCAGTCACAGAGAAGATTGATACCTGGGGTGTTGGTCTTCCCACGAGAGAAGAGGCTAATCTGTTAAACCTTTCAGTCCTGTGACGCTGCGTTTGTCCAACATGTCAGCTCGCTGGTCTCTCTAATCTTATGTGACTGACAGGTAGAAGGCAACATTGTGACACTTAAAAAAAAAATGCAGCTTGTGGAGCATTGAAAACATCGGCTGTTGGCAGCTGGGTCTTAAAGCCTTTGGAGAGGCAGAAATGTTTGAAAAAAAAAAACAGATTCCAGGAATCTGTATCTTCCCTTTGATGACTTCTAGGGGGGGAATTAGAAAGGAATCCAGTGAGAAATGGGGGTTAGAAGAGGAAAAGTTTCCCTTTCGTCAGAGGCCAAGGCACCGCATTGCAAGGATTTGTGGTTTGATTCCTGTTATGGATACTTATGCTAAAAATGAAAGTATTCATGCTACTGGGAAAACCATTTGGACAAAAGGTTTCAGACAAGTGGCTTATTTATTTCACAAGAATACAAATATCAAACCAAGATACTGGAGGGATTTACGTGCTTTCCAGGGTTAATATGGAGTTCATTAACATGAAGACGTTGTGGAATTACTCCAGAGTGTGCATTTCAGCTGGATCCCAGCGGGGGCAGCACAGAGATTTAAGACAGATATACTGTAGTTACTTTTGTGATAGGCAATTAATTAGTAAAACAGATCAGCAATTGTTTTGGCATTTTCACACTGAATGGATAGTTGTAAAACAGGGAACACCCTTTAGATTTATTGACAGCATAAGTCCATATAACATACGCTGTCAAAACCCAACACCCTTTGGCATTCTCACTGAATGAGTAGACTTTAAAAGAAGATGCCAGTGGTTTGACATGGCTGCACCACAGGCTGCAAAAATACAGCTGATGCACAGCTGTGTTCATGCCATAGATTTGACTCATTGTAATGAGACTGCCTTGATAACCACTGTGCATATCTTTGGTTTATTTGGCACCTACTGAGATAAATAGACACAAATGTGAAAAGACTATTTATGGAGAATGGACAGATCATATAGCACACAAGCACAAGTAAGAGTGAACTGGACAGTCCTTTCTCTGAACAGAGCTGCATTTCCAGACAACAGAGGAAAGCTGTGATTCTTATTAGTCGAGCCTTGGCAGTGGCTAGCAGTGCGGACTGGAAGCCATTAACAGCTTGTGAATGTCGACGGTGCAACACTCCCCCAATTAGCAGTGCTCTGCAAGCTCGGCTTCAGATAGACTAGCCAAGCAATCCTTAAGAGACACATCAAGATGATGTGAATAAACTATAAGTAGCAGATGAGGGCTCCCATTTCAGAAATTCAGGAACAAAGCACTTAAATGGACCACCATAACCTCTGACTGAATTCAGAGCAATGTGTCAATGTGTTTGACACACAAAGACTTGATGTATGAACACGCATGCAGTTAGTTGATAAAAATGTTGAAAAGTATAATAGAAAAAGGCTGTTTGATCACCATAACCAACTCTTCCTTTGTTTCCATTTTTGTGTTAATAAGATGTTTAAAAAAAAAGAAGTTTAAGGAACATATTAATAGAAGGGACTGAAACAGAGTGAGTGGGATGACATTTAGCAAAGTCTTGGGCTTGGACCACTGAGCCACCAGGTCAGCCTAGACATTTTATTTATGTCTGACAGTGACTGCATGGAAACAAAGGATGTACTAAGCTGCTTGTTTCCATTTACCAAAAGCACAATGTGCATAGATTTCGAAAATGTCTTCTGCATAAATAAAGGTAACAGTGGGATATAGCACTGTTGCAATGGAAGGATAAAGAGCAACATTATGCAGTTACAAATTTGGTAAATGCACAGTGTAAATTCAGAGATTATAGTTCTTTTTTCCAGACAGTTATTTTTGCATGATGATAATTTTGAACTGTCTGTGCCTAAATTAGCCTTTAATCTTTTCTTGCATAGTGCCCTTGCACACACTAATTTCAAATGAACTAAAATTGCAACTATTATTCTTTATAAAACTAAGTATTTAACCTTAAGGACAACCTGAACCTTGTAAGACATTAAATTTAAGGTATTAAACTCAAACCCAGACTGGCATTTATTATGTTCCTCAGCTCCTTGGTGAAAGGACTTTCCTGTTGGTTGCAGTTTGTGTCAGTCTTTTATGTAGAAAATAGCTGATCCAGCAGACCAAGGCAGACATAATGGAGTGTTCTGTCCTCAAACTAGTCTTCTGAAATATGTGCAGTTGTGGATATTACAATAAGAAGATAATATATGCAGACTGCGCCATAGAATAATTGACAGGATCTGGTGAATGGTAAAAGGTTGGACCTTTTTTTCTAGGTTACGTGACGTATCAAAGTGCAATAACTTGTGAGTCACCTCCTATCACTACCAAACTCCCTGAACCCCCTGCCCCTTTAGAAATAACCTAATTTTCAAGCTATGATTACCTCATTTCCAGCACTCTTTGTTCTTACACAGCACAACCACACATACGTATTTCTGGTAACTAAAATGACAGGTTCAGCTAACTATGTTGAGATGACAATTCTGAAATAGCATCTTGGGAGACATCTGGAAAACAATATCTTCTCTTTCACATGAAGTTGCAAACCACTTCCTTGCACAAGAGAGCTTTGAGTAAGCAACAAGGTCTGTTGTGCGTGAAAAAAGTGTTTTTACTCTCTCACTATACACCACACACTGCAATTGAGGTTGGTGTAAAAACAGACCTTAATTTCATCATGCCAACGGTAAAACTCCTGCATGGCTTTGCCAGTCATTACCATCTGCTTTAACAAAGATTTTAGTCTTAACTTCTCTATCTAAATTTCTCTAGTCACATTGTAGATTTTATGTATTTAGTTTGTGCTGTTATCCAGAGAAACATAATGAGCGGTTTTTATCTTGAGAGTGTAAAACTTTTTTCAATCCATTACAGCAGACAAAGTGGGTAGAGTGATCTTAATGCCAGCGTAGCAGTGCAGTTTAATTCTGGATTGGGACCTCCACAGAGACAATGATGTATGTTTTGTTTGCTCTTTTAACCCACAACGCCTACCACCCAACACCCCTCACGCTCCATTCAACAGACTCCTTCTCTTCTGTGTTTTAACAACCTCTTCGCCCCGGCCCGTTCGCTTTCCCAAAATCAGTTCCTGTGAATTACAGACCGGGTCTTATTTTTTTCCCCCTTCCATTCCATAGAAGTGGTGGGGAGGAATTATTGCTTGTTTAAATATAAAGTAAAGTGCTGGCCCCTGCGTGGCACGAGGTTCCAGTAGCTGCTTGACCACAGAGGAAACAGAGTGCTGCTGTTCTAGCGTGCTCCTCCTCTGTCGGAGGAAGGTTCAAAGTAAAACCAAACTGAACCTGCAGAGGCCAAAACTTCCTTTTCCCCCTCATGGTTTCCGCACCTTCTAGAGTTGGAAAATGAAAGACAAACTTGGCCTCTTGTTCCGTCATACAGTTGGTGGCAGATATTTCACCTCACAGTAGAATAGTTTCATTCTGCTATAAGTATTTGAATTTAAAAAAAAAAAAAATAATAATATGTATATATATATATATATATATATATGATTTTATTTGACTTTATATTCATCTGATAACACTAACCCTCATATGATTATTTAAGTAATAATCCAATACATTCTCATATAGATATGGATATAAAACCTCATCTCTGAAGTATTGATAATTGTCAAGTGCCAGAAGCAGGCACTGAATTTCTGTCCAGATTTGTAGTTTAGTTTACTAATGCTTGATCAAATAGTTCCTAATTTAAATTAACAATTTTCTGATTTTAGACTATTTTGGTTTAGTGTATATAAGTTCTTTGACAGCTACTTGTGTGTTTGTTAAATGAAGAAATTCCTTTTGTAGAAAAACAAGTTTAAATTTCACAAAATAAACTATTGACCAAGTATTATTTTCATATTATTTGGCACCTGGAAGTTGCTCAATGTCCTCTGATATATATTCTTTAATAATAATAATACTAATACTAACAACAACTTTATTTGTATAGCACCTTCCCTACAAACAAGAAATGCAGCTCAAAGTGCTTTATGGCAAAAGAAATTCCATGCACTAAATGCTTCACATCAAAAAAGACATAAATGGCATAAAATGAACATAAAACATGTAAATGTACATAAGAGGGAAAAAGCTAGTGAAAGGCTAAGGAGAAGAAACAAGTTTTTTGCTTTATTTTAAAACTATCGAGCGAGCCGGCTTCCCTGATATCTATCAGTAGACTGTTCCATAGTTTTGGGGCGTAATTGACAAAGGCTGCTTATATTCTTTATATATATTTTCATACTATTTACCTAATATTGTCATTCTGTTTCTCCATAGTCTAATTTCATCATTGCATGTCTGTCCATCCCAGAAGAGGGATCCCTGGTCTGTTGTTCTTCTTGAGATGTCTTCTTTATTTTTTGGGAGGAGTTTTTCCTTATCTGAATTTAGCATTTAAGGATAGAGGGTGTTGTATGTTTTACAGATTATGAAGCCCTTTGAGGCCGATTTGTCTGCAAGCTGCTATTTGCACTAGAAGTTGTAATTCAACAACATTCATTATCTCTACCACAGGAAGCTTGTACATGCAATGATAAACTGTTTACTTTCAACATATATTTTCGAAAAATACAGCCTTGATACCCAGCATGACACTGAATCCTGTGTCAGTTAGTAGTTGCTATGAACAATGTTGTTTTGGGTTTTAAGGGTGAGGAAAGAATGCAATAACAATGTGTATGAGGGATAAAAGAACAGGAAAGCTTTTCAAGCAGAAAGAGAGAGGATATAAAGCGCCATCAGTGACCTCAGTTGCCTATTTGTGCTTGTCAGATTGCACAGTGCTGCAGGCCATTAGGGATTAATGAGGAGTAGAGCTGTTTACTTAAAGCAAGTGAACAGAACTAAAACATGACAGGTTAAAACATGGCAGTTGTCTCTTCAGTTTATCTCCGGGCTTTTGTCAGCGAAGGGATCAGGGACAAAGGGATTCTGTGTATGTGTGTGTGTGGTCTTAAGACCAGGACAGAAAAAAAGAAAGTGAAAGAGAATGAGGGATTGGAAGAGGATCAAGGTAAAGATGACTAAAGTCTGAAGTCTTTTTTAAAAAATATTTTTTCAGATATTTGAATTTTACAGTAGTTATTCAAGCATGTGTTTGAGGCAGAACTGTAGAGGCAAAAAAAAAAAAAAATCTCACTGCTTCAATTCAAATTTAATGGGTGGATCCAAAGAACTGTAGTTATTCTGGTAAGATAATTTTTGACTAGCCAAGCTGGTTCCTAACCTCTGAATCACTGCCCACATCTCTGATTCATTCAACAATTTAAATTGGTCTGGTGTTGAGCTCATTGATGGCTGTTTCCCTGGCTCGGAGAAACAATTGGCCAATCTGAGCTTTGTAGGCAGGAATAAGAATGGTGATGCAATCCTCCTTCAGCTAGATAGTTAACTAGTTATAACCATGAAACATTGGGGCAGAAAAATAGCAACAGTGGTGACTAGTACTGATGGCACTGATGTAGCTGTACTTGTTGTGAGTTTACTTACAGAAATAACATTTTATATATATATATATATATATATATATATATATATATATATATATATATATATATATATATATATACTGGGGATCCATAACACTGGAGGGCAGATACAACCGAGGTATTTTGTTTTTTTATATTGTTTTTTTGGCTCCACCCATTGATATGAAGCTCATATCTTAGCAAAGTGTATACATAATCACACTTGACACAAACTTTCATGGTACATCTGTTGCATGGGCCTCTCCCTGATGCTCTGTAAGAATTTAAGGTTATGCTGTACAAAACTCTGGATACATTTTTCTACCTGCATATCTCCCAAAGGTCTGAAAGGTGAATGGAAAATGTTATTACAGTCTTGGTTGCGGGCAAAAGAACAAGAAAAATAATAGGAAACAGAAGAAAGAAAAAGTGGTTATGTTCTTTTGCCAGATATATATTGTAGGACTAAATATAGAGTAAAATAACATGGGTATCTTTGTAAAATGGAATACTGTAAAAAGCACATAAAAGCGGATATTACTTTTGGGCTAATGTATGTGAGGATAAAACATGAAAAGAAAATGAGACAGACAGACAGCAGCGTGACAATTTTCCACACAAAAAGCACTTCTATCTCTTAATTCCTACTTTCATTTCAGGGGCTTGAATGAATCCCCCTGAGGGTCAGACCTCTTTGTGAATGGCAAGCCACTTATTTTCTCCATCTCAGTCTCAAGCAACACCATCAGTGACACTGAGACACCTTGACTGGATTTCTAGATACAGTACAGGTTTAAAGGATATGGTTTTATATAGATCAATAAAATAGGACATAACAGTTATTAGTTATTATGATTATAAATGTGGCAACAATACTAGACACAGAAAATGAGAAAATGACTGAGTTTGAAACCACTTGAAGTCAATTTTGTCCACTAAAAGACAATCTGTAATCTGTAACTCCAAGAAGTAGCACAAGACAGAGTGTTGTTTTGAATTGTTGTGCTGTTTTGGAACTACTCCAGGGTCTGTTGCAGAAAATTCCAGTTTCAATCCTTTCAGGAAATGTATGTACTACACCCTTAGGAGGGAAACTTTGTACTCACCTCTGTCAGTGCAGAGATTGTGGACATTTTGTTTTCCCTGTGTAAAAGTGAATAAGACGTTCTGGCGTCTGTGCATCCTCATAAGGAAAATAAATGATGGTACAAGTGCCAGATGTTCCAAAGTGCTTCAACATAATTTCTCATCAAAATGCTCAAAACCTGCAGTACACTAAAGCAGAAATGTATAACCAATTAAGACAATTAAGCCAATTAAGAGAGCATGCTATGCAACAAGGAAATTATTTTAATTGTGTTTGGATGGAGAAAGTTTGCATACTGCCATGTCAACTCCCTGAGGTTGGTGCATTTACAAATGGAGATAGAAGCTGAAACATTATATGACAGCTAAACTCTCAACAATATAAACTCACAATGCACGTTTTTCAGCTCCTGACCATTGATACTGTACTTACCACAGGCAGAAGGGAGTAGTGGATGCAGAATCCTGGCTCAGAGGGGAAGTACTCATCAGAGATGAAGCGGATCCTGATCTGACTACCTTTGGAAATGTGAGTAGTTGGTACTGACTGGGATCCACACCAGCGACCCAGGATGGTCTTTTCAGTCGGATCCTCTATCTCCACAAAATCATACCTAGTAGGGTGAGACAGAGAAACAGCAGGACGTTAACACGAAATATGACTTTTCTCAGTTATACTACAACTATGAGCCAGTACTTGCTGGGTTTTGGCATTCTTGTGGTACAGTTCGACCTCTACACATGCATGTTAGTAGATTTTAATTGCATTTTTGCTTGTTAAAAGTTTGTCAGCACCTTTAATACTTGCCATGGTGCTGTTTCCTTGGCATTGCCTCGCCCTTCTGGAGAGATTGTTAATATAAATGGAACTGCCCAGGGAAATAAAGGCTTAACCAAATTAAACAAGAAAAAAAAATCTTGAACAGCAGGTTACAGTTACAGTTTCTCAGCGGTGAGAGATGAGATTATTTATTGCCTGAATTAAATGAATAAAAATGAACTGGAGATTGCTAGTGTGTTCAGGACAAATCTCAGGTTGGCTGACAGTGCAGCATAAGCGGCTGTTCTTACTGTTTAGCAGTTATGAATGCTGATGTAGCTTTTTGACAGGCACTGATGCTATTTGTAGTCATTGAAATATAGTTTTTCATTAAACCTTGAACTAGTTACACTGTATGTTGACTCTGGGAGAGCTCCAGGCCTCTTTAACTGGACTACAAAACAAATTCTCAGCTGTTTGAAAAACTCACTTTGTAAACAATTACATTTACATGACAGTTGTTTTGTGCTAGATAGACTGCTGAGTTTAGACATAGATATGATATGAAGCTGTGCTTTCAGATATCAGATATCAGCTGGCCACCTCGTTGTTGCTTGTGCTTTAGGTGTTTTGTTGGTATGCGTCCAGCTCACGCTGAAGCTGCTGCTGTTACTTTTTCCGGCAGGGAAGCAGCAGCAACAAGAAGTGCTGTCTCTCTCTCTGTCAGAGACAGAGGGAGAGCAGCAACAAATCAGTGACAACAGGGAATCAGGCACATGGCACGGGAACCCGCAGTAGCAGCAGCTTCAGCACAAGCTGGACGCAGACTGACAAAACACCGACAACACGAACAACACAGAGGCGGCCAGAGGGGTGGAGAGGAGGAGGAGGAGGAGGAGGCACCTGCACTGTGACTCGCTTTCTCCCCCTCTGCCTCTGTTATCTCTCCCTCTCTCTCTTCACTCTCCTCATCCCTCTTCTGATAGGACATGTATATATATATACGTTGGCTGGTTGGCTGCAACCAGGCTAGGGTGGGAGGCACGTGGCCAAGCTCCCTCTGCCATATCAATCTGTTGGAGCTCATAGCGGTTGAGAAGGTGCTGCACCATTTTTCCCCACAGCTGAGGTGGAAGCATGTCATGGTGTGGTCAGACAACACCACTGTGGAGGATTACCTCAACAGACAGGGGGTGTCAGATCCCTGGTCCTGCATAGGGTAGACTCACAGGTCAGTCTAAACACTTTGCTCATAGAGACTGAAGACGGGTCTTTAGGGCGGCCCTTCATATTGGGGCAGTGACATGCAGTTCACAATGGAGGAGAATTGGGGGGAGAGCATCATTTCTTGGAATGTGTGTCGTTGACAAAATGTAAGAGGTGTAAGTTTGTTAGTGGTTGTTCTCACTGCGGTTCAAGCAACTACCATATATTTAGAAATCCCCAGACTTCGGTAAGTGGAGATCTCCAATTGTCTGGTATCACAAGACTATGTACAGGGTGGCGGTGACTGTCCTGACCTGGGCAGATCACCACCTCTGCTCTGAGAGCCTGCCACATTCTGGGGTCTCTCAACACAGGGGAGGACTTGTTGTCCAGGGTGATCCACTCCAGGAGGAGTGGGGCCGCTCCTTGAGCTGCTGTAGTCTCCATGATTCAGAATGCGCATGCCCCCTCTACCTCAAGGGCTTACTCATTAGTGGGTATTTGCGGACTGGTGTGAAGCCAGGGGCCTCCCTTGAAGGGTATCTTGGATATCCTGCAGGGTTTATTCGACAGTGGTCGCACCGTATCCACCTTTGGGGTGTTTGTGATGGCAATTACGGTGGGCCATAATGGTCTACATCGCTTCACCACCAGGAACTACCCCTTGGTGAAGCACTTCCTATGAGGGGCCCACAGGCTGAGGCCTCCCACTCATCACTCATCTGGACCTCCAGACAGTGCTGGACTGCCTAGCAGGTCCACCTTTTGAACCTCTGGATCAGGCAAACCTAGAGGTGCTGTCTATCACGATGGCGCTCCTCTTAGCCCTGGCATCAGCTAAGATGGTAGGCGAATTGTCCGCATTGTTGATGCACCCCTCCTGCTTGTCTTTCAGTGATGATAGGGGGTCGGTGGACCTTTGACCAAATTCGGCCTTCAGGCCTAAGGTCATCACCTCCTCGTTCAGGTTGAGGATTATTCGCTTGAAGGCTTTCTTCCTCCCTCCTCACACAGACAGGAAAGAAGAGCGTCTTCACACTTTGTGCCCTGTGCGTGTGCTCAGATATTATGTGAAGTGCACAGTGGCCTTCAGGAAGACATACCAGCTATTGCCACGGCGGTCGGACTCAGGGAGCCTCTTGCTCACTGGATCAGTGATGCGATCTGAGGGGACATCGTCTGGAACGGACTAAGGTGTTTTTTGTGTGGGTTTGGACTAGTGTTGGTTCAGGCCCAGCTGGGGCCACATCTTATCCTTACATCCTTCACTTCAGGTTTTGACCAACAGCGAAACCCACTAGTGGGCGGAGCATAGAAATAGTTGTTACCTGGATGTAACTCCAGTTCTATGAGTACCACAACTACAAGCCCAATAATGAAGTCCGTTAGAGGGCTACACACGTACTCATAGAACTGGAATTACATCCAGGTAACTACTATATATTTTAAAATACACTGTATTTTTCTGACTATAAAAATAACAATCACTGAATAAAATGCAGGAGCTGTTGCTGGCTGAAAATGAAATATTATAAGTGGAAAAATTTCTTTGCATTCTTTAAAACAATACTGGTTTTGACATGATGGTTTTAACAGGTTTCATGGATCAACTGTCATGCAATTCACTCACACAAATGATAATATACATTTCAGTTGAGAAAAGCATAAATAAAATCATCATTTCTATCAGTGCGCTAAATATTTCTTGTTTGTTGTGGTGATCAAACTTTGTGACCCTATAATTATGTGACAGTCTCTCCCTCCACTGGTCACCTTGCCAACCCATAATACTGGTAAACATTATGAGGTGGAGAAGCATATGGCCATGCTCCAGACTCCTTTGGTGTGCCAAGGCTAACATCAATCAACCTCAGCACTTAAGACACGCAGAAGTTCAGGAGTTCAGTCTTTATTATTTATACCTGTGTGTGTAACCAGTGGCTTCACTGCATTCAATAAAGCCTTGTTTTACTGACTCTTCACAGTCTGGGATTAATCACTTTGCCATTTGCATCAACAGGCACGCTAACCTCTCAGTCAGTGCTGCCAATTCGGATATTTGGATTTCAAGGACATTGTTTACATTTTGCACAGGCTTGACAGATTCAGTTCAAGCTGGTTTCAATAAAACAACATGGAGGGACACGAGCAAGACTAAAAATGGATTTTTCTGTGATGTTAAATAAACTGAAGGGGAGGGGTGTCGATAACTTTACTGACTCTGCTGCCTTTGATTTGGAAAGTTATACAGGAAGTTTGTCAGCAGTACAAACAAACTTATTGGGAAAGGTTAAACTGAAATTGTACGTCTGCAAAAGGGTATATTCACAGATTTCATGTCATGTTTAAATGTGCAAATGGTAGATAAACTAGTTGATGCATAAAACATTTATTTATTTAAATGCAAACCAGACTAACATGAATATAAAAATGATTTTGGAAAAGGATGAGACATCAGTTTAGCTTCTTGGTGCCTTCTCGATGGAGGTCAGTGGAGAGGGAAGCTTTGCTCACTAAAAATCATCCTTCAGACAGCTCCAGAGCTTTGACAGATGGCTCATCAATAATGCAGGATGCCCTGATCATTACACATCGCCATGTGTTCAGAATCACCATGTCAAACAGCGGTTTCTCAGATTTACAAATGCACTGACATATATACCAAACTGTTGTACAGTCACAGTGAAGAGAATCCAAGCAACAAAGACATTTTATATACAGCACAAACAGATAGGATTACTTCCCTGTACACTGCAAGGAAAATGTGTTCAGTACTCACAAATCCCTCTCCTACATAGTTTGCAGATTAGTAGCACAAACACTGTTTTTTAGTCCTCTCCTTTCAGACTAAAGACAGTATAAATACATAGAGTATAAATGCCTTTCTGAGAACAGTCCTGTCTGTGAGCCGTCAAGCACGACTCTGCTGCCATGCCAACCGGCAGCAAGACCAATCCCTCTCCAATATGCCTCTCCTCCAGTGGATTTGGTAAGAATGCTTTTCATCGTGCCACAGACAAACAGAATAGCAGATGAGCATCTCAACTACACAGCCTCTCTCTCATCTTAGCAAAGACTTCTCGCTCCAGGCTTGCTACCAGAGTCAAACGTGTCTCCCACTGTTGTTTGTTTTATCCCAGGCCATTGCTGTGAATCACTGGACAGGAGATTACAGGCTTGTTTATTTGCATCACATTGTGCAGCAACACAAGGGTAAGAGCAGTATATCAATAACATTATGTATGAATGTTTTTTTTGCTGTAACACCATTGGAATGAAGGTCTAAAGGGAAATACTGTGAATAAATTTTTAAACACACATGAAAGATAAAGTAGATATGCAGACTAGGCCAGAGGCTTATGTATGTGAGAGTGTGTGTGGGGGGACAGAGAGTGTGTGTGCGCATGTACTAAAAGAGGGAGAAGGAAAGAGGACGAGAGAAAAGACAAGTACTGCAGATAGACTTGTGAATTTGTGTCTGTTTCTGCTTGTGATTGCATGCTGCATTCATCTGTCTGCCAACCCTGCCAAGAGTGTGTATCTTGGGATCCAATCAAAACCTGTTGGGCCTCAGTTGGGGTGGTGAAGAGAATGAAAAATGCAGGAGCTGGAGTGGTAGACGTGGCGATGACTTGAATGACCCTGGAAAAGGATGTTGTTATTGTCTCTCGCCCCTCTCCCTGAGGACGCTGACTAGTGCAGTCTTGTAAAAGCAGGACGGCACAAAAGTTGTCAGTCTGCACCCTGCCCCACTGTGGAACTTTCCCTCACGGGGTTTCGACAGCAACACTAACCTCATTCGTCAACAGGCACCTGGCCCACCAAAGAGGCGTGCTGGGGGGCTCAGATTACCTGCTCTCACATACTGTGTCTTAGTTTTTCTTATAAGCAACAACCAGTAAAAAATAGATACAGGCAGTACACTGTGCAACAGGACCATGAATTCTGGATGGCAATACATTACAGCAAATTACCGTATTTCCTCAAATAGTGGCCGGGGCCTTTATTTACCTCAACTGCAGAGGATACTAGGCCTTTATTGGAAGCAGGTTTACATTAGAGAGAGGCCTTTGTTTCTAATTTTCTCTGTTTGAAAAGTATATTTTTGCATATTTTAGTATGAAGGTTCCTTGTTTTCTGATCTGCTTCCGTTTACTCTGTTAAATTATTTTTACTGCATTACCGGTAATTATGGTAATCCACTTACTCTGACATGCAGAACAATAATTCTAGCACTTGAGTTCCACCTGGAATGTTTTGGCAGTGCACCACTTAGCAGTTGCATGTTGGTAGCATGCTCATGGATGCTCGCTGGCTTAGCCAAGTTACCCTGGTTACCCTGGCTACCCATGCTCATGTAGTGTCGCTGCTGTCAATATTATTAAAATATACGCTGTTATCCCCGTATTTAAATGATATCGCATCTCCTCCATCCCCCTCCCCTCTCTGTGACAGTCAGTTAGAGGGCTATGCAACTCATAGAACTGGAGTTACATCCAGCTAACTACCTTATGCTTAACTGGCATGCACATTATATAACAGGCACCAGGAGTTTATCCACCCCTTTTTTTTCCCCGGCCTGTTTTTGGGGCTGGCCTTTATTTGTTTGTGTCGATCATGCCCCTGGCCAGTATGAAAAACCCAGCTTTTAATAGACTATCGTCTTTTATTTGAGGAAATATGGTAAATCAAACCCAGTCTCTCGACCAAAATCAGCACCAGAATCATAAACAACTCACTAATCAATGAAACTGACACTGCAACAGAAGTATAATGAATGCCTCATCTTCCATTCATTTTAGGTTATTTCTTATAAGGTACATTCATCTAGTGCTACCATGTCCAACATCTAAGCCTTGTCAGTGCTGTCGAGAACTGTAATTTGCTTTGTCATCCATTAGGGGGCTCTCCAGGAATGATTAGCGAGGTCACCCTCCCCCAGCTCTTCTCCACCTTCCCCCGACTGGGCTCCTCCATGCTAACCAGTCAGTTGTGATATATTGACAGCAGGGCACTGAGCATAATGCACAGAGGGTAAATTGATCGTTGGTGCTTGGGATCCCTGTTTAAATTGAAAGGCAGCAGAGACAAACCCAGGCAGTAATGAAAGTGGGCTCCTCAATAAAATAGAGGATGTACTGTATGTATGCCAATCAGAAGTGTTTTTTGAGCAATCACGTGAGCAGCTTAAAATATCAATTAAATCAAGTAAAACATGCTGGTCTGTACCACGTCACCACAGTGTCTTGGGCAAAACAAATCACTCTGCTGCTGGGTTTTCAATATTCACAAGCTGTCATGGCAGACCAAAGGCAATTTCACAAATGGCCACACTCTGACTCTAAATCTTTAAAGATGGTCTAGAACACAGGCAGGACACGTCCTTACCTCCACCCAACACGTATCTGACATACCAACCGAGGAAGCCCCCATTTAATGAGAGCTGGCCAGGCGAGCAGAGGAAACTCTTAATGAAACACTGTATACTTCTGCAGGAGGTTATCCTTTTACAAATGTGATGGACAAGATTGTCTTTCAGGCAAAAATGCATGGATCACTGAAAGTATACCCTAAGCCAATTCAGTGAGGGGGATCCTGGTAGAAAAATTATCCACTCATCCCCGTGCATCTCTGGTGCATGCTAACCCTTTAGCTCACATTACAATGGAAGGAAAGGAAAGAAAGGACAGGTACATATTCCAAAATAATGCGATACAAAATTATAGCCTAATATTCAGAATTACTGTATAACAAATTTAAAGTTCATGTCATGTTGTTGAATTCCCTGACAGTCTGTTAGCATAGAGAAACATTGATCACCACTGGGTCATTGTCACCATGAATTAGATGTATTCTTCCTTTACAAGGCTAAGAATATTTAGATCTGCTTGTATTTATAAGGAGACATCATAATATTGATCTAGTATGTTCTTACTTGCATAGTCCATCTTCGGGGTCCTCTAGACCAAACCTCTCATCAAAGGTGAGCTGGATCTTCATGTTGCTTGATGCCACTAGTCTCCAGACCAACACGGTATTCCTGGGATAAGCTTGTGGGAAGTCTGGGCTGTGCACCATTCCCTCTCCAGATACTGTTATTATCTTCTCCTGTTGGGATTCTTGCACTCCTAAAAGAGAAAACAACAACAACAAAACAAACAAACAAACAAATAAATCAATGTTTTGCATTTTTTTTTTGATTTAACAGAAATTTGATTGGTTCAAAGATATTCAGTTAACCCACAGAGATCAATAACCATGATTTGAATTTAGAGGGATTTGTCGAGGGAGGCAAAGCTTACAACAGGAAGGAGGTAGTATATCCAGGTGCTCAGTATAAATGGTGAAAGCAGTGTTTTGACCATAGATGATCTTCACTGTCTCTCCGACTCAGTTTTGCTTACTTTTGTGTTGTGATACAATGTCTTGACTCCATGAACCTAAAACATTAGCTCAATCAGCAGAGCACTTCCAAGCAAACACTGCCAGAGGATTTTACCAAAGCTCCTCTCATAAAGCCATCAATGCCCATTGGGACCAGTGACTGCAGGGTTTTAATCACACTGACGAAGCGTGTCACTCAGTCCCCCAGGGCTCAATCAGACCCTGTCACCTTCAGGAGAAAAATTGCCAGGATACTTCCACCTGAGCCTCAACAAACACCACAATGACAACACCCTGAAGTCATGCTGATCACACAACCCTTTTTAATTCATCAGGTCAAAATAATAGATCAAATGATAATATGTAAGAGGAGATGAGAAGAGGATTTTTATATTTTAAGTTATCAAAATTGATAAAATGATTATTTAGGATAAATGTAGCATTGATTTATCATATTTAAAATAACTTATGGTGCCACAGCATAATAGTCATTAACAATTGTCCATTAATACAACATTTGTGGAAATTCACTTATTTGTCTTACAAGGAGAAGATTAGTTTCATTCTGGCCTAGCTTAGCACAAAAGCAGGGAGTTAACAACTAATCTTTTTTTTATATAAGTGAGAAATTATGCCTTTAAGTAACTCCCAAATGGTCTTGTTTCTTGTTAGCAAACAGGTTGGCAAACAAGTGCTCAGAATTGTATATAGTGTGCCAAGGTGCCAAGGACACAGGTCTTGCAGGCCATCCTATTAGTCAGAAAATGTGTGAGCTAGCAGATTTTTGAACTGCATCATCTTGTTTTCTATTTCTATACATGTTAAATATGCAACAGTTAAATACTTCAGCTGTAGAGTTGAGCGTGCACTTTTGACAGAGCTAAGCTAACCTTTTCCCTCTGTGTACAGTCTTTGCGCTAAGCTAGGCTAAACCTGCCATGCGCTATGTTTGCAATGAATGTACAAATGAAAGTGACAATGATCCTCTCAAATCACTCTTGGTTTGACAGAGAATAAGGAAAATTCACAAAATATTGTATCTAAATTTAAGAGAGCAGCAAAATCTTCCTGGTTTGTCCCATAAAGGAATATTGCACTCTAAAGCTATGCAAAAAGAAATTATTTGGATTGCAGTATGGAGGCCGGCGGACAAGGCTACAAAACATTGCGCTTGACTTTTTTTTTTCTTTTTCTAAACAATGTGGTGATGTTTTGGTGTTAAAATCCTACATGTGGCATCTATCAGCACTAAGGAGTTTGGGATGACACAAATTGACAGCACAGCAATATAGGCTACTAATAACAAGTCTGACTCAACATACTGCTATAAGTATAAACATGCGGTGTTGAAATTTTGATGACATTCTTTCTTAGATGATTTCAGACTATCCCCAGCCTTTCCTCAGTTTGTTTAAGTGGTATTTAGTTTTGTACCACTGATGATCATTCAGTATTCACAAGCCAATCCAATATATCTACACGTCAGAGGAGCCAGCAGGGGTTTAATGTGCTCAGGAGACGGAGTGTGCTGCTGGAGGTTTGTTCATTAAACGGATGAGTAACCATTTCCCCAGTGCAACTTGTTTGGACAAATTTATATTTGAAATACATTTTGAGCCTGATTACTCTTTATTTTGCCATAAATTTGATTTAAGGATGTGATTCATGCCCAGCAGTGTGATTCATGCTGGGGTTTTTTGCTCGCAATAGAAACAAAAACACAGATCACGCAGATCAAGTCTGTGCCAGGTGCTCACCCTAATTCAGTTCCACACCAACTCTGAGTTGCTCAGGATGGTTCCAAGGACAACAACTCTGTCTGAAGGAGTGGTCACTGAAAATATGTGAGTGAAACCAATGACAGCTGGGTTCTGTCTGTATTTCACTGGCAATACCCATTCTGGTAATTCAAAGTCAATAACAATTTGAACAGAATTGTTGAATGAAAGCACATTCACTAAGTGAAGTATTAAACATTCAATATTTGGTAATATATTTGCTCTAACAACAAGAGAATGTTGAGAATAAGAGAATGAATGGGGAAGTTTTGAATTTAATTAATAGATTTTTTTTATTTGCAGCAACAGTCCAACATTTTGATCTACATGAAATCTGTACTCACACCAAAAGTTGGTATATGATGCTTCTGCATTTTGTGCTTGCCTTTCAGTTTTGTTTAGGTCTTAGTTTTTGACTGGAAGGTCAATCTGTAATCCAATGAAAACCAGCATTTTTTTATCAAGATGCAACCCAACAGCCACACTTTTCCTCCTGGCATCTGACTGATGCTGTCTATCAACGTAAGTCGATAAAACTTAAATGACACCTTTTTTTAAAAAAAAAAAACAATTACTTCAGATTAGAGATATCACTTTGATGTTTTCATTTGGGTTTGGTGGTGAGCCAGGTGGGAAAAGAATGAATGACGTGCCAGATCCAAAGAAAAACATAGCCCAGGCATGATTTCTCAATGAACAGGCTCTTTCACAACTGTGTGAAGACCTGGCCTCAAGTGCAAACTTTCATCAAATATGGGTACTTTTTTTTAGAGCAAATCAAACTGTTATTTCAGTCAAACATGTATTTCTTGCGGATTGAAAACAGACATTTTATGTAGCATTGGATTGAAAAGTAAGCCCATTGAACCCATATTTCTTGGTCTAGGAATCTTTTAGGACTACACCTTTCAGGGTTAATAACAGCATGATCAGTTTTGTTCCTGCAGTCAATATTTCTTTGATGTCTTTTCTCAAATTATTGAAAAAAAAAGCTGCTTGCCCTTTTAATCTGCGATGCAAGTAGCGGCAACACACTAGGTTTGATTGACTGTTGCTGGCTCAGAAGGAAACAAGCCGATAGTTTTCATACTATTAAAGCTTGGCTCTCCATCACAATGACATGTTTTTAATTACATCCCCATTACTGTGGGCTCTAACACACAGGCTCATAACCTGCATAATTAATAATGATGAAAAACCATGATTCTTTAATATGACTCCAGATGTGCTGTATTGCATGTGTGACAGTAGGTGCACATATGGTATTAATAAGTAACCAAAAAAACAAAAATAAAACATCAACAACAAAAACGTGCACAACTATAAATAGATGTTTACTTTTTGGGGCTTTCCCTGTACATAATTCTTTGCGAAAGTCTGCTAAATGTTGACAGGACTGCCTCTTTATTAAGAGTGTAATTAAAAGGAGCATGTGAAAGGAAAATCTGAGCCTGCTGTTGCAGAGAAAGGGAAAAGAAGGAAAAAAAAACTCTTGACATCAAAGCATTAGGTCCTGATGAAAAGGTATTCCCGAGATCTGCCTGGATGAAATCATACTTAATCCAAAAAGTCTGCAAATATCCTGCTTAATCCTTACACACTCATCACAAGTAATTGCAGTGTGTGGGGGAACAATGTGTTTGCATTCCTGTTCGGTTCAGGTCTTTGTGCATGAAGCTCAAGAATAAACTGTGCAAGTGATTCTTCACTATGGATCTTTTGTACGCTTGCATCAAAGCAGAAACTCCTCTAAAGTGAGCTCTTTCAGGGTATATCAGCTGAAAACCAATATATGATTGAAGAAACATCCACAAGGTCACAAGCCAGCCTTATTCCTTTTTTTCTCCTGAAGCTTTTCTTTATCTATGTAATAAACAATACTGTCTTTTCATGCTTCTTTCTTCAACTTTCCCACTGATATCCTCCCTCTCTGATTTATCCTCCATGCACTGTAAAATGCACAGACACGCTACCACTCGGGCCAGATTCTGGGCGTAACTTTGACTTGAAAATGACCTCACTCTCGGGGTTAACCAATGTCATCTAATGATCAGAGAAGCAGTCCCCTAGAGTGAATTACCTCAAACATGACTTTTCCTTGACCTACTTTTTTCCTCTGTGAGGAAAGTAGAGCCGACTATTAAGGGAGGAAGTGACTCTGAATAAATAGGAGCCTATACAGTGCAGCCATTGTGCTTTGTTCACACGTTAGTGGGTGAACCATTCATGCTGTTAAACATTAACCTTTCCCCTGCCAAAACAAAACTGGAGAAGGATGGACATATGCACACTGTTACATTAGGGCACATTACAGCCCTTCAACATGAATCAAAGCAGCTAATAAACTATTAACACTACTAGTAGTAGTAATGATAATAATAAGAAGGAGGAGAAGAAGAAATGAGTAATATACAAATTAATATAAATACAAGACTGCAAAGTTCAGGGGATACAGCACATTAGAAGATGTACACACAACCAAATTCCACCCCCCTCCCCCCACACACACACATAAAGCCGATGCACCTAAACATGCTGTCACGCAGAAACATTACATACATGCATGCCCAGATGCATTAATAAATGTTAGATGCCTCCAAGCAAAGATTAACTAATGAGAACAGCCCGTTTGTTCAGACTGCAGCATGTTTCTCATAAAAACGGAGAGGGAGGAATGAAAACCACTCATTCTTACCTCTGTTAGGCTCACTAAATTCATCTTTCTTCACATGATATCATTACAGTCTCTTGCTAAAGCAGCCCTTAGCTTTGGAGTTTATCTGGTGGTCACACTGACTGATATAGTCAACATAATTTTGGCTTTCTTTTTATAAAACCAGCAACATTTTGGCCCTGCTACTATCCAGATCTGAGAAAGGAGTAAATATTTCTGGCTGCTTCAAATATGAGGTTGGCCAAATGATTATTTTCACACATTATGGTCTAAAGATTGTACTAACACTACACTGTGTTCTCCCAGCAACGTCATGCATCAAGAATAACCAGTCATGACAGCCATTTCCTGTCCAGTAATCGACAGCCGAGTCACTGTGACACTAAATCCAAATTGTTTTTAATTTCAGCTCTGTTACCTGCTGATCAAAATGAATGAAAGCCCCTAAGCGACAGAGTTGAGGCAGCTTTGGTCAGGTGATGAAACTGTACCTAACAATGCATTCCCCTTTTTTTTTTTACTACATGGGTTTCAGGTCCGATGCAATCACTCCAACATCTGTTGCTTATTAAGACTGTGCAGTGGTTACTACAGGTGCAGTAAATTCCCGACCCTGCTTATTGCTTTTGGGTTTACAGTCAGTCGGGTAAAAAAGGGCTGAAATATGCCTTGGGAATCTTTCATACCATTAAAAATAATTTGGCTGTGTGGGACTCAGTTCTGTAGCGATTTTAATCTGCCAGGCATATGCTCCTGTGTTACGGTCTAAAGAGGAGGTAGAGCAGGTTTGACACCCAAAGTCAGAGGAGCGGTTGCTGAGATAAGGGCTGAAAGACTAACCCCAAAAGACACTTGTTTGAACAACCTGATGGATGCCTGTATGTTGAATTGGAAAATACAATACACTGACATATCCATTTGCACTCTATGTTAAGATCCTGTGGAGGACTATTTTTTCAGTGCAGGTATGTAGTATAATTTTCTGTAGCCTTCTTTATCAGTATCTGTATGATGTGCATGCACTGTGTTGATAATAATATACAAAAATAAGACATTATTCACTTTGAGAGTAGCCTGATCACGGACATTGACCAAGACATCATTTCAGTGCTTCTGTGGTTCACAAGTAATATCTCTGGTGTTTGATATTATGTGTCATAAAAGCTAACACAACTCTCAGACATGCAGGTTATGCAATTGCAGTTGGGCCTCAAGCCTCTAGATGGCTCACCAAAACTAATTGTGCTGTTACCCACAACGACAACAAAACCACAAATGCCCCACAGCACGAAATGTAGTCACAATATAAATATTATCCATTAATGGTTTTTAAATGAATTCAAATGAATTCAAATTAAGTTGAACAATAGAAAATATCCTTTTAGCCCGCATCACATCAACAAGATGTGTCATGAAGGAGGATAGCGGTTCCACTGTGTGTGATGGGACGCATGACAAATATGTTACATCACCAGTCATGGAGGACATAAGAGCATGATAGAAAGGTTGCTGAGACTTATGAAGATCCATTAAGACAGACAGTAGCAGGGCTGCCAGGCAAGCTTTTTCCTCCTCATGTTTTTTTTTTAAATCAACAGAAATGGGAGGAAAAAAAGCAAAACATCACACTAATAATCTTGTATTTGCTGTCCAGAGTATATTGTAGCTCCTCCTTCTGTCTAGTTCACTCTCCAAACTTCTTGAACTTCAAGTCCTGTCATCAACAGGTGGAAAATTATGACCCATGAAAGCTCTTTAAGTAAAGAGTCAAAGGTCACAAGAAATGCAATCAGTCCCAGCACTGAAAGCACTGAGTCCCTTGGTTCCACTATGTCGTAACATAATAATGCAATACTTTATTGATCCATGCAATGAAAAGCTCAACTCTCCCTCCCGTCTCATTACAGGGAGGCGAGACCAGTGATCCTGGGAAGGGGGAAGGGTGATAATAATGTGCTCAAGAACATTTTAGCAGGGCAGATAATTTCCAGCAGGGTGCTGAACCCAGGGGTCATCTGACTGAGGGGTGGTCTCTCTCTTTCTCTGAGAGTAGGTCAACCTGGCTGAGTGGGCAGGAGGGACATCTGTTGACACCTGCTGCAGAGGCAAAGCAAAACATTTGCAGATCATATCAGATGGCCCAACCTGATACCACCAGTTTGTGTGTGTGTGTGTATATTCTGCAGCTTTCCCACATAAGGTCCAACATTGGTAACCCTTCCTTTTACAGTTCCCTTTTATAGTATTTACCTGGTAAATATATGGTAAATTATAATATATTTCTGGGTAATTACCACTGGTAATAAGTAGGTAAATAGGCTACAGAGAAACTACAGCTGAAATACTAAGAAAAAACAACTCAACTCAACCAAGCACTGTATAGTTTTGACTGTTTTAGTTTGGTAATAACTCAGATATAATGACAATAATAACATGACAATTTAAACTGAAACTGTAAACTGAAAAGTAAACTGAAACTGTACTGTAAAAGAAAGCAATGCTAAATCCCATGGTATTACAAAGTCCTTACCACATCCTTTCATCAAAATGGATGGTTTCCCTTCCCATGCAATATAGACATACTTGTACCACATGTCCCATAGTGTTACTAACTTAAACAGGAAATTTTATTGAATAAGTATGCTGATACTGGAGAACTGTCATAAACGTGATAATACAACAGTATGTACCAACACAAAGCTTAAATTGTTGTTACCATGTAAATATATAACTATTATACACTTAATAGAAAATGAGTCCCTACTGTAGCACTTGTATTCAATGCTATGATGCTACTTTGTTTACCTGGTCTCTGAGGAGTAAATACGTAAAAACTGAGCGGTTAATGAAACAGTTGGCAGGTTTATTACAGCGCATTAAATATTTCTCTTACAGTTTACAAAAATTGAAAAACCCAAAATGAAATGCCCTTAATCTCTCTCTCCTTCTTTCCCTTAAATGTCTCTCTATCCAGGTAGGATAAATTGGTGTGTGCTGATCATTCCTTATCTGGCAATTTTCTGCAAATCTGTTATGTCAATCCTGTAGAATGGAATCCGAAGCAGCTGGTCACGCCGCTTCCAGGTTTCCCTCAGGTTGTTTCACCACTGGGACTGGCTTGCCATCACGTTCCAGCAAAGGGTTAACTTCAAGCTACAAATCGAGCGTCATCAAAAAAACATTCTGCATATACAGTGTAGAATAAATCAGACAAATCATCATACAGTCTACTTTCAAATGAGATCTCATCCATTTCCTCAAAACTCAATTTCACAACCCTATTGGGATTTTTCTTATAATTTTATAATATTCCACCAAAAATTAACTTCATCTGGTATAAGTGAAGCAAGGCATTTCTCATATAAATGAAATACATTTCTCACGTCTCTCATATATAATTATAATTCCTTTTAAAAGGATCCGACAAAGCAGAATAACTTTTACAGAAATTAGACTTGCATAACTATATTTAACATATTATCATACAGCCAATAAAAATAAATTTGGGCACACCATATTCATCCAAAATACTTTGTAATACTGTTCAAAATACTGTTCAAAAGACTCCAATTGGTTTCAGCTTAATTTTACACAAATTAACTGAATTGCTCATATTCCCTTAAGCTAGCAAGATGCTATGCTATTAACTGTGCCACTAGAGCAGGCTGATTCAACTCACTGGAGTTTCCAGAGTAAGAAAAAACAAAACAAAGACAATCCAACTCCCTCGGCATACGTGACAAAACAATTCTAAAACTTCAAGAAACAAGATTGATTTCTGATGATGTTGCTGCACTTGTGCTTTCTTATTTATCAAGCAGAGTTTTTAGTTCTGTAGTTTCACACACTTCCTTCTGTCTGAAGAGAGACAGAAAGAGAAAGAGCTGATGGGATACACCGAGGGTCAAAACAGCCTGACTCCAAGGGGCTGAAAAATGAAGCCAACATGGAAGTGCCAAAAACTGCAGTTCCTTGAATGGCCACTTGAAGCTGGCTCCAAAAGCAAGTCAATCCCCATAGATACCCAAGTTAAAATTCCCAACTTTACAGCAGAAATAAACATGTTTACAGCCTGGTACATAAGACGGTTTTGGTTGCTAATTTCTCCGTTCATGACAACTGTACAGGGGGTGAATTTTTATATAACTTACTCCTTTAAATTTTATTAATGTTTAAAGTTATGCATAATTAAGGGCGTGGCTGCTTTGAGTTACAAGCGGGTGTTGTCACAGGCAAGTCACTAACGTATCCATTGCATAACCCCAGATTCATAGAGTATAGGCGTAGCCATAGCCGTCGCTATCGCTATTTCATTGTGTTCTCAGTTCATGAAAGTTCATTGTAACATTTTGGTCGCCTAAAAAAAGTCTTGTTCAGCATTTGGTTGTACTACCCTAAGCAGTCAGATGTTTTTTTCCAGTAAGTACATTTTGTTTTGATGGTTTTAAACCTGTTTTTTCACTAGCGAAAATTAGCATTAGCATTAGCATTAGCACAGTTAATCATAGACTGTACACCATGCTAACCAAGCTAGCAGAGAGAGAGAGAGAGAGAGAGAGAGAGAGAGAGAGAGAGAGAGAGAGAGAGAGAGAGAGAGAGAGACGTTTATATCCTCCCAAGTGAATGTGAACTGTGTGTAGATGCAACAGTAAGGTTTGTGAGTGTGTGTGTTAGTGACCTGGCCACGCTCTCGTAGCTGCAGCAGGTGGGCGAGCAGGAGCAAAGGGAAGAGGGGGGGGGGGCATTTATCAGCCCTCTCAGTGGCTGTAGGAAAAGCGATGCACGCTGGGAGTCAAGTTGACAGCAGTTTTCTTCGGATCGATCTGCAGCACCGCTCCAGTTTATGACAAAAAGAGTTCATGACATGGAATGTCATCTGCCAAAGTGGCTAGTAAGAGTGACTGTGTAACACGCCACTGCCAAACTCTACCCGCATTTGGCGGGTGGGTGGGTGCTAATATCATGATAATATGTTGAATGTAGTTATGCTAGTCTAATTTCTGTAAATGTTATTCCAGATGAAGTTGATTTTTGGTGGAATACTATAAAATCATAAGAAAAATCACTAAACAATAAGGTTGTGAAATTGAGTTTTGAGGAAGGGATAAGATCTCATTTGAAAGTAGACGGTATGATGATTCATCTGATTTATTCTGTACTATACATGCAGACATTATTTGTTTGTTTGTTTGATTGTTTTTTGATATCTTGTCTTGATGTTTTTTGATTTGTAGCTCTAAGTTCCCAGTCCCAGTGGTGAAACATGCTGAGGAAAACCTGGAAGCGATGTGGCCAGCTGCTTCAGATTCCATTCTACAGGATTGACACAACGGATTTGCAGAAAATTGCCAGATAAGGAAAAATCATCACACACCAATTTATCCTACCTGGATGGAGAGACATTTAAGGAAAAGAAAGAGAGACACTAGGGACTTTTACAGTACAGTTTCAGTTTACTTACTCTGTAAATTGTAATGTCTTACTTAGTAACATTGCAGACCATACATGGTAGAAGTTTGTGTTTATTGGACGGCCAATAGGATAACCAGGTACAAACGATAAGGTAGATAAGGTAGTTAAGCCAGATAAGCCTGGTAATACCATGGAAACACACAAGGCTTCCTTTTACAGTACAGTTTCAGCTTAAATCTGATAAACTGGGTGTAGCCATGAACAATAACTATATAAGAAAAAGTAATTTATTGGAAAGTACTATCTTAATTTCTAGATAGTACATAATTAAACTTGGGCTGTTGCCAACATAAACCTTGGATAACTACAATTTTAACTTGAATAAATGGGCAATAGAGGAGGTGTTTCTATAAACTGGGAAGTACAAAATTATATCTAAGTCATTACCAAGCTAAAACGTTCACAACTACACTGTGCTAAGTTGAGTTGATGAGTAATAGTGGAGGTTTTTCTTAGTATTTCAGCTCTAGTTGGTCTGTATTTACCTACTTATTACCAGTGTTTAATCACATAATATAATATATATATATAATCACATAATATACTGTAATTTACCATATATTTACTAGGTAAATACTTAATTAAAGTAATTAGGGGACAGATAAAGGAAGGGTTACCCTTACACTTGAGTAAGATATATTTTTGTGCATATACTGTATGTCTAATATGGGCATATGTTATATCAGACGAACACAGAGTAATAAAGAATTGAGCAAAGGGATATTAAACATATCTAATTCATACATAAGTGTGTGAAACAGCTCCAGGAACATCTCTAAGAACAACAAGGGTTTGTGGACCGTGCATCAACACATGCCTTGTATGTTATTACAAAATGGTTAAGAACACGAATTAACTGTATACTAATTGCTAAAACAGTATATAGTACTCTGAAGATTAATACATAGTGTAAAATTGATAGTTTGGATAAAGTGTGAAGTTGAGACACAGCTCTTGTCTTTCTGTGTCAGGAAACATCAACTTTATATTAACATACAACACAACTATGAAAACTAAACATGATGAGCCTTAAAACTTAGCTCAGAGTTGCTAGAAAACAATTAAAATAAAAACCAAGATCCAGTAAATATTTCCATAAAAATAGCCTGCACTGAAAAATCTAAGAAGCCCTCAAGCCCATGGAGGATTTAACTTCCATTACTGCTTTGAAATGTACCCTTGATGCAATGCATAAAAGTGTTATCTGAGAAATGACTACAAATTGTGATAAGGTTTTCTAAAGCCACAGCTGCAGGCTGTTAATGATAGTGATTGCGCAGTAGTGTGCAAGCACATGTGACGTTGTGTGAAAAGCAGACACACCGAAGCTAAACTGAAGTAGTTCAACCCCTTGGGCTTCGGCCCGTCCAGTGACTGAACCTTGTCACCACACAACGGCTTCTCCTCAGGTTACAATGGTTCCCCGCCCCTGAATGATTTTTTTTGGAGCCTCTAATTAGTGCTCACATTTGTGTTTGGCATCCAGAAAGGAAGATTGAGTGTCAGTCTTTTTACTACAGCCGCTGACCCTCTGGAATTCTGTATCTGAGCCCCTGAGCCTGGATTTAGACATGACATCACCTCCAAAATAAGTCATCAAGTGAGGAATAAATCCATCCAATTTCAGTTTGTCTCCCTTTCATTCATGAAATAAAGTGCACCAACAATTCAAAGCAAAGTTACTGTCTCTCTTATTTAAAGAGATATCTTAAAATGATTGCTTTTTTTAAAAAAAAAAAATACCTGTCTTGTTACTCTCTATTTGCTATTTTGACAAAATTGCTGGTAGCATCAATTTGTCTGGAATTAAAAAAAGAAAAAAGAGAAAAAGGAAAAAGAGTGCTAGCTACCAAAACTTAAAGAAAAGTACGGCACAAATAGAAAATTTCAAGGACAATGACATACCACAGATATTCACTGACTTATGATCTCTGAGAGATACAGTGTAAAAGCACTATAGTAATAACAAAAAAGAGTGTTAAAAAGAGAACCAAAACAATTGCCAATGCCTAGAATGACGAGCAAGAATTTTAATAAATTTCATCTTTGTTTGACCGTATGTCCAGATGACATACATTATATAGGCCTAGGATTTTCTGTTTCCTTCCTTTCAAATTTCAATCAAGACCTGGACCTTCATTAATGCAGGTCGCCCCATATCAACCTTAATTTCCTTGCCAGCTGTCAAACTCAGAATATTGTTAAGTGGTTGGACTGATAGTTTAGCACAAATTTAAAGTAAAAAGGCTGCAAGATGTTTTGCAAAAAAAACACTGGGAGACGGGCCGAACCTCCCCTTCTGGCTAGAAACCAGGCGTTGACAGATGAACCACGTCTTTTTTAAACTCCTCTCCACAGCTGTGGACAGCAGCTCCAGGCTGCTTTGTAGTCACATCTGTGAGCTGGACAGCTGGATGTTTGGAGAAAATTACAGTTTGATCTGTGGCGAACCAGATTGAAAGACAGCTTTGCAGTACCAGATCCAGACACTGAGATTAGGACTGATCAAAGATCCAGGTTTTGCAATGAATGTAGCTGAGAGGATTGATAGCTGATCACAATCCACTTTGTAGTTCTCTGGCTCCGAGACAGAAACACTCAAATCTGCAATGAACAGCTTGGAAGACGTCAATCATCTTTTCAACTTCTGATTTCTAAATTTGCTCTGGGACCGCACATATCTGTGCTGGAACCTCAGAGATGCCTAGGTTGCAACTTGAATAATGGCCGCATTCATACACTAAGTGAATTTGTCATCACACATCTTCCTCCCCTTGTCCTGTTACTTTAATCTTGTATCATGAAAATCCAAATAACATAGACCTCCCAATTCCCAGTGTACTAAATTTCCTGACATATGTTATCCTCCTAAAATGTTAAAACATTATAGCCACTGAGAAATAGCCATCTAAACATAACAAATGTTTGAAATTCCAAAAAATCATGCAATTTACATGGAAAATATAACCTCTGAAAAACCATTTAAGAAGCCTGGAGCAAGCAAATCTGGGTAAAGCCTTCAAAGGTCTGATGAGATTTTCAGCTGTGGCAAATTGAATGATTAATCCAAAGCAGCAGACAAGGAGACAAGTAAAAGAACATTTTAATTGTGACAGTTTAAGAATAAAATTCTCTGGTCTATGGCTCTGTTTCCAGATACAGATCGATTTCTTTAAGCGGATTGCCCTGGATCTCTAATTACTGCCACCCCACCAAGCCCTCCTAACCTTTTGGCCCAGCTGTCTAGAGAAGAGGAGCTGCAGTGCAGAACCCAGTGTAATGAAAGTATATTCCTTTCAACCTCTATTTACCCAGGGAGGGTTTGCTGAGCACAACTGCTCTTTTCCTGTAACATGCTGCTCTCACTTACACAGATACAGGCCTGTTGCTACCCACTACAGCCTCAGTTTTTTGCTTTGGTCAAAAGAAAAGTGACAGTATTTGTTGAAAGAGGTGAAGAGCATGTCTAATTCATTGCCCTAAAATCCTCACAGTATTCAAAATGACGACCCCCTGGTCAACAGCTTGCCTCCCCAACAATTCAGCTGCCACCATCCAAACTGCCCAGTCCACTGCTTTCCACCATTCATGACAAAACCAAATGCATGCCCTCCAAATCCAGAAGAACAACGTCTGTGCATACATCCCAGCACAACAACTTGCCAGAGGGCTGGCTTTGTTAAACCAAGCAAGTTTGTACCTGGATCTTCAGAGTTGACATGAGTAGCAATTTGAGGATTAGAAAAAGGGAAAATTGATGTTTCTGAGGGGAAACGTCTGTAGGCGAGGGCAGTGACTTAGTGTCTGCAGGTTAATTCCCATAAGAGGGGAATACAATTATTGTATAATTGCAATGTTGCTCACAGAGAGGCTCTCTATGGATCCATTCATCCAAGTGTTTCCAAAGGATTTGTATTTCAATCACTATGGCGGTGCTGTTTAATGAAATACACTGGAGTGTATAAAGTTTTGAAAAGCTGATTCTCTGAAACTGAAAGTTGTCCTCTGTCTCTCTGCCTCTTTACCTTTACTGTTCTTAGCAGTGTTATCAAATATATGAACGATATGTGCTTATAAAAATATTACGCCAGCACAATGTCTTTGACCCTTTCAAATCTTACAGATTGTTGCTTTGAATTTCTGTGATCTTTAGCCGTGTTTCCATTAGATTTGTAAGAGAATTTTATGCAAACTTTTGAAATGTCGCAAAAAGGAAAATGTGAATTAAGTGCGTTTCCATCAACTGGTTTGAAGCGAATAAACTAGGCTACGCAATGAATTATTTCGTCAGCAGATGACGGTAAAGGTGTAAATAATCCGCCAGTAAACAGAATAGAAGAAGCAGAGGTTGCCGACCAGAAACCAACAACAGTGATTCTCATTTCAAACAAGCCTGCTCCTTATAAACACTTCCAGCAACTAAATTAAAAATCTGCAGCTGTAGTTGAAAGAGGAAAGTGATTATGATTTGCTCACATTTAGTTACAAATATTTAATTAGTTACTTATGCAAGTACATGCAAATGTACTGTAACTCATCCGCCATCAGTCCCTTAATGCACAGGGTGAACTTCATTAAGTCTCTTTAAGCACTTGAACTGCAAGTAACCTGTGCTTGAACTTCAATCACCTTTGCTTCTAACCATATGCACACTTCACCATGACTAATATCTTCTGAGCACTGCTGTGATGTCACCAAACTCAGTGGGTGTCATTTTTATGCGCTTGTTTGGGGAATGGTTTTGAGAAATGCCAAGTAAATGGAAACGCTAAGCACTAAGCAACCAGTTTTCCTTTTTTATAGTTTACACAGGTCATTAAGCCTGTGACTGTCCACTGTTTGACAAAAGGCCTCCCAGTACTCCTTTCCTCTCATCTCCCTGACTGCTCATAAAAAAGCCTTTCCATCATCTGTGTCCATTTCCCTCCAAACTATTTGATGCAATCCTCATCACAGAAACGTAAACTAAAATGGAAGCACACAGCCAGCCTTTAAAAGCCTTATTTTATCTTTGGAAACAATAAATATTAATGAGGATGCATTTAAGGAACAATAGCTGTAATAACCTACTGAGATAAATATTTAAAAACAGATGCATCTCTCTCCAGTGCTAGTAGAAAGTGGATATGTACATCTGGGTAAATACTTCTTACTAGTACCTCACAATTCAATTCCTGAACTAAGCAATCCATAGCTGCAGACTAAGTGGCAACCTGTAATTATCATGTATATGAGGAACTGGTAGTTTCTAATAAATCACAAATTTACTACTGATTAGCCAATTGTTGGGTAATGATTTGGAGAGAGATGCTCTACATTACACCCACAAGAAAGAATCTTTATTTAGATTCACTAGTTTTATACATGAGAGCTTTTCTAGTCAACATTTTTAAATTAAAATGGATTAAACAGCTATGTGTATTGTGAAAGGTGTTGTAGTGTTTAAGTATTTTTTGACTCCTTGTTTTGGTTTTACAGTGCATTTTACTGTTGCAATTAAGTCTTATATCTTATTAAGAGACACGTTAGCTTGGCACATAAGCTTGAGGTGAAGGGAAATGGCCTTCACCACTTTAGCTTTTAGCAGCTCCAGAGTCATATTTACATGATGCGTCTTCTTAGCTGGCTAGCTAGCCATTGCTGAACCTGCAGTCAGGAAACACCTGTTTTTGTTCATTCAGTTGTTCAGTTGTTGATTGGAAGGCACCTCTGAGTAACAGAAAGTAATGTAATGATTGATACAGCTAATCACCTCTGCTACTGAATAATGCAATTAGTTTTTCAGTGAGTAATGACTATTTGATTACTTTTTTTAAGTCGCTTGCCCAACACTGCCTACAGTATAAGTTTGTGCTGAAATTATAGCTCATGATAACACAGCCTAATTGATAAAGCTAATTAATTAACAGATAATTTATTTGCCTCTCTGATTATTGCTGTAGTTATTGCTCCTGATTTACATATAACAATTCCCGTCAAATTAACATGATGAGAACTGATTGGCTATCATCCAGTATTTAGACAATAGCTATATGTGTTAATTTGTGGGCACTGGCTTTTCACTAAAGTTAGACAGTCATAGCCATGGTCTTATATGGAGGGTCTTTAAGGTTGTAGTTGCTATATGCCTACTGTATCAACTAACATTTAGCGATATCCCATTACTGGCTGTGAATAATGATAGTGATCACCAAATTCCACTATGTCCTTTATAAATGCCAAAAAGGAAACACATGTCCAACAAATATCACAGATCCAATTTGGCTGAGTTTTGAAAATGCATCATAATTCATTCAATTCTTTCCACTATCAATCATTTTTTAGGGCATTTTAAGTAGTGGTTATCTACATTTTGAATTAATTTGTTTTAGTGATGTACAGTAAGGCCACATTATTGTTAGGGCATGTTGTAGAAATGTCTCATTACTATGATTTGTATTTCTGGAAAATGTATTCAAACAAAATACTTGTGTTGTGGAATTTAGGCTTCAGTGATCTCTTTGAAATGTAGATTTATGCAACTAATGTGGATTTCCACTGAACAATTGTCAACAAGAGGGAAGCAGAGTGATGAATAGAAATGTTGTCAGCAACAGTGGTGAAAAATATTTCATGCATGCATGCAGAGATGTCAGTGATCTGCCTGAGAAAATCTATCACCATGAGCATCTGATGCTGCAAACTATGTCAAAAACAAGCCAACTCAGTGACCCGCTTTAAATCAGAGCTAAGGCCTGTCAACAGGTGTGAAGGGAGACAAAGTGTTGAACAAACTTTGGCTGTCAAGGCAGAAAATGAAAGATAGAATTTGACAAACGGAGTTGTGCATGAAAGATCTGCCTTGCCAATGGTGTCTCATTAGTTGGCGTGGTTCCGGGGCCATGTTAATGCTGTCGTCTGTAAAAGCCCTAATTAGAGGCAGCTGAACAGATGTAAGATGTGGAGGAAAAAAGAGGAGGAGGAGGAGGAGGAGGAGGGGGAAGAAGAGGGGGCTTAACACCTTTTCTACAAACTGGTTGGTAACCTGTCATACTCCTCTTACAGGGTCTGTATTTCTCTCAGCATTACTCATTCAGGTGTCCTTTGAAGCTGTTATCAGACAATCTTCCCTGTGAAGAAGAAAATGGAGTGGAAAAAGTCTTGGAGAGATATGGAGTGTGAATGTAAATGTTTAACACCCTAGCCAGTCCATTTCATATAGCTTCAAACTAGTAGTAGAGAACCTACCCATATATATATTAAAAATCTAAAGTAGGCACTTACTGTCATTGCATGTTTGTACTGCAACTGTTAAGCAAACAGCATGGTATGGTACTATCTGGTCTTTTTCCTTAATTTTTTTGTTTATATTTGTTTTGTTTATTAAGCCAGTGGTGGTGACGTGTGGCCCATTTCAACAAAATTGCAAAAAAAACAACCCAAAAAACTTTGATTTGCTACTTAAGATCATTTCCTCTCCCTAATTTTGACTCATATTGCTAATCAAAGCAAACACCATATTTGCAACCCATGCATGAGTATGCAAGAGTCTTTTCATCTGCTCTGCTGCCACCATATACAATCTGTGTGTAAGTAGTGCTTAAAAACCCTTGCTTCCATGTGCAAAAGGTTCAGCAACAGTTGTTTTACAGATGCATTAGTACAGTCACAAATGTTTAGCATGTGATTTAGTGCCAACTAAAAGACATCTGAAAACAACTTGTCTCTCTACTACAGTGCAAGACCATAAATTTTAGACTCATCCACTCTGGAGAATGTATGTAAAAAACACTACATCCAGATGTGAAAATGGCAGTTAAGTGTGGATAGAAGGCCAAAACAAAAAGGAATACATACAGTGCTTTCCTTACTTACTTATATCACTGAATATACAACACAATCAATCAATGCATAAGAAAAGCAAAAATTACACGTGTGCACAGTCATGCCTTATAAACTGCTGACAGAACAGATAGGACAGCAGCCATGTGTGCAATGTACAAATTAACAAGCAGCAAATGTGCCAAGGCTGGAAACACAAAGAAAACACCATTAAATAATGTTTTCCTTTTCTTAATACCCATTACAGACTTGAGTGGCGAGCTTCACAGTTTATGTTGCGTTAATGATCACCTGGACCAAAACATAAACTCACTCCACACTCATTCTAAACCAAAAACACAATCTTCAACTACATTCAAGACTGAAAGCCTTTAATTTACACATTGCAATTTAGACATTTTAGGACTTTTTCAAGATTACTAGACACTCTCTTATTTCTGCTTGCTTTGCTCCAAGTCGTAACAATATGTTGTGTCACCAACAACACTAAGAAGACCTTTCTTGCAATTGACATTGTTAACTTGTCAGTCATGGATGTTTTAGGTGTGCCAGTTCCAGGATTCTTGGTTTGTGCATGCTTGCTTACTGGCATGGCTTACTGGCACACCTAAATGGGGTAGCCATAATTAATGTTATTAGTTGCACCAGTGCTTTTCTTGCTATGACAAGACCAAATATCTGCTGTGATAAACGCCTGTTAACTTGCCAAATCCTCTCAGATTAAGACTCCTTTATTATAATTTCTTTCAGAACAATAAAAAAAATCCAGCAGTAAATTACAACACACCCACAACTTCCTACAGACTGGCTTATATGATGCTAATATGCTTGTAGAAGGCTATCCCACTGTCTTGGTGCAGCCGTGGAAAAAACTGCCAATTGGCATATATCATGTTACTTCCAGTTCAAAGCTTGTTTGACATCCTCTGATCACACCATCTAGTCACTGTGTGTAATTCCAGATCCTTTTTAAACTTGCCTGGGTTCTCGCCACTTGACTGAATTTGTCATAAGTTGTATGCCTCAACTGGTGCTGAGCCACGCAACATCTGGGCATCGAGCCCTTTCCTCTCCACACCTCTGCACTAAGTGCCTAACCACAACCAGAATCAGAATCCCTTTTAATCATCAAGCATGATAGATTTACAGGCATTTAGCATGGCAATGTGTGCAGAGACAGATCAGCCACTTATAGTACGCACTGGCACACAGTGCAAGGACTTGTAGAAAGAGTGTTGCAACTTCAGCAGTCGACTAGATGTCCAAGTAACAAGAGAACGAAATGTGAAAAATAACTCGACATCACTGACTGACTTACTGGAAGAGTCTTCGTGTTTTTGACATGGGGCTGTTGAATGAATAAAGTGCACTCTTCCAGTAAGTCAGGTAGTGCTGCCAAGTTATTTTTCACATCGTACAAGGACAGCAGCTTCTCACATTGCAACAAAGGTACAGATTGCACATTGTAGCATATTAATCACAACAGTTTCCTCAAGGAACAATTGGCTGTGGAATAGAAAAGGCCAAGCCAAATATTAGGATATTAGATACATCGATGCCTAAAAATGTCATCCAGTGGGTTTTAAGACTTTCAGATCATATTTTATTAAGTATCACAGTAGAATAAAATTCCAGATTATCAAGAGTAAAAGTAACCATAAGTCAAGAGTGTTAGAAAATGAAGCTGTATCTCCAAGACTAAACATTTTCCAGTATCACACAACAATCCTGTATTACAGAGGAGCTGGCTTGAGTTAAAAGGTAATTTCACTCTTATTTTATTAAACAGATATTGCTGCAGATCCTGTTCAGTGTGCAGTCAGATACACACAAACATGCACACACACACAGTTGGTGAAATCATTCCAGTCAGTCATAAGACCTAATAGCTAATGTGCATTTTCATTCCATTTGGGCCGTAGAAATGGATACCCTCCCAAAGGGATCCAAGTGTAAGCATGCCGTGGCAGAGCGTATCCAGTCTGCACCGAAAACCTATTTGTGCTTTGGGAAAAGCCATACATTCTCAAAATAGTATGTGTGATTGGGTTACCGTCTCTGTATGCCAGTGGCATAGCGTCGTATATCACATCTCACCATGTGCTAGGTGACATAATCCAGCCAGCATGGAGCGGTGCTGCGCCGATGATTACTGGGACAGGTGTGTTTTTTATTCCCCCCTTAAATGCACTGGAGCTAGGATATTTCACATCTCCATTTAATAGCTTCTGGTTCTTTTCTCACTCTCCTCCGATGGCACATAAAGAAGACACAATGTTAGTTTGATTTCAATGGACATGCATGACTTAAAAGTAAGTATTGTGAGTATTTTAAGTAATAGGAACTGAAAGCAAGAAGAATGTCTCTTACAAACGTTGTAGGGATGAACATTTGAGTCATGTTCCACCTCAGGGATGCGTCTTGTGCCACATGAATGCCACATGGAGAAAAATATTCCGATAAGGTGTTCATCAGTTCACCTATGCATATATGAACTCTAGCATGCCAAGCCAGCACAATGTCCGAGTAGTATCTCAGACTCAGTCAAATGCACACGGCTACACTGTATAAAGTGTCCCTCAAACAAGTGATTTACTTCAATATTGAATCTACTGACTGCTTCTACAGCAAGTATAAAAGTGCACAATTTGATGAGGCACAAACAAGTACTGACTTAAAAAACAAATACTGTAAAGTATGTACATTATAATCACCAGTGGCAAATGTAAAGAACCACTGAAGAAAGTTTTAAATACATGGATAAACACTGATAATCAAGACCCACTGTAACTGGCGGTTAATATGAACATAATGCAACAATGAAAGTTAAGTATACTGGTGATTTTACAGGTTACAAATATTGATATTTATTAGCATTTTAACTATATAGCAGCCTGTCACGTAATAAGTACCACATCACACACAAGGTGTGCAATTTCAATAAAGAATGTAATTGCACAATACAAAGTTTGAAAGTTGTGAGAGAATGCACATCCAAAAAACTTTCACAGGTGCTTGATCCAAAATCACATAGAGGCAAAAATCAGAAAAAAAAGATCCGCACACTCTACTAGTAGCTCCCAGCAAATTTAATTGAGCGACGTTTCGATCTATCAGAGATCTTCGTCAGGCATTGTCAAATCACCATCACAGAGCAAGACAAACAGTATGTAGGCACAAACACACTGAATGTGTCGAATGTGTGACAATACAATATCTCTGGTAGATCGAAACGTTGCTCAATGAAATTTGCTGGGAGCTACTAGTACAGTGTGCAGATATTTTTTCTGATTTTTGCCACAATACAAGGTTTGGCAATATGTGAAACCAAGTCACCAACACCTTGCATCTCCTTATAGTCTTAAGATTTGACTACAAACAAACCTGAACAGCAGCCTACTGTAAATCCACCCAGTAACTGATTAGAATGCATTAAGTTGTTTTAAGTATGTTAACAATCCCTGTCTTATTTATGAAGCCAGTTATTTTGGGTCAACTGAGCCTGTTCAAAGGAGCATCAATATGACATAATAGCAGACACTATAATACTCACTTTTTTTACTTACACAGCAGGGTTTTAAAGTCAGTAAAATGACAGTAAACATGTTTTGGTTTTATTCTCGTTTTAACGGCTGAAGCTAGAGATTCATATCATATCTGCATGAGGTGTCCAATGTGTATTTCTAAACTGTATGAGGATGTTCACGCATCAGTAACTCTCATTGCTGCTTTCTAAAATTAGCATGCCTAATGATGGTGCTTGATAACCATGAAATGTCTCTGCTGCATCAGATTAATCCAGTAGCTCTGTTTCACACATGACGACACATTCATAATGCCAAGGAGGGAGACACTGTGAAGTGAAACCAGCTGAGTTTGTTGGTTCCACAGTGATGGGTCTCAATACTATGACCTCTGAGGCAATGTTGTTTTTGCTATCAAGCAATGTGGCAGACTACATAGTCTACTGTTGTGTGTGGATTCTGTAAATATTGTCACACAACAAACTGACTGTAATCAGTTTAGGGTATGTGATGGTTGCAATTATCATTTTGTTTAAATAAATGTACCATAATACAATAATAAAGTTTTAGAGTGAATGTATGTCTGGGGGATCAGAAGGAATTGTATGTATTTAGTTATTTGTGTATTTATTAGAGGTCTCACTCATGAGCTAATAGTGTATTCCCAGTTACTTAGTAATTATTTGTCACAAAGGGGGGCATAAATAGTGAGAAATATACACAAAATAAGAAAACAATGATAGTTATTGGTCATGGTTATATATTTTGTTTCATTTAGCACCCGATTTACAGTTAATAACAGTTGATTCGTTCAGAAAGTAGTCAGTATGCAGTATGCAACAGTCTGTTCTCAATCACTTCATCAGTATTTATGCATATAATCCATTCAGATTTTTAGCAGTTAATTCTTTTGTTTCTTACTCGTTCTTCACTACTCAGTATTTCATACAGATTGATGTCTGTTTTGTGTTACCAAGAAAGTCTTATTCTATCATAAAAGACGCAGCTGTGAGATTCTTCAGCACTTATTCTGGGTCAAGCTCCCTGTCAGTCAACTGCAAGGGGATGCCCACGAAGCCCAGTGAATTGAAGAGAAGAGTCATTACAGGACACTTTGAAATACCTCTCTGATAGGAGGTGATGACATCTGCCAAGCTATGCAGACATGCCCTCCAGAGACGGTAACCAAGGTCAACTCATCTTGCTGCCAAGATTTTTAGTCCAGTGGAATTCCAGTTGCCATAAGACAACTAATACTTGCAGGACAACTGAGCTCTGTATAAAAACAGTGCCATACTGGCAAGGTTTCAAAAGCTCACAGCCTCAAGCTGATCCAGGTCTTTTATCAATGGAAGCTTCTGTTTTAGAGGGAATCAGGGTTGTAACAACAAGAATGATAATCATTCTTGCCAGCATTTAGATCAAACAATCTTTTAGAGCTCCTCTTTTTTCACACTATCATAGTTTTTTATATTACATAGCTTTGGAGATAAATGCATTTACTTGCCTTGACATGCTCAGTTTTCAATGCCAAATGCTCAAAAATTACCATTGTATTACTTACATTCTGATGCACCCTTTAATGAAGATTGGGTTATATAAGTATGCATAAAAGTGAAAATGCAATATGTTATGCAGGATATATGTTTTTGAGAGACATGCTGGTTGCATTAGAGTGACTGTAATATACAAATGTTCTTGTCGTGAGTGAAATATTTATGTTTTTAGTTAAGTTTTATGAACCCAAGTCATTCAGGCTTGCTAAAAAAGAAAAAAAAAGCTTATTTAAAATAAACATATCAAGTGCCAATGAGGGATAAGCACACCCTCCTTAGTTACAGTAGGTCAAGACAACAATCAGTCCTGTAAAAAAAAACAACAAAGGGAGCTGAGGAAATGGTGCTACCTCGCAGTGAATAACAGGTATTTGCTCTGACAAGTAATCTTGACTTTAGGCAGATATACTCCGCCCTTCATGTTTAGACTGCGCCAGGCAGACACTTTGCTCTCCCCGTCAGAATCAATGTGAGCATTGGGACTATTTACCGTACCTTGTTTAGAAGTACTAAATGTATGCGCTATACATTTTTCTGCTATGGGAGTCTCACAAGCATGTAATTGACTCACAATTGCTAATTTATTTTGCTTTGTTTCATTCAGTCTGCTTCATGTGGAGCTCCTTTGCTCTGTGCCAGCTAGTCAGACTGTAGCTACTTGAATCATTGTGCAGAAGCAGCTGATAACATTCACCAAGTTCTTCCGCTTAGGAAGCTAAATTGCTTTTCGATTTAAGTAATTTCATTCCGCAGATAAGGAAGAAAAAAAACACATGATAGAAATGTTATCTGTATATATATTTATATATTATTCGTGATGGAAAATGTTAATATAAAATCTTTACAACTGCCAATGAAATGGTGGCTTTCAGAAGATACATTTTGCAATGAAACATTGACAAAGCAAAACATTTGAAATGATAATGCCAAGCTGATGGTGTAACCAGCTGACAGTCCTTATCTGCAAACTGGTAATATTCCAGAAAGTGGGTTTCTTATTGGAGGGCTGCAGACAGAGACAGGACAATGAGACCACTACAGAAGAACTGATAAGAAACAGAAAGAGGGGAAACACCATGCCACATCAAAGATATTATTTAAAGACATTATTTATCCAGGCAATGTTTGCTCAGCATGAATATATTTCCTCACCAACACCCTGATTTCTATTCATACCATCTGAGGCACACCTGGGAGCTTCAAGTCCACCCGCTGCACTCTGATACTCAACACTCATTTTGGGGTTAAGTGCCTCACTTAAGGGCACTTCAGTAGTAGCTAAGATGAAGATTTGTTGTATGTTTTTTGTTGTTTTATGTTGTTTATGTTAACTAGGATTTTTTTCTTTCAAATTTGAACCTTCATTTTAGTCCAAGCTTGATTTGAAGCTCACAATTTGCAACTAACGACTATTAACCTTCCATGAATAAAAATAAAGTTATATATCTTTATTACCAATTATGTCTAATTGCACAATGTGCATATGTCAATGTCTATGTGTTTTTTTATAAGAAAATGTTTGATAATGGTTAAGTTCAGGCATATAATAACTTATTACGGCCAAGGTTATGCAGCTAAAACCAATTTTGATCTTAGAGTATAATTTATTACGCACTATACTTAAAGTATAATGCATTTCTCCTTTCCTCTAAAATGCTCAACTGTTGCTCCCCTGTTCCCCATAGTCTAGTTTTATTCCACTGTACCTACATTTAAGTACCAGTAGGAACAAGTAAGTATTTTATTAGTACCTGATTCATACAATGAAATGACACCATAAATTGAGGGCTGTATTATAGTGTTACCTTGTGTTTCTGGCCTCAGCTAGTCCGATAGCCTGTTCACTCTCCTTTAAGTTCGAAAGTTTAAGTTTCATGTTCACCGGTCAGTTGCCAACTTTGTCTGTTTTCCGTTTGGTGCTGGGAAGCTAGCATACAGTGGGTTTATCAAAAAACAAAACTGCCGGATGCATCTGAAAATTATGCCTACAAGGAGACTGAAGCAAAAAAGTAAAGTTGTGGGCCACAAAACCAAAACTATGAGCTTAAAGATGCTAAAAGCTACATAAAGCTGATGGGAACTGCAGAGTCAAGTGATCATTTCTTTGTGGGTTTGTCACTGCAGGTGACCCCTTCCACCATTATATATACAGCCATTTCATCCATGTTAAAAATATCAATTGGAGCAGCTTTTTGGAGACCAAGGTACTTCCCATTCTTTACTTAATTAGACCTGACCAGAGCATTGTCTGCAAGAAAAGAAAAAAAAACACTTCATTAACATGTATTAGGCAAGGCACAGATAGACTTGGTGTTTGTGCAGGGCATTTCTTCAGCAGAGTTTAAACCTGTGACCCAGATCCCTTGAAAAGTGCTTGAGGAGGTGGGAGAGACGGTGCGCTCGCTGCCTGAAATGACAAACAGCAGGCAGGCGGCTGCATGCTTTGCTTGCCAAATACAGCACTCCATGTTCAAATAGTGCTGACAGGGAAAACATAGACACTTTTATCCAGGGTCCCCCTCTCCAGAGTGAGATGTTGAGGGGAAAAACTCCTCCTGCCAGGAGACATAGACCTTCCTGTATTCAGTGGTCGAGGGGTTGTCCTGTTGCTATCGTGGAAAAATCACACAACTGCAGATTTAGGAATTTTCTTTTTCTTGCTTACACTGAATGTTTACACAGGAACTGATGTGTTTAGTGACTGTCAGAATGGATGGGCCCATGAAGGTTGTTGAAAATACATTTTTCAAATTAAAAAATACATTAGCCTTGTTGAAAAAATAAGAAATCACTTTCAACCATCCTGGCAAACCTTTCTTTATATATGCGGTTTTCATCTGACAATGGTGATATACTCAGTGTAATTGCTGCCCTCTTTATTTTGCGCTGAGTTCATTGAACATTCGAGCCATCCATTTTCTTTGATGGTTTTAATTCAGCCAAGCATACCGGCTTGCTATTGCACTGCCCACTACGATGATTAACTGCATAGTGCTGCATTCATTCATTCAAGCATATCCATCAAAGTACAGCTTCTTCTAACTGGAAACAAGCTTTCCCAGGGCAGCAGGCTCAGGAAACATCTGACCTGTATTAAAGAATGAATGGAGATTCCAAGACCGGCTAGTTTTGTTTCACTGGTTTAAGAGCCGTATCGTAATTTCAAATTAAAACACAGAGTTAAGCACTCTGGAGACCACTTAAAATAACATAGTGGAAACTTGAATGCCAGCTGGCCACACTTGTAGTTGCCGGTAGAGGAGGCTCGTACCTACAGTATTTAAACCACTATGTTTGGTCTTGTGGACAGATTTGGTAATAATTGGCTGAGAAAATGTTGATGGTTTCTAACTTTACATATGTAGATATGTGATTTGATGCGGCATAATGTTGCATGACTTTATAGGTACAGTAACAGAAAGACAGAGTAAAAGGCTTTTTTTAAAAATAATACTATAGGTTTAATCTATTATAATTCTTTCAACTTTGTTTCTGTTTTGTACTGAATGGTGGATGGCTCTAAAAACAAAAACAAAACAAACCAAAAAATTGTGTGGAATTCTGCGTTAAGCTCCATGATTAGATGTTTCCAAAATACTTCCTGGGAGTAGCTGACTTGTCCCAATAAGTTTTTATATATACAGGCTTGTAACTTCAATCAGGAGAGTTTCTCTCCCACCTAAGCCTTGGAAGCGCACTAACTGCCAATCACTGCAAACAAATGAATGGCACTTTTACTTCCAGAACCCCAAACACCCAAAATATCTCCTCCCACTTCACTGCTCTGTATGTGTGCTTTTAAACCTGTGCTCCCAGTCAGATCTGAATGAATGGATGATGTACACATAACAGTGCACCTAAAACGGTTTTGATCTCTGACGGGGGCCACCCACTTTCTTTCCTGTTTTTAAACCCCCACTATAACCACTTATTTAGCTGCATCATAATCTAATGAATGCACAATACACCTCTGTATCTTTAACCCTCCATGTATACATATGAGGAAAACTGCAGATTTTCCCCATAGGCCCGTGACCCTAATAACCCTAGTCTACTCACTAATCTCGTAATCTTTAGCGGAACAGCAGCCTCTGTGATCATTGGCAGGTCTGGCGCGGTGCATACCTTCCTTCAGTGGCGCTCAGGGGGGATATGTGGGAATATCTGCAGGTAATCCACATCTCCTACAAATATCTGAAGCCGGATTTTTCTAATAAGAGCTGGGTCTGTGCTTATGGGTGGGCTAGGTGGTGGTAAAAACATGGCCTTCTACGGGAAAGTGAAGCCAGACCACTTAACTCGGAGGAGTGATATGAAGAGGCGCCCCCTGAGATGACCTGTGTGATTGGGAAACTGAGATGCACCTTCATCTGGATGTAAAATGTTATACAACTGGCTGCTCTGCCAGCAAATCACAGCCTAATGGAAATAGGCATTATAAACACTGTAGCATGAACAAAGGACATATCAATGTAATGAAACAAGCTTATAGGGGCCGTTAGTTAATACGACTGGAGACAAGGTGCAGTGTAGCTTTATTGTTATATGCCTGAGTCTGTTTGCTTAGACAGGAGGGCAACATTGATTGAACTTTCTCTATAAATGCCACTCTGTCAGATAAGAAGAAATGTGCAGTAATGTTGACTAGCAACAAGTGTTCCAATCCAGGATGGATAGGTTTACAAAGCACTGTTGTTCATATCTTATGTCCATTGTGTTGGTAGGTGTAGGCTACTAAAACACTTGGTCAAAGTTAGAGAAATACCATTTTTTGGGTAACTTTTGAAAATGCATTCTGTATCATATCATATCATCATATATTTTTTGCAGAATTTAACCCTGATACAACATCTTTCCCAAAACATGACCAAGTGCTTTGTGTTGCCTAAACATAACCACAAAAATAAAAATGTGCATTAGTTGCCAGGAGTGGAAATTGTAGGGAAAGCAAATGAAATACTCTACATTGACAGTTATAGTTTTGACAGACAGAATGAACATTTTGCATAGGCAGTGAATGGTTTGCAGACATGTCCCTTGTTACATTGATAAAAACTTAATCTGGGCAGCCTTTTGTTTCTTACTAAATATATTTGGTAATGCAAATGAGTTGTTTATTAATGTAATATTAAGGAAACAAGGCTGCAAAACAACACCACATTGGCCTTTTGCCAATCATCATGAAAAAATGTTGTGCCTAATATTCAAACATGACATCTTCTGTGAAATAGCAATGAGAGAAAGACTTTTCCTCCCAGCAAAATAATAATTTGTAGACGTGACCAGAGGTTGTGGTGGTGATGGTGGTGGTGGTGGTGGATGGGTACACATTCAGATCCAAAACCATACAAAGCATTTTTGTAGTGTAACTATAGATGTCCCTTTCAGCAATGATTTTTCTTAATAACCACGAAACCTTATAGCCATGTGGCAAACACATGAAAATGGCATGTGAAATACATGTTATTGTAACATAATCCTTAGTGGTGGAGACGGAGGAAGGAAATGTTCATATTATTTACGACCACAACACATACAATTTACATTTCAGAGTTCATGCTCATTCTGTTAGCTTTTTTGAGACTTTTGTCCAAATCATTTAGTGTGACAGATGGTTACTCCACAAAGCACAGGCCCTCAATGGGAGACAGCCTGCTCTGATATCTTATGGAGTCATCAGCAGCTGCTTGCCAAGTTTAATACGACTGGGGACCGTAACTCTCCAGGCAACTACTACTAAACATGCCAGACAGGTCTGGCTCTTTCCCCTCATCCAGATCGATATCAAATTGTCTCACAAACTATCAGCAATCAAGCGCGTCAGAACGGTGAGCTTTCAGACACTCCAGTCAAAGGTTACAGACGGCCTGGGCAGCTTCACCCTGAGCCAACGTGTGACCGCCGTTTTAAAGAGTTCTTTGACAGTTTAACATCTATTCACCCACACTTCCCCCTCCTCCTTCTCCTCCTCCTCCACCTCCTTCATCCCTTTCCCTCCCTTCTCTCCCCCCTGTTGTTTTCCTTTCTCAGCCGTTCTGATTAAACCTGGAGATCCCGGGGGGAGGCTCTGATTTCCCAGCTTGGACTGTTACTGTAGTGAAGTCAGCGCTGCATGTCCTCACACAAGGCCAGTCAAACCCACTGGCTGTAGAATACTGAGGAATGAATGAAGTTTGACCAGTGCAACATCTGCAGGATGCACGCATGTTGTTTCTTTGAACCGTACCCTGTCAGGTACTGTTGAGTTTTATGTTGTTGTACAAAACTTTTGTTTTCAATCTTTTTTTGCACTTGCTATTAAATGAATCCCAATTCTGTTCCTAAAAACTTATTTTGGTGACACTTTCCTCGGCTCAAGCTAAGCTCTCAGTAAGCATATCAATATTCAAGAACACATTCTTCTACTGCTGCTTTAGAGGCCTGTATTCACAGGATTGGTCAAATGCCAATTAAGGATGGGAAACTTTGGGAAAAACTGTCTTTGTGGACTATATTTCTAAGAAGTCCTGGATTGGTATAAATTTGCAGGATGATTATTTATCTAAGTCAGTCTATTGGGGATGAAAGTAAAGGACCAGTGGATAAACTGAAGTTCAACAGTTGGATGAAACAGTTGGATAAAATAATAATAATAATAAAGTAAAGATAACACATGCAAGTGCACCAGATGCAACTGTGGAAAGTAATGAAACATAGCCCCACCGTGCCCACTAAATCCCACTTGTGGTACACACGTGCACAACCATACACGCGCGCCAACACACTCCCTCCATAAAACAACAAAGAGCTTGATTGCCAAATTGCCCGAGATGGCAAGAAATCATTGGAGGGTAATCATTTACTTATCCAGCTAAAGTTAGGGACGCCGTCAACTTCAGCCTGGACGTAACATTAAACATTGACAAAAAGAAATTTCTAAATGTGATAGTGCAGTTCAGTGCAGTGCAGAGGGTAAGCAAATTACATCGCCCGGAGCGACTACTGCTGCATGAATGGAGCCTTTTTTATGATCACAGGGAAAACTTCTCCCGGGGGACATGGAATTTCAGAGGGTTTCCCCCCTTAAACATACACGGGTACACTTTAAAGGTAAAAGGTAATTTTGCACTTCCTATCCTGGATAAAGCTGTTTGAAATGAATGAAACGCTCTCATTCATTGCAGTTAAACTCAAGCAAGATGTGCCTTTTAAAAGAATGGCTTTAAGCCCAGTAAGAATAAACATTTTGTTATGCGTGTGTGAGAAATTCCCAAGTTTATGTAAAACTTTATGACTTCGCTGCATGAGAAAAAGCGCATTGAAAACTCACCGTTTTGATCCTTTACGCTTGGAAGGTGAAATTTGCTGACATGACTTGATTCAGCTTCCGAGCCATATTGTTGGAGAAGCGATGCAAGAAGGAATAATAATGGAAGGATCATTTGGATGAGTGGTGGATGGCGATCACAAAGCGCTGTAGACGGGATGGTTTGTATCACCACACACATGCGTCGTTTACAGGACACCAGTGCTGTTTTGGACACATTTGGAGAGGATAAAAGCAGAGTAGAATCCACATAATCTTAATCATCAGTCCCTCTGGAGAAAGTGAAATTTATATCTCCCTAAATCAAGGCAAATCCTTTCCAGACCTTTTCCACATCTGCCGCTGCTGCGCAATGCAAGTGCGCACCTGTTGGTTCTGAGAAAAGTTGAATACTGAGTTGCAGAAAGTTTGGCTTCGGTAAAAAATAATCCTGGAATTACTTGTGAAAGCGTCCTAATGCAGGCATATCATCTATGGTTCGAGATCACTAGAAATGCACAGATGCATTTTGGCTAAAGCGCGCGTCCACGGTGCGTTCTTGACTCAGTGTGAATAAATCCTCGCAGATCTTTACGCATTACAGCAAAAGCTCTCACACACACAGACAGCGAGACAGTCCAGCAACCTGATACAGTCTGTACCGAGAAACCATTCGCAACACCAAGACAAGTTCTGTTGTCTGGCGAGGTCTTGAGTCATAACTTGGTGGAGACTGACATAAAATATCGCTGCGTGGCCGGGGTTGGGTTTTTGGAGACTGCCAACTGACGGCGCAACAGGTGCTATACATAAAGTACAACTTCCCAGCCGAGGAAACTCCCCGGGATGTTAACTATTCCGTTGCTGCCTGGACCAATGAGATGGTTCAACCACTTTCACTGACAAACTGGCAAATACAGTATGTGTTTCCAGTAGTTTCCTGGGAAAAAAAGTGTCAGCATCTTGAGATAAGGAAGAGTAAAGCTGCTGTCTATTATGATGGAGATGTAGTCTTGACACGTGGTAATGCTTAAAATAACTTTGCAGACTGTTTGCCCCACAATTGAAAAAGAACGTTTAAAACTCAAGCAGCAGCTCAATACAGACAACTTGAACATTTTAAGACTTATATTTTAGTTATCTGACCATTCAGGATTTTCAGAGCAATATTGCCTTAGAATACAAAACCAAGAAGAAAGAGAATTCAAATTCCTTTGACTTTTATTCACATTTACAGGATATAAATGTATATCCTTTTTAAATCAATGACTGTGGATTTGAAGGAACTGAACTGGAAGTGAAATTAAGTATTTACTTGCTACTGTGCATATCACATCTTCTTCCACTGTGTTTTTGCTCTTAAATATTTCTTTTAATTCACCTAATTCTTCTGGGCTACAACATTGCAGCCTTTGTTGCCCACGATCTTTTTTGCCCAGTGCACCATGGTCCACCAAATTTATAACATATACATGGTTCAACACATGAAGTCCACATTGCATATGCACATCAGGGACCTCATCACTGAAAAGGAAATTTCCATAATAAAATATGTCTAAGTTAGCTTTTTTTAAACCATGGAGCGATTGTTTAAATCCTTGATGCATTTTCCCCATATAGAGATGAAAGATAAATGTGGACCCACACAAGACTTTTTAACACACCGTGGTGCTTTCTGCTCTAAATGTTCCTGTGGAAGGAAATGTTTAAGAGCTTCTCAATTTGTCATATCAAAGCAGAGACACCGCTTGGAACAATACTCCCTCCTGTTCCCAATTTCCTTTCTCCCCGGCACAATGTTGTACCTCATCAACTGTGTTTCATGTGGTTCCTCCCATCCTATTGTTGGCAAAATCCACTAGTGTATCCCCCTGCTGTATGGTAGATCTGCTGCTGCACAGACACAACAATCAAAGGAGAGCTGGAGACATATTGAACCCATTGAGCCAGACACATGATGCAATGCTGCAGCAATTTACCCCCAGTCTCACATAGCTCAGAAACTACCACCTCAAAGAAAGTGCAGAGCAGCCATCTCTCCAGCATTAAGGTATGAAGGAAGGTTTTTGTGGTTTTAATCAAAGTTAATGGCTGGGAAAAGAAGGCATGGGGCTTTGATACAGTCATTTCATACGTGTGTTGCCCCTGTGGAGAGGGGCATGTAGAGGTCTTCTTGTGCCTGCTGCAAGGGCCAAGGCCCTTTGTGTAAAGGAGAGTATCACATTCCAGCCCTGCAAGGGCCTGCAGCAGATGTCAGCACTTCACATTGTGGAATCCCTCTCTCTTTCGCACACACACACATACACACTCAGTCACCCCTTGAGGTTTTGTCTGTAAAAGCGGGGTATTTTGTCTCGTTGTCCACATTTGATTGCTGCTTCCACGGTGGTCTTGTGAAAAGCGGAGGCTTTGATACAAAGAAATATAATAAACAGAGGAAATTAGAAACAAGACAGACCTTTTGGGTCACGGCTAACATACAGAGACATGCCAGCCAGCAGGGCTCTGTGTCCACTGAGCAGACTGAGATGGAAATGTATACAACGGAGAATTCACAGTCATCAGCTCCCAGCTAAATCCCATTAGACTTGCTTGCCTTTCAGGACGCATACTGTCAAACAAACAAATGCCCTTTCCCAATCAGTCTATATAACACAACACATCTGTCACAGTGTCTGTGAAACACCAGTTTTGTTCCAGGTTAAATTAAGTGAAACACAAGGGAGAGGACATGTTTGCTAAATCCAGATTGCAGCTCATTATTGCACCTTGTAGAAAAAGGCCTTTGAGATGACTTCATTTATATGGTAAAACCTCCTGTAGCAGAAGCAGCTTTCGCTGTGTGGTCCTGCAAGAAGTCATTTGTGGTTTTCATTCAGGGTGGGAAATGTGCCAGCAGAGGAATTTAGACAGAAATGACTCTCTCTTTTCTTAGAATAAATACCAAATTGAAATCTTTGACATCCATTGTTATGCATGATGACTTCTTATCATTGAAAACACAGATAAAAAGTCATGCTAATGTTGCTGCAGTGCTGTTTCCTTCAATATGTGGGTACACTTGAAATCCTGATCTTTTATAGATGTTCAGGTCTTTTGCTTAAGTTTTGTGATGTGTAAAGTGTGGCAGCAATATGATTAATTGCCCCTGGCTGCACTTGGCTTTGAAACCAGAGCCCCCTGGTGGTGCCCCTCAGGGCTACAGTCAGACTTTTGCCCCTTGATCACTTGTTGATGCCACTGCAAATACTGCAGAAAATGTCTTGTCTCTCTGTACAAAACGACATGTGTTTTCATTCTGTTAAATAAAAGAATATGTCATCATGTGATTGAAATAAATTCCAGGACAAAATGATACCATCTAAGTATTTCTATCTTCTGATAGAATCATCCATCCATCCATTAATCCATCTAATCTGCTTAATCCTGTTCAGGGTCACAGGGGTTGGAAACTTAATATTTGTCCTTTTTTGATTTCCACCACTAAACACATGCATCATTGATACATTATAGAAAGGTATATGGTTATTTTCCAGTGCCTAGACAATTTTACTGGTTCTCAGAGTTTGAGACCGAGGGCCTCACATTCATTGAGAAATTAACCTGTCAGTGTTTTTATTGGTTGCTGGTTATCTGCATATTTATTCTGCTGTGGCCCTGTTGCATTCACGAGTTGCTCTATCTTGTTTAAGGCAACCTGTCAGTGGCTAATGTGTTCCTCGGTGGGTTAACAGTCTGCAGTAGATATTCAAACCATTAATTCTCTGGTGTCCACAGTAAAACGATCATCTGTTCAATACTATGCAATCAAATGTATCATCTACAATAACAACAGTCCCAAAAATTTAAATAGTAAGTAAAAGTAGCAATACTACAATATAAAAATACACAAAAACATCTAAAAGTCCTGTATTTTAAAGTTTTACTCAAGTAAACATATAGAAGCTTTATGCAAAATGTACCTAAAGTATCACAAGTAAAAATACTGTACCTGTTATGCATAATGGCACCTTTAAGAGAATCAGCTATTTAATATTGTAGCAGGTTGAGCTGGAGGTGTTTAATTTAACATTGCATCATATTGTATCATTTGATCACATGTTTTGTATGTAAAATCATAATCTGCAAAGTAACTAGAAGTGAGGAAGTGGCATAAAATCAAAATTCAAAAGTATAGTAATATTGCTCTAATAGTGGAAGTGAAATACTTGAGTAAATATACTTAGATCACAACTTATATGACAAAGTCTTAACACAAAATGAACATGATAAATTGCACAAAATTGCATCTGTGGGACTATTGTATATATGCTCAAGATACTTTGTCCACACTTGGAAGAATTTAGGTAATTGAGATGGTTGAAACAAGATTAAAATTCATAAATAAAGTTAAATCATCAACATACACGATCATTTCATTTGATACAGCCTGTTATTCAAAGCAATGTGGAATAATAAATATATATTCAAAACAGTATTTACTGTATGTTAAAACTTGTAGAAGTGGCCCCAGCGAGCCAGTGCAGTGCATGAAATCAGCATTTTGTGTTGTGTTCTGCACTTTAATTAAAACATTGTGACTTTGTCCAACACATTTGTCTGCAGCCAGCCTTTCTCAGCTGAACCTGAAGTGAACTCAATTTAAATTCACCTGTTACTTTTGTGATGCTGTCTGACCCGATTTGTTATTGCTCCTGAATGCTCTGAAAAGGAGACAGGAGGACATCTACACTGCGTTTCGTTCAAGCTGGAATTAAAACAAGGTACCTGATTTGAACACTATTGTGATGTACAAAATACTGAAGACAGAAAAAAATAATCTCAGGTGGTGCTCATTTCAGGAATTCATCTTATCCCATAAACAGAAGAGCTAAAAAATGTATGATGCATCAAAACATCAGTTTACAATAAATTTAAACAATAACTTGTCATATTTCTATTCTGTGTAACCTCTAAAAAACTGTTAGACATCTCTTTTTGGGGGAGAAAAAAAAACAAAAAAAAAAACAACAACTTTGCTCCTAGAGGATTTCCCTTTTTACGTCTGAGTGGAGAGAGGTCCAAAAACATTGGGAGAGAGCTCTCCCGCTGAACAGCTTTCTGGCACAATGCCTCCATCATACTCTCGGTTAGTGTTGCCCTTACTAAACATCTGCTGATGGGGAAGACTCAGTTTCCATTATGGCAATTTGTTTATTTAATGATCTAGGGGTCAAATCGACTACAGTGCCAAACTTCATCAATACAATATTGTACTGCAGCCTGGGACTGTGTTGTGATAGATTGTATGAGGGTGAACATCTGTTAGCCTGCGATTCTGTGCAAATGTTTACTCGTGCCTATTGCATTAATATCATACTTCATCTGTGTAGTTTGGTAGTTGATAGTATACGCTGGTTTGTATTGTTGAAAGATGTTGCAAATTCTTCTTTAAGTTGTTAAGGTCTTGTATGATATGGGTTCAGTGGGTTTAAACATGTTTTGTTTACAGGTGAGATAGAGGAAGCACCATGTAGAAGGCAGAGACCTTGATCAATAACTAAAGGAAGAACTCAGCAGCTTGGACGATGCCAATACCTGAACATGCCAATATTCTGTAAAAGTGCCTGTTTACAGTGCTGTTATAATGAGGATTTAGAGGCAGAAAATACAGGACTTTCTTCTGTGACCTGCATGACTTTTTTTCCCCATACAATTAATTTGAAATATATTAATTTACACATCTCAAAAAGAGAGAAAAGACAAGAATCACTGCAAAAATCACCTATAATTATTTTAATAGAGGCTTTTTGTGTGGGTCCCCTTGAAGAATAAATGTCTGATCTCATAAAAAATATATATCTGGATCCAATTTTGCCATTTTTTTTAATGTCTTTACCCTGAAGAATGTATAATGTTACCATTCTGTGGGAACATCGAATTCACTTTACACACATACAGTAGTTGCACTAAATTTAAGACCCCTTGAAAATATTATCTTACAAATACGCTGATATTTTGCAAATTCCCTCAGTCCTGCTGCCCTTTGTTTTATCTTCATCCTTCATGATTTACATCCCAATTTGACTCACTCTGGCAGCTTCTGTGAAATTCTCTTCCAAGCAGTTTATCTTGTCACAGATGTTAAGTTATGTCCATGAAGCGTCTCGGGGTTCAGTTGAAGAGCTACTCATAACTTCTGGACTGAAAACAAACATGTTACTCAGCAGTACAAAGTGGGGAAAAAATATAGTTAGTTGCAACACTACTGTGTCTCCACCTCTGTCAAAAGGTTTATTTTCATTTGAATAAGAATATGACAACACATATTACTTTTCTCAGCCACAGTAAAGTAGCAGAAATGTGGCCTGCGTGCCAGGTATAATACCATAATTGATTGGTTCAATCCAGCCCGACACATTTCTGGAATGGCACATGGCTGTCCATCACACACATGGCTCATGGCCAGCCAGTGAACATTTTTCTAGACAACACAAAAGAATCCTTGTGCTGTGTTGCAAGCCTCTTGATTGTAACTCCAGAACCATGCCCTGTGACATAAATCATTAATCTCTATGCATATGGTGTCGATTAATTTGTGTATGCAAATGGAATGCCGTGTCAGTTAAAATTATACTACGGGGATCAATGTTGAAAAGGCCTCCCAAGTTGTTTGACGTAAAGTGATAAATGAGATATGGATCAAAACTGTGGGAAAAAATCAGCTCAGACGCATTCTGCGATGGATTTTATTTTCACTGAAAGAACAAAAGATTAGGATTCCTGTTCAGTTCTTTTAAAATTAAAAATGACACAACTGATGTTTGCAAAAGGTTTTTTTTTTAAAATGTAAATGGCCACAGCTAAATCCAGGATAAAGTTGTGGTTTATAGAAATTAATGCCAAATCCTTTTAGGGAATTCGAATTAAATGTTAAAAGTAATATCCATCATCCTCCAGATAATCAATTCTACTTGTAACCTGTTTTCTAACACTGACTTGATTTCATAATGGACCAGAACATTTTATATGAACCATTTGGACACACAAAGTTAATACTAGAAAGCTGCAGTGCATACTCCAGACCAGCTGTTATAGATTTGTCACTCTGTATTGTAGAAAGATGATAATCACTACAGGTCAACTGATAAAAAAATACTGATAGTTATTGTCTGATTGCTGATACTTTATGCTAATATCAGTCTTTTCTCATCCAAAAGTTACATTAACTATATTCAGTGCTCTTCTATAGGATTTGATTTCCCTACATTGTTGCAACACAACCTCTGTTTTGAAAATAAAATTAATTTAGGTACTGTAAGGTATTACACTTATAGTAAAAGAGCTTTAAATGACTTTTTCTTCAGGATGTGTTTGTTCTAAGAGAGAAACCACCATCATAACAGCAGCTGTCGATGTGACAAGCAGAAAGCTCAGATCTGTACAGAATGCTTTGTAGTAGAGGAGCATCAATCATGTGCCATACAAAATTCCTACTATACTGTACAGTATTATGCTGGATAAAACACCCATGATTCATAGATTTGATAATATTTGATGAGTTTGTTACTGTTTGGTCCTCTGCCAAAACATTTTTTAATGCTTCTAATACAGTACAATGCTTCTAATCATTCAGCCATTCACTCGGTCATTCATCTGCTCTTCAATTTATTAATTCATTAAAGACGCAATCTAAATGTCCACCACCAATATGACAAACGATCGGAGCATGATATGACTGGTACTCTAACAGACTGACTAATAGACAACAGATAATAATATTCAGTCATATTCTTCATATATATCAATTTATCTTTAATCTTGACATCTCGGTCTGTTCTGTACATACACAATCCTGGGGTGTATTGTGATATTGGGCTATACGAATAGAACTGACTTGACTTGACTGAAATCTAAGTTATGGGGTTCCTTGATCCTGGGAAACAGCTACAATCTCAAGACATGGTTAATTTAGCAGCAGCTCTGGGGCTTTTGATCATATCACATTATCTTCATCAGCAGATGGCGTTTACCCAGTTTTTGAGGAAGTTAAAATTTTCTTTTTTTCTTGTCCTGAGAACTTTAATGACTTAAATCTCTATTTGATGTTTATCACAAGCTCCAGAACAAATGGTGAGATTGTTTTCCTGTGATGTTTTTTAATGCTGTTAAAAGTTTGTTTGGATCACTAATATTTAAAACATAGCTAAGCTGACAAACAGGCCTCTACATTCAGTTACGAATATATACAAATAAATAAAGCAAAAATTACTGATTGGTCTCTCTATTTTTCTCTCTCACTCAATCGTGCACTCAATCACAGTCTAATTTGGACGTAAAACAATCATTACCCACCAAATTTCAATATATATATAGGACTATATGGGTCTATATATAAAACCAAGCCTGAATACCAGAGAATTCACTATAATGAACACCAATAGAAGCCCTCTGCTCATAGCGCCTGAGCCTGAAGTGTAATACATCCATAATCTGCCGTCGGTTTCTGTTTTATGGTCTACAGCCCTCACTATTCGCGTCCATCTGCCGCTAAATACCACACAGACACTGCCATAAATAGTGAGGCTTTTTTTTTTTTTTTTTTAACCCTGCCGTCACGTCAGCGTTTAGCAGCGGCTGTATGAGTGGAGGCGGGGAGCGGCTGTCCGTGGTGCTGATGATGAGACTGATGCTCTCCGGCTCTGTGCAGCCGCTACTGCGCATGTTGCATGACAGGTACACGCAAGCCTCCATCTTGGGCATCCCGAGCCGAGGCGAAAGGGCAGCAGCCATATACACACAGATTCCAAAATAACAACAAACCAAGCGCGGAAATAAAAAAAAAAAAACTGGCAATTTGCCGAGATGTAACTTTTTTTTTTCTTTTGAAGCCCATTCAACAAATTACTTCTGTGAAAAGAGCGGAGAACAGAATGGAAAAGAAAGACAGCGACTGGTCTGGAAGGCTCTGTTAACGACTATTTGCTCAGTCAGCTCTCATTAGGTCTAGTTTTCTGAGGAATTGACACATGACAAAGCCAAACGGTGAGTGGGATTGCGTGGCATGTTTTGTGTTTAATGACTCTGGCGTTATTTATGTTCCTAACGTGCTGTCATGTGAAGTGAAATCGCATGCTCTCGTTCATATGTACAGGCGTCTTCTTCCTGCATCCCACCCTGCCGTCATGGTGGTCGCTGTTTGCTGTGTTGTTCTCACTCCAGTACCGCTCATCTGATGCTCGGGCTCTGGGCAAGTGTCAGCCTGTGCTACTTACTTTCCTCCTGTTTTAGAAAGAGACCCAAGGCGACGTGCAGCCACAGGTTGTGAGAGTCCTGACAGCCTACACATTGTGGTTGTTTTGCGTTGGCTGCATATCAATATTTTGATGAGCATAGCACAGGCCTTTCCTCGTGGGTTAAGGCTTTATACTGTTAGTCAAGGATACCAAACAGTCCATTAAATTGTGTTATATTATCTAGAATGAAATTCAAAGAAAATATAATCAATATAATGTTATTTACACTAAATTGCAAGTTTATTATATTACCATTAACATTAATATCACTAAAATATTCACTCAATCAATCAATAATAACCACTATTTTTCCCATAATGGTACATTAATACTCCAGAATGTAACATACAGTGGAAGCACAGCCCGAGGACGTCATGTGGGCAGAGCAGAATTGTTAATTGACCTTGGACCCATGGGGCAGACCATGTAAAGGCTGCTTGAGTCACTGTCAGCAACTGTATGACAAAGCCTCTGCAGTTTTAACATTGCCAGTAGTAAAATACAGCAAGGGCAATCTTCTTCAGTGGTGGCACAGAGTTGACTCAGTCAGTGCCAAGGTTAGTTTTTGGATTTTGCCTCAGCTGAACCCACATTTCTCTGAATGGTAGTTTGTTTAGTGTGGGTATGTATGATGTCCTTGTTATCTTTTAGTGTCTATATAATAATAAATTATAATAATAAAATGTGTACATTTGAGACTGCGCACACACAGAGGTGGAAACTTGCTTGAGTGCTAATACAAGTCTATCAAAGTGTAACAAGTTGAAACAATTTTCTCCAACAAACCATGCTTTATTCCCCAGAGAAACAGGAAACAATCTCAGATGACACCCTAGTTAAGGTAAAAATGCAGAAAATTCTGGGGAATAAAGCATAGTGGAGAAGAGAGAGTTTTTATTGACCTTTTTTGTGAAAACTTTCAGTTCATCAGTACGTTTGCATACTGATACTTGTGCAGTTTAAAAAGGTTTTTTTTATTATTATAAGTGCTTCAAGCCCACAATAAAATTGTTCCCAGTCCCCCAAAGGATCACGAGATAAATCTTCAGTTGAGGAATGTTTTACAAGAGAGGAAATAAGAAGAAAAACATTTATGCTGCAGAAAATCTTCTTATGACTTTTCTCAAACATATTTTTTCTTGTGAAATGTAACTCCGTTTCAGTCTGGCTTCAGGCCTAAACATAGCACTATTTCTTTATTTCTGCTTCCCCCATACTAATTAAGAATATAGTCTTAGCATTAGATAACAAAAAACACTGTGCTGCTCTATTTATTGAGTTAACTAAAGCTTTTGACACAGTTGACCACTCTCTGCTTTTACAACGACTTCCTTCTTTGGGTTTTGACAATGCTAGCTGCTTGTGGGTTCAGAATTATCTCTCTAATAGGTCGCAGTGTGTCAGGATAGGTAATATCCAGTCCTCTTTTCTCCCCATTGCACAGGGAGTTCTGTCCTTGGACCAGTCTCATTCACTATGTATATAAACAATATTACCTCTTCATTGTACAATTGCAACTTCCATCTTTACACAGATGACATGGTCCTTTATTCCTATGCCGATTTTATTCATACTGCTACTCAAAATCTACAGCTATCATTTAACCTACTTCAAAAACACCTTCATAGAATGGTCCTAAACTGTGCAAAGACAAAATGGATGTTGTTTTTGAATGCAAGAAATATTGACTATGGCAGTTTTGAAATTCGTTCTGTTAATAACACCATGATAGAGAGAGTGCAATACTATACATATCTAGGTATCTGGGTTGATGAAAAACTGACTTCATATAAGTTCATATTGATGTATTGTTATCAAAGTTGAGATTGAAATTGGGCTTTCTTTTTAGAAATAAATCTTGTTTCCCTTTATTCACAAGAAAAAAAAAGAATTGTTGAAGCAGTTTTCCTCTTTGTATTGGATTACAGGGATGCTATTTATGGGCAGGCAGCCAGTTCCACTCTCAAACCTTTAGCATTAAGATTCCTCACTGGAGATAGTTATGGGACACACCCCTGTCTACTTTAAAAACAAAAAACAAAACAGGCTTTCCTGCTCTGTTAATAAGGAGGGATCAGCATTTGTTCCAATTTATTTAGAAAGTTATTTTACAAAAACTCACCCCCTATCTCTCAGCCCTGCTTTCTTGGAGCGTTGGTAGCCATTGTACCATTGTATGCTGTTACTGTGCCCCATGTACTTGGAATATTCTTCAAAAAATCTTCGAGTTAACCTAATTAATACTGAGTTTTTTGATTGTAATTGTTATTGCTTCTAATCTTTTAATTGAACAACAATTAAAAGATTGTTTTATTTGTCTCATTGTCAATTCCTGCACTTACCTTTTAGCATAGTTAATTTAACCTTGTTTTTCATTGATGTAGCCATGTATTTTTCCTTTATTGCTACCTCCTAGCTTTCTTTTGTGATTTTAGTTGTGTCTGCTCTTATAGCATGTCTGTCAGCACCATTGGAAATGAGGATTCTCCCTCAGTATATTTTCCGAGGATGTACATAAATAAAATGATGAAAATGATGGTTGAAGAGTTTAACCCCATTTGAAATTTTAAAAAATCTGTAAAGGTGATATGACTCTTTGGAATCTACTCATATCTTACAGAAACATGTAATCTGAGTCACATTTAATTGGGCATTGCTTTGTTATTAAGGGGTCACAAGCAAAAAGGTTTGGGAATCATTGTCATGTGCTGTATGTTCAAGCAGTGATCTTGTTGTATTTATTCTAGTTTTGGACCCCTTCTCTGCTTCTTCTTCTTCTTCTCCTTCTTATCAGGGAGACTAGAGTAGAAGGTCAGAGATAGGAGTTCTCATCTAGAGAAATGCTTAGACAATAGTTGGTCTAATAAGAAACGCTTTCCAAGAAATGTGTTTGGTTGTCAAGTTATACATTCATCATCGTTTCAGCTGGTGCCACCTGATCTGTGTGGGTCAACGTTGACATATGTTGGCTATTCTGTCCTCTAGAATGGGGACACCAACCAACCTCCTGTTTTGTAGGAATTTTTCCAAATCGATGAAATGATGTTGGCTTTGTTCAGGTGAGGCAAGGTGTTTGCATGGAGACAAAAGGCGCTGAACAACAGTGGAAGTGATTTCCGCCGGAGAATATGATGATCAATGTGTAGGCGGGGAGCAGACAGGGAGTTACTGGGCCAAGACAATGAGAAAGAGAGGGAGAGCGTCTCTGTCTAGACAATAAACTGCTTCAGTTAATATACAGTTGTGCTGGCAGGGCGAAGGATGAGACTGTTGGCTTTGCTGTTGGTCTCAGTGTCCCAATGCAATGAAAGGGCAATGCTGTTCTAGATGGGGAATGAATCACACAGGTACTATGGCTGCTAGCTGATTAATGACCCCTATCAAGGAATGCAAAAATGCACTGCCTGTTTGTAGAACTGTTCATTTATATACGTATAGTTGTGTTAGCTTTAGACCTGGATTTGAATTTTCTATCAGAAAGATTTATGGTAAACACATGGCACCATATTATCTCCTACATTTTAGTATTTGTGGCGTAAGAGGTGATTGAAGACCACACCTGTCATACTGTAGATCAAATCAAATGATACAATTTATAAATATCATGATACACAAGTGCAGAAATAGCAAAGAGAATCTACAGCTGCATAAAGAAACAGTGTTATTAAGCCTTTTTTTCTGCTGGTTCTAAACTGAAGAAGAGGGTATTTCATCTAAAATTTATTTCAGCCATCGTTTAGAGGTCACATTCACCTGACAAGTCTTGAATGACCATCGTTATTCAGGTGCATTACTCCACTGATTAGATTTATGCTTGAACTTGCTCTTCTTGATTAAACCATGTCAGATTGATTAATTTACATTTCAGACATTTACTGTATGTGACGCGAATCCAGAGCAAATGAGAATACATCGCATCAGGAATGCAAGGGCCAAAGTCACAGCTTTCAGGAAATAGATTAAGTACTCCTACTCCCATGTGGAGCTTTATTAGCCATTTTTGCCTAGATTTGTTGAATGTGAAAAGAAAACAATTCAGTTTGGTTTGTTAAATTGCATGCCATTAAGCTTGAGTGATTTCTTATGGCGTCTTCTCTTTATTTAAACTGTTTATTTTTATCCTCCACAGGCTCAAGTCACACCAGAATGGGCATTAAGAAACTCGCCGTCTTTCTCCTGGTTCTCTGTCTTTGTCTAGAGGGAGGATCTGCCAAAGAAAAAGGAACAAAGAAGGGAAAGAAGAAAGGGAAGCAGGTTTACTGTCCATCGTAAGTATGGAGTAAACAACACGCGGGCTGTCTTACAGTACAACATAACATACAGTATGCACTTTGTGTAGCTTTATTGCCAAGAGTTAGTGCAGTAAAGACACAACATGATGATGTGATGAATTAATTTCACTTTACAGTGTCAGGGTGGCTCTCTGCTTAAAATATATAACTAGTTTTGTGTAAAAAGGCTACTCCAACAGTGTAGCGTTCTTCTCTCATAAAGCTGTACTACTCACAAGAGATAGATTAAAGAAGGAATGGTCAAAATAGATGCTGCAGAGGGTGAGGCATCCTGACTCCCATTCCCACAACGCAGCCAATAACATATTTTCATTCATCAGTGGCTGGGACCATGCATGTATTAAACTCAATATCATGTTCCAAGATGGTGCCCCATTCATTCCTGTGAGAGTTGCTTAGTGGACGCATACGCAAAAATATTTTTCAGACTTCTGAGGTCCCCGCAGCATCGCTAGAGTCCTCTGTCCGAGCAGGTAGCAAGTATATGTGTTACAGACTTCCTCTGGCTTTGCTGGCTGACTTCTTGCAGGCTCTGTGCACATATGCATGGCATACAATAATTTAGACTTAATTGGACAGGTCAAATTTTGAGCATACAAAGAGTAATAAGAGTTTTTCTGATTTTTAGAAAAATGTATAAACCTTTTTACAGCCGGTGTATGTCACATGATCCTGCAATACAGAGTGGTCACTACATCAAAATTGCCTCACAGCCCTGGGACCCTGGAAACTCAGATTTTCAGTTATAAATTTGTAGTTTTCAAGCCCAAGCCGAGATAACCGTGATGCCATCACTGGGGTTATTTTCCTGCAGAGCCACAGAAGACATTATACAACTTTCTAATATAGTATTTCCAATACGCATTCACTTAAAAGATAAACTAAAAAAACCTGTCTATTTGACACCTGATGGATCTAACTTCCCAGTGCCATATTTTATCAGACCTTATCACTTGCTTTACTGCAAAGCCTCTACAATACAGTCCATTTGGACCAATGGACATTCCAGAAATGAAAAGCAAACACACCAAAAGCATGCTGTGTTCAAAACACTGAACACTTACAATGTAACATGTTAGAAATGCGACATCTTTCTTGTAGCAACACTGATGCTATCTTGGCCATTACCAAGCACTTCTTTGCTTACTCTTTGCCAGCTGGCTGCAGCTCTCTGATAGCGGATGCCACTGTAAAGAAGCGCGAGATAAATAAATAAGTTTTCAGGGAAGTTGTTGGGTCACGGATAGACTAAAGAAATAAATAATTTACATTTCCCCGTAGCAGAATGAGCGTCAATATGTCCTGACATGCCTTTGGAGTGTCCATTAGCCCTCGGTATTGGAAAGCTGCACCCACTGCTTCCTTAAATGGTAACAAATGTCTTGACAATGAAACTTCTTGAAATGTGGGAGAAACTGTTTGATGTAGTCCCAGTATTGGCAAGTGTAAGCTGTATGACATATTTCGTGTTTAGTGCTGCAGATGCCTTTGTGGATCAAGGGAACCACTTGGTTCCAGTTTAGCTGTTGTGCTGGAGGTTGTCAGAATGGTCTGTTAAAAGAGAGAAAAAAAGGGGTTTAGTGGATGGGAATTATGTGTTTCACTTTGATCAGGGGAACCGCAGAACGTACACACACTGCACAGCATTCCTGTGGAGCACTTTAACTCGTCCTCAGTGCATGATAAGGTTTACATAATGATATGTAAAGTGCTTTAAGGAGGGGAAATTCTTTGGCAGGAGAATTCATTGCCACCCACAGGGAGGCTTTAAGTTTCTCCTTTCTCTCCTGCCAGATCCTGTTCTCCCCTTCCTTCTCTCTGTCCCATTGTTTTTTCATCAGTCAACCTCAGAAAACAAATGCTGTTTGACTGAACATCTTTGAAAGTCACCACTTTATATTATGGTGGTAATTTTCAGTCGACAGCTGTTTTTTGCTATTTTGCAGGATGGTTGAGGGGGAAAACTTCACTTTGGTTTCAAGAAAATGTAGAAATACTTTATGTCTTGACAAAATCAATTATACTCATACCCCCACAGAATGATTGACTACATTTTTTGAAATATTTTTCTCAGGGCAAGTAAAAATAAATCTGGAGAAAATAGGGTGAAATAATTTTTGTTGTCATTTGCAAACAACAAAATTCAAGTGCCATTTTCTTGCTAGTAGAGTGATTTACTTCACCTTACTTTACTAAAACTGCTAACTTATCCAATACTTTGATTTATGACCAAATAGCCTACATGCAAATCTAATTAAGCTTTAGCTGTACTTTGTGTTTAGTACTAATTAGTAATTGTTAGCATGATGCCACGTTAATCTACGATGGTGAACTTATAAATGATAAATAAACATTACCTGCTAATTACCTGCATGTTAGCATGGTCCCTGTGAGCATGATCTCATACAGATGTCAGCATTTGCAATCTTAGCAATGATTAATACATTTTTGCTGATATTTAGTCAAAAAATATCAAAAAATCATAAAAAATCTTTTATGTAATTGTCCTTGAAGGTTGAAAGAAATGTCCTCTATCTGCATCCCTCCCTAGTTATGATCTGGAAACTTCTCAGAATAGCACCACATCATATCTTCACTCACATTGCCTGGGTGGTCCAAATCCTAAAAGCTAATTTAATCCCTAACTGGTAGCTCTCTCGAGTTATAGTTTAATCAGAGAGTATACAGTGTAGAAGTGGGAGTGCTGTGCATCTGCACATCTGTCAGGAATTTGACCTGTTAATGTAATCGTGCCTACAATTCCCTGTCTTCTTTGTTTGCAGACAGCTGTCATCTGAGGATCTGGCCCGAGTCCCTGCAAATTCAACCAGTAACATCTTGAACAGGTTACTGATCAGCTATGATCCCAGAATAAGGCCCAACTTCAAAGGCAAGCCTGTTTCTCTCTTCATCTGTCTCTGTCTATTTTTAATTTACATTTTTGCAGCAGTGGTGTCATGCTAATTACAGAAACGAATATACTGTGAATATGTACCTCCAGATTTCTCTGCAGAATCTAGTGCTGGAACAGGTATCTGCATAAATGGTGCTTGAGACATTAATAAAAATATATTCCCTGGTATGCATACACCTGCATATATCACATACTATGACACGGTTACATTAAGCTGATGTTCTCGGGTTGACTGTCTTTTCTCAAAGACAGTTCAACATGTTATTGATTTGTGCTCACATGCTGTTATGGGGATGAAATCTATGACTTAAGACAGCCTCAAATCTTAATAAAAGACAACATAAAAGGTGAATATTTATATTAGAATTTTTGGAGCAGGAAATTACATTTCATATTCCATTAACCTTATTACTTAAGATTAAGCATAAATATTGAAATACAGGCACAGAAAAGCAAATCTCTGCCACTAACATCCGTCACTTCAATGCCCACCAAGTATCCATCTTTACAGTGTTTACAGTGTACTGTGAATGTCACACTGTAGGGAGTACCAGCCTCCAGTCTCACAGAAACTGCAATAAAAATAACAAAGAGGTGACTGGTTGCCTCCACGTCTGACTGATGGTCTTACCAGTCTTCAGGTGGATCCTCTGATAGTTTCCATCCTTTGGCACTTGGCAGCAGGAGAAGTATCTGGGACCTGGTGTTTGATGTGTTGTGAGCAGAATCAGTTCCCTGTCTGACTGCCTGTGACTGGTCCAGGGGCCAAACATCTGCTCTTGATTTCAGGGTGGGCTGAAATCTCCCCATCCATTAACATCCATGTCATGATCTCCCAAACTTCATCCTAAACCGTGCCTTGTGCATTACTTTACCCAGGCCTATAAAACAGTGAGCTGCTTTTATATGCCATGTAGAGAATTTTAATCTAACACCAAAAGTGAATATTAATTAGTTTGCTTGGTTTCATAGCTGCGTGGAAGATGTGAGCTATATGTGCCTCCATATTATGTTTATTAATTTTGCGAATTGCTTAATAGAATTTATCCTGTGAAACTCCTGAGCCTCTAAGGAAACACCTCAAAGGAAATCATTTATTCAAAGCAGGGTGAGCAGTCTGCATTCGTCAAGGATTTTATTAGTTTATGCAAAAGGAGAGAGAGATGCCAGTATATATGTTTACAGCATTAGCCTAGTGGAGGGATAGAATGCGTATGAGAGAGCATTTGTATTACTTTGCAATGTTGATAAAGTCTTTTACGAATCCTGATCAATAATGAAATCTATTTAATCACCAGGAACAATATGTATTGATGTAAAAATAAAGACTTACAAGGTTTTTCAAAACATATTGATACTGATTGTAAGCTACAAGCACACCGGTAAGTCAGTCTCATTGCACAGTGGACTCAATACTACAATTTCTTCTTCCCCCCTTTTAAATCCAGGAATTCCTGTGGAAGATAGAGTGAACATTTTCATCAACAGCTTTGGCTCGATCCAAGAAACAACTATGGTAAGAATTCACTTCAATTGCACCTTAGCCTGACAGTATTGATAATCAATATTTCTGCCAATCAGGAGCAGTGCTGAAAAGTGCTTTATCCTACAAGTTTTAGGAAGAATGCATGAGCATGTTTTCTAGACGGTATCAGATCATTTAGCAGTGAATCATTATGAAGACTGGGGGTTTTCATGCCTCATTTATCTGATGGCTTAATTGCTGATAAAGAAGTGCAGTTTGAATGCTAATGAACAGATTAAACTCAAGGACGGCACTGGGTCGACTCTCGATCACTTAGGAAACAATAAAGGGAACATTTCTGAAGGTTTCTAATAAGCTGTTTCTTACTGGTGTGTTTTATGTTAAAGCTGCTGGGAGGAGCCAATAAACATTAACAGTCTTTAAGTAAATATATTCAGTCATGTGACAAGGTAATTGTAATGAAGTGAGCGACAGAATTCAGACATTCTCTTGTTTCTATCCCGTGAACTCGCCTCATCTGCAGTTTTACAGGTTGTTATTTGGAGAGTTTTATAGTTTGAACCTTTAACCTCATTGAAAAAAATGATTGCGCAGTAGATTTGTCATCTCCCACAAATCATGCAGACACTTCTTTCTCCAATAAGTAACTATATATTTCATCAAGCTTAATCTTTTTACAAGACAACAGTTTGAAAATTTTCCATTTAATTAGTGTAATGAAAGCGCTAGGGACATTTTTTTTTATACTGTAATTTTCAGAGCACTACCAAAATGCATAACCCATTCAGATTTTTTTTTTTTATTTCAAAAAGCAATTAGAGATACCAAAGAATCAACTTAATGTAATGATCATAACATGACACATTAATGACTATGTCTATTAATTACTATGGCCAATGAAATAAAATGAAATTGGCAAGTTGCAAAAGCTGTCATATTACTGTCTGCTAGCAGATTCCATTTCTTTTCAGCTGTGATTATACTGGCATGTTTTGGTCAGTGGAATTCATACCAGATAGAGAGGATTTAAAGTTGCTATGGTGAGCAGACACAACTCGCTCTTCAAAGCAACAGCTAAACAAATAATCATAATAACACACACAATACAAAAAGACTTTCCAAAATGCAACCAAAAATGTTGAGAAGTTCAGAAGGCAAACATGCATACTATGTAGCCTAGTTTCCTGCTTCCAACCGCAAGCATCACATTTTTAAGAAAAACTGTGACTACGGTTGTCATGGTGTTAACTATTGCCATGACAACGAAGGTTGCCTAACTTTAAAGACATAGTAACTTTAACCCACACCACGTTTCTAGTGATCATTTAAACCCAAACCACGATATTTCCCTAACCCCCCTAACCAAGTGGTTTTTGTGCCTAAACCTAACCAGAATCTTAACCACGGCATCGTTAAACCATAAAACATCATTATTTTTACAGACAAATTATGTTGTGCTGCTGATTACCGCTAGTAGAGGTGCTATATTAGAAAACGCTCCTAACATACACGTATGTACTTTTCACGCCTAGGCGAGGTAAAACATGACACTGACACGGCGGGCTGGCGGTTGTATTACATGCTTCAGCATGATATCAGGTTGGTGTAGCATCTGAGGTACAATTCACTTTTTGAAGTTTGAACAATTTAAATTTTCATAGAATATACTGCTAACTGAAGTTAGCAGTATAGTTATAGTTATAGTTATAGTTATAGTTTGGCTAAAATTTTAGACTTGTTCTCCCACAGTCCTTTTGCAGGTTTGGACAGTGTCTCAGTCCAAAGCAGTGATTAATATCATACAATACTTCACCTCATGAGGAGCGACTCTGTCAACAAAGCCTTAGCTCACATATTCTGAAGTTTGAGCTGCATGAAAATCTACTCTTGAATAACTTTTTTTGGCTGTAGATCAGTAGAATTTGTTCTCTTATAAAATCCACCGGTGGAGGTGGAGATGCTCTCACAAGGATTAATTATTGACCGATTAGAACGGCATGGTGAAAGTGAAAAATCTTTCAAATTCAAAGAATATGGGGGTGGTTTTGGAGGGTTGGGTTGAGTTGGAACTGATTAAAACAAAAAAGAGGAAAAGAAGAGAAAAGAAGAAATGAATCAAAGGGAATGTAATGAAAGAGCAGGAAGAGGGGGAGACAGAATGACGGTTGAGGAAAAAGAAAAGAGAGCTGAGACAACAAGAAGAAAATAAGTGACAGGGGTGACAGAAAGTCAGCAAGTGGTTGAAGTTATAAGGATCCAGGGAGGAGGGAATATAGAGATAGAATAAGAGAAAGGGAGAAAGAGGGAGGTAAATACATGAAGTACAGGTTAAAGAGAGGGGGGAGATAAAAAAGGAGTCTGAAGATGATAAAGATGAAGGACGGTTTAAAAAACAAATGAAAAGGATACACGGAAAAAAGGTGAAGAGACAGAGGAGGAAGTATAACAGGACAAAGTTAGAGAAATTAGCAAAATCAGTGAAGAGTGCAGAAGATGGAAGAATAACAATGTAGTATGGAGAGATGAGGAACAAGTAAGAGCCGAGACAGAGACAGAAAAAGAGAGATGAGACACTCCCAGATGGCAACTTCTGTCTTCCCATCCCCCTGGACGCCCAGTGAAAGACAGGAAGAGAATGAAAGTTAGCGAATCAAGGAGGAGAAAGAAGAGACAGCTGGTCACCTCTCCCCCTCAATTTATCACTCTGTGGGGTATCTGATGTCAGGAAACCCTCTCTCATCATTTACACCTCCCCCGGCCAAACACCACCACGCATCCACTGTAGTTAACACATCTATTTTCACTTTAAGATTGTATTCATCAGGAGAGGATGACTAATTTGGTGTTGTGAGATGATACGAAAGGCATCTGTGTTTTCCTGTGCGAGATTTCCTTGTTGTGTTGAGTTAAATCTCTCTGGGATCGAATGCAGTACTGGCAGCTTGATAGTGAGCCAACAAGAAGATATATTTCCTTGTCTGGTTTTCAGAAAGGTGAAGGTGTGGGAATTGGCCTGTGTCTCTATCAGACAGAGAAGAGCCAGCAGTAGCTGTTCGTGCTGTCGCTTGAGGACTAGTTGGAAGCTGGAGTCTGAAATTAGGTTGTATAGGAATGATGGCTTGCCTTCCAAAATTAGATATCAACAATTTGACCACTGCTCTCAGAAAAAAAATGTTTACTGGCATGGGAAATATAGCACATTCTGGTTTACAGCTGAATTTATAAACCATCGTAAGACCTCTGTGTATAAAACTGTGCAAGCAGAGTTTTTGAAATAGTTTGTGCTTTTCCATAATGAGTGAGTAAGAAAGCCTTTCATATGGTTTTCTGCCTCCCGGAGGTTGTGCATCAACATGTATAACAGCACATTACAAGGATTCATCATGCATTGCTAAGGTATCATCTTCTCTGCTTTTCTGCCAGGAAAATAATCTGTGCATTTAAGTTGTTCTGTACAATGTATCTTGCATGTGTACAGGATGATATTTGGTTTATTATAACAAATATAGTATATTGAACAATTGCACAATACTGAGCTTAGCTTTTTGAATTTCCATGAAAGGTAAAAATGGCCTTGAGAGTTCAAAGAATGCCTCAGGGTTCAGAATAGTTTTGATTGTACAAACAGCTGTAGAAGAGTTGATTTTGGCTTAGTGTGTGTGTTGTTTTGGTCCCGAGGCAGGGTTTTAGTGTGAAAAGTGTCTTACTGTCTAAACAGCAGGAAGGAAGAAGGACGGAAAGAGTTCCATTCTAATTGTTCACAGTATTACTGTGTATATAAAGAAATACACAGACAGTCCATTTGTGTGTCCACTGGTGTGCAGCCGCATGGTTTAGATGAAGATACCACAGTGCTGGAAAAAAGAAAATCACATAACCAATGTACTTTCATTGAGAACAGATGTTCTATATAACTACATTCAGGTCAGTTGGCTGTCTATAAGTATCAAACCTGGCAGTAGCTGAAATATTTTCCAGTTAGAATATATTTTGTCAGCAAACCAGCGGAAACTTAGTAAAATAAAAAGGGTATATGCCAGAATTGGCTCTGCTCACTCAGTCTAGTTGTAGCTAAAATATATGATAATAATAATGGTGACAAAAACACAAACTTTTTCTGTAAAAGAATAGTCAGTGAGCATGGGTCATTGAGTTTTTTTGTTATTATTTGTTATTTGGCATTTTGCCTCATTAGATCAGTTACAGTAGAAATCCTGACCGGAAACCAAAAGGGAGTGAAAGGTGACTTTTTAGTTAAAGTTGCCAAAGTTGGAAGTGCAGATCATGACAGAATAGACAGCTATAAAGTGATGAAGACAATTTCCTGAGAATCACACTTTGGAAAACCCCTCAGAAATTTATTTTTGTGTCATTTACATGAGCCAGCAGTTGGCAAGACTCAACCACAGACATACTGTAACAGACATGTGTAACGGTCATGGAAGTAAAGCAGTCTGACTTGGGTCAGCAGATGTTACTGGAATTTATGCTTCTATATGTTTGGACACCTCATCGATTATTTCATATGAGTTTCTTTGCACTTGAAGACTGATTTACCAGACAATGGCTTCCACTCTCAATTGAGTTCAGAGAACTCCACTAATTTTACACACCAAAGTCGGTTTACAGGTCTTGTGGAGTACTACTGCATATGTTAAAAAAAGTTGTTTTGTAGCTCCAGAGAGAGCTGCATGAAGTCTGATTAATTGCTTGAAGTGCTGTCACTTGACGGTCGCTGGTTTGGGCTGAAGACTACCAGTTTGAAAATGAAAAAAATCGAGGGGTTTGGGGTTAGAAAGAAGTGAGCTTACCCGACGTTTGTAGACTGTTCCTCATATCCACTTAAGGCTTGTGGCTCGAGGCTACATTAGTTGCTACTCGCATAACACACCTCAATCTGTGGAGTTGATTGAATTGTGGGTAATGTAGGCACCAGGTTTTAATAATATCCGTGGTTCTGCTCTATCCTATTAAAAAAAACTGTAAAAAACTGTCCATCGTGAATCACACAATGTTATAAGAGTGCAATGTGAAATCAGTAGAGTACTCTTTTAAACAGGAGCAATAACTAACACATATGATTACTCCAGTTCCATTATTTGCATTGTTATAGTTTAAGAGTACATCCTCTGTGTACATGATCTGTCTCTGATATCTGTGGTGATAGTTAGTAGTGGCGGTGGTGGTGGGGTCATGGTCCATCATGGGTCCTACTGCTGGTGTCACAAGAGGCTATGAAACCACTGGGTTCTCAGTATATGAAACAATAGAGCCATTTTAAATATTTAAACACAAGTGCAGAACATTAAGCGAAAACACATTTAGCAGAGGCAAAACGAGGCTCTTGCATGAAAAACATAGAAAATAACAAAGGCAACCAATATAATAAAATCTGTGAATAATGAAGGGATGGAAGGTAGAAATTAAACAGGAAAACACCACAAACACACTCACACATACAGCTGGTATTTTGGCGGCTTTATTTGACATGTCATCCATCTTCACTTTCAGCATTAATAGTCCCTCCTAACACCTGGTCCCAGAACAGCTTGAGGCACGCCATCAAAACAGGCACAAAAAAAAAAATGTCTTAAGGCCTCAAAGACTCATACTTTCCCACTTTCCCACCAACCGTAGTGTAGAAGTTTCACATATAAGCTCATTAATGAGGTATTTGCCATATTATATGTTGCTGTATTGATAACATTTGACCCTTGGACTGTGCAGTTCCCTGCATGTTGACTGTCTTAAATGTATTTGTCATGAGTGTTTTCAGCACAGCTGTAGAATTTCACTCAGCACATTGAAGTGGTCTGGATGTTTGCTTTGAGAAACTGAGTTTAGAAAATCTAAAAATGTGCGAAATGTTAACCTGTTAACAGGGTTGAACTTCCATATGTTGAAAAAAGTGAGTGAACTGTGTAGAAAACACATAGCAGAATGGTGAAGGTGTGAGCTAACAGTAAAACAAATGTTCACGTCAATACAATACAAAACATTTACCATGTTTGTGCTTGTCTGGTTTGAACCTAACAGGATTACAGAGTCAACATCTTCTTGCGACAGCGCTGGAATGACCCCAGGCTGAAGCTGCCACAGGACTTCAAGTCTGATTCTCTCACTGTTGATCCCAAGATGTTCAAATGTCTCTGGAAACCTGACCTGTTCTTTGCAAACGAAAAGAGTGCAAACTTTCACGACGTTACCCAGGAGAACATTCTCCTTTTCATCTTCCGTAATGGAGATGTCCTCATCAGTATGAGGTAATAATGTGTAATTCTCTTTTTCGATTGTCTTCTCTGACTGGTAATTTGCAGGTAATATTAAACTACATGCCATGCAAAGATATCACTTGTGTAAGAGATTGGAGGATAGACCTTTTTCCCAGCTTGTAGAATGTTTGCAATGTTTAAATATTGCAAAGTTAATCAAAGGGGACATACCATGCTTTTTGTGATTTCCTGTTAAATTTGTATTGTTATGAGGTCAGATGTCTATGTTAAATATGGTCAAAGTTAAGTTATGTATGTAAAATACTCCCTGCAAGTCAAAAGCCCAAGATTCAGCCTGCTCTGAAGGCTTCGTTTACAAGTTACCTGTTCAGCCGTCTGTTCCATAGCCTTTGTTGCTAAGGTTGTTCCATGGGTTGTTCACCTTGTCCACTGGCATATTTTGGATTGGATTCAGGCTCAAACATGTATGAATGCATTTGAGAAGTTAATATTTCGATTGAAGAATGAGAAAAAGAAGCAAAATCCAACTACTTCTGTTTGTTTACTTAGCCTTTGGAAGTCTGACAAGGGGCAGCTTCCGATAGCTGACCAATCAGAATAGAGTGGGCTCAGCAACAGGGGGACCTTAAATGAGGAGTTTTTTTTAACTGTAAATCATGCGAAGTTATTCCAGTAGGGACCCAGAATATAAATATAGACCTGGAAATATTCATGATATGTCCCCTGTAAAAGTTTAATCAAATATTCCCCCCAAATAAGGTTGTTTCAGCAGTTATTTTATTGCTCCAGGAAAATGTAACCTCACTCTGAGAGTGTCTGATGTCTAATAAAAAAATAAGCAATAAACTGCAAAAATTGTTATAGAGAAACAATTGACTAATCAGAGTTTTTTAGGTGGGATCAGGAATGGGGATGTCATCATCCGACATACCTCATTACATTTATGATTCACACAGCTGTACAAGTTGTTTTAACTAGACTTACAGAAATAACAACTCTTTAATAAACATATTTCTTTGACATATTAAAAACATTAAGTTAACTGCTCTTGTCAACTGCTACCATAGCTTCCATGTCAACTGAGAATTATGTTGGTGGAATGGATACACCACTCGCTACTGATTGATTAGGGTAAAACAAAACTAAATAACCCCCATCTGAACAAATAATCATCAAACATGAAGATGATGTCAGGCTGAATGAATGAAGAGCCAAATTTGCAATGATTATTTTAATCCTGTTAGGAAGTTAGGGTAAGCTTTTTCCTTGTTTGCAATGATTCCCTTGTTTTTCTTTTTCTTATCGCAGAATATTATGAGACAGTCGATATGCATAGCATTTAAAAAAAGGAAAACCAAACAGTTTATATTTCAACAGGATTGTGCAAAGTTGGGGATACAACTGCACTGTTGTGTTAGGTGTCAGATATAATCCTTCTGATTTGTCTGTAATTTTGAGTGTATCATTGTTTATCCTGTGCACATTCAGTACAAGACAAACGGGCGTAATATTGTAAACTATGAAATGGCCAGATAATACTAGTGTCATGGAAAAAGCTTCCTGTGTGAGCATAAGTGGATATATGAGGGTAACAAAAAACAGTATATATATAAAAAAAAAGAAAACTGAATTCTTTTTCTTCCGCCTCCAGGTTGTCCATCACACTGTCTTGCCCACTGGACCTGACGTTGTTCCCTATGGACACACAGAGGTGTAAAATGCAACTTGAAAGCTGTGAGTTTGCCTGAAATAACATAACCTTACATCTGTTAACACATATTCTTGTTGGTATTTGGGAGATTCAGTATTTATGAGTTGGGAATATATTTGTTTTTTTTTTATATAAATGTGTTGTTTTGGCATAAATGGGAGCTTTTTGTTTGTGTTTAGGAGCCAGTTTCACTTAGAGAAGTGGAATAAATCATCATATTTTATCGTCGTGAAAGTCTGACAACTAATTGAGCTTGACTGTGGTTATTGCATCTTGTTTACAAAGCAGTTAAGACCAAATAAGCAGAATAACTTCAAGCAGTTTCCCTCCAATGCCAAACCCAACAGCTGAGACATATAGCTTTCTGCATGTCTTTATGCATTTACATTATATTTTTGTGCTCTGAATGTATGTTTATTTGTATTATGGACATATATTGTATGTGTATGCATTCATTTTAGCATTCATAATTGTGGTTTAAACACTGCATATGTGTATTTGTGTAACTTTTGTTCATCCAGTTGGCTACACCACAGATGACCTGCAGTTCATGTGGCAGACAGGAGACCCGGTGCAAATGGACGCCATCGCTCTGCCACAGTTTGATATCAGACAAGAAGATATTGATTATGGGAACTGCACCAAATACTATGCAGGAACAGGTATTGTTACAGTTAAAAATCTCAGACTTCAATTTTCTCAAAAAGCAAGTTAGAAAAATGCTTATTAGTAAGGAAAGTAGGGAAAAGTAAGGGTAAGGAAAGTAAGGAAAAAACAAAATGTTTTTTTATTCAGCTTTGATGTCAACCATGTCTAAAAAAAGTTTTGATTTCATTGATGTTCATCTTTGGGCTTTCTCTTCATCCATTTATTAATTATTCTCTCTGAATTTTTTTTTTCTCAGCTCAAAGCTATAGTATTCTCTTTAAATTTAGACACCAAAAGTATGTTTATGTTCCTCATTCTTCCCCTGATTATGATTAAAAAATATTTTCATATTTTCACTCTTTTAAGTTTCTTTTGTTTGTAAGGAAAGCTTGGAAATTGCCCATCAGGTGATGATTGGGCACACTAATTTGATCATTATCTTGTCTGGTAATTATTGTGCATTGACTTCTAGAGGGACCTTCTCTTTGAGTTGTGTAGTGATGGATTGTTTTGCTGCTGGCTGCAGTCCTCATACTGGTGGTGTGATACGCTAAAAGTGTTATAAGTTCCCAGTAAGTGAAATCACACAAGGATGATAGGTCTTTTTGTTAAGGCAAGATTAGTTGGGTTCTGTTGATTGAAAGATTAAATCTTTCAGATCCTTGGCAGCAGCAAGCTTCAACTGAATAAGGTATATGACTATATTTTTTTCTGGCAAAGGCAGAAAGATTATATCAACGTCATCCTGCCTACAATACTGTAAAGATGGGCAGTGGATTTTTTTTGCAATGTGGAGATTCACAATCTTTTAACATGAAGAGAAGAGATGTGCATGTGATGCGTTACTCTCTGCTCCTGTCCAAATTAACTGATAACTGTTAGAACAAAAAAACAAAACCAAAAAAAATGCACTGAATGAACATCACTGATAGTGGAAACTGTGAATTATATATATTGACATTGACTGATGTGACCAACAACTTTCATTTGGGTTGCATCTTGGCCAATACCCAATCCGCTCACTAAGGTTAGTATCTGTGCTGATAGCAACCCTCAGTAAGGCTGGTATGGTGTTGGATTTTACTCATGTTTAAGTAAAAAACATGAATACAAGAGGTAACACATGGAATAAAACCTTGACAAATTAAGTTCAGTTGTTCAAGTTGAAGTCAAATGTATGCACCTTTTCAACACTACTCTTTAGTTACTTCTCTAATGTCTTGTTCTTTGATTGTCCAGAGGCACATGTCACTTTTTGCAGTGTAAAATTTTTCCAAATTTTGTGTGGCTACATGGTAATTTCCAAGCTTTTTGGTGGACGTAGATGTACAACAACTCATAAAGACTTATGTACGATATGTCGCACTGTCTAACATATTTGGTGTTTTCCCAGGATGCTGACAAGACTAAAAATACTCGATTTTCCTATAATAAAATGAAGAAAAACTACAAATAAGGTCCTGGTACTGCACCACACACATAATTGGACCAATGTGAATACAAAACAACACTCGCCATGAGATGGAAAATCTCTATCAGCCAACAGAGCTGGTATGACCTCAGTGCTCTCACACTTGGGAGGCACACTGCTGGCAATGAGTCAGCCTTTTAACAGGTTGCCATGGCAACCTGGCAAGACACAAAGATCACCTCTGTGTACGATTGGTTTGAGCCTGCTCTGCGACACAGGCAGCCCTTATATGCTGTGTAAAACTCACCCAGAGATCCCTGGGCTAGTTAAATATTACTGCAGCCCATCTACTCCACCATCCCATTGGACCTACCGACCAGCCTCAAAGGGCAGAAATACAACACTGCTGTAGGAGGTCTGAAGTGTATAGATGCTTATTCCATACTGGGTTAAGCCCAACTAATGGAGACCATACCTCCTACAGAGATGGATCGGTTAAAATTGATCATTTATGAGTAGAAATCTATGTGGTACTGTTAAGAAGAATAATCTGTCTCTCTGTTAAAAGACAGATCTGGTTCTTCTGCGTAGTTGGCGCGTTTTCAATAGGATCAGTGCATTTTGGGATGCTGCCCTGAGTGCTCAAACAGGTCTCAGCTATAATAAAAGTAGCTGTTATGTTGTTAAAGTCCTTATGCCTATTGACCTTTTGCTTTCTCTATTACTAATGGTGCACACAGCTGTGCTTTGCTTTGTGCTTGGGAAACAGGAGGTCAATCAGATAGAAGACTTAACTTGGCTTCTGTCAATCCTTTCCACTAAATGCCTAATGTGGATTTAATAGACCAAGTCAGTATAGGGCCATTTCTTCCAACACTGTTGTGTTCCAATTCAGCAATTGGATCCACCTACTGTAAGTTCACATTTCTAGACTGAATAAGTCATAATGGGCCAAATGGATCAAGATGGTCTTAATGCACCATTAGTTTTGGACTCTACAAGGCTAGACTGTCACATCAGGGGAGGAGGTACCTGGCCTTAAGTTCCTATGGAGACCCACTCATGGGTTGTGTCTTAGAGGATCCAGCCACTGAATTGGGACACATCTACCTTGTGTATGATGCCAGTATTTTGTCCTGCCAGGCAAACTGTGTTTCTGAATGTAGTTATTTAACTATTTTTGACCATTGTCTCCTTTTTGATGCAGGGTACTACACTTGCGTAGAGGTTATCTTCACCCTAAGGCGACAGGTCGGCTTCTACATGATGGGCGTTTACGCCCCCACGCTGCTTATCGTAGTCCTTTCATGGCTGTCCTTCTGGATCAACCCTGATGCGAGTGCCGCCAGGGTCCCTTTGGGTAGGGTTTTATTTTGAGTCTATTGATTAATTCTGCCATCTTCCACTGACATTTACCAATACACGATCTGTAAATACCCCCTGTGCTGTTCAACCAGGTTGATTGCATGGTTGGATGTTATGTCAAAAATGTGAATGGGTGAGAGTCTGTTATTGAGGTAATTAGGCGTTAAAACTCCTACTGTGAAGGATTTAAGATTGTGGTAGAGCAAATAGAAACATGGATTTCTATTGTTTTAGGGATCACTGACATTATGGCCCCAATCATTTCCAGCATGACATCATCAATCACTTTGACACCACCACTTTATCTATTAAGCATGGGCCTATGTCCAGTGTTCTTTATGCGATAAATCACTGAATACAGCTGTAATTGACAGATGGGACACACAGCAGTGGTCCTTTGGGTGCAAGTAGCTCTTTTCTAGTGTAAAACTAAAATCTTTCAAAATTTTGTTGGTTGGCTTTTGGTTATATGTTGTTGGAGAAACCAAGATATAAACCAGGTCTCATAGGTTTGATTTCCACATCTGTCCTCGATCTTCCAACTTATTAAGTCACATTAAATTACCTAAATGTCTAAAATCTAAAATATTACCCCACCTCATTTAGTTTACTAGCCTGACACTCAGTTTCCTAGCCTGCCTAGTGAACTCTGGTGTGATGCCTGCTTAGCCATATACACAGATTTCCACAGCCATCACAGATGAGATTTTCCAGGACGTCTTCTGAAGTAAAATCAAGTTTAAAACATGCCAGGTATAAAGCTGAGATGATGGTAGGAGCCAAGTACAGGCACTTGAGTTTCTGGTAAATGCTTATAGTAATAAGTTTGGACAACAAGGGCTGCTCAGGAGACAGAGAGAACTGGGAGACACTAGCTTGCCAACGAGGCATACCTGATCCCTATTAACCCAATTAATGAAGGGGTGTGCTGAGCCACATGAAGAGCAATGCTGTTACTACAAACCGGGGAAGCACACAATTTGCCTGTATCCTGAAGAAGAACCAGATTGCTAGACTGGGCCCTGAGGGGGACAAGAGAATGGCTCAGTATTGGTGATCAATTTATGTTGTGTTTCTGTTTACTTTCTGAATAAATCACAGGGAAGATCTATCTCTACTGTCTGTCTTCCTGGTTCACATCCTCATTGTTCACCTTTTGCTCACCACTTTTTCTATGGTTCAGAATATCACAATTTCTATCATACTAGTTACCAAACATAGTATTGGAGCTACAGTATGTCCCAAAACAGGATACTTTCTAACTGATTATTTGGACATTTATTCTCTGACTAATAAGAAAAAAATAGAGATTTTTAGTATTTTTTCATGTAAACACGTTTACATATAAACAAACTGGCTGATTTAGTTAAGCTTTAATGAGTATCACTCTTACTAGAGCCCAATTGAATTTATTTGTATGGTCTACATATTTAAGTATGTGCTACATACTGTACATTTTTGTAGAACCAGGATGAGAATTTTCTAATTCAGCTCCCCTGAAGTACATTTCTTTTTGACATTTTTAACAAAAACAAACAAAAAAGGTTTAGTTTATTACATGCATTTGTCAGGGGCTTTATGCAAACAAAACATTCATCTCACACAAGGAGAAAAGATGTATTGTACCAGATTTAGCTACTAGCTAAATCAGGTACAATACTCTGGTCTGTGTACAATTTAATACTTTCAAATACACATATGCTAACACTGGACATGGTGGAATTTAAGAAAGATATTAACAATTCAGACAAAGCTTGTATTTCCTGGAAATGTGCCCAGTCCATCTCCTACTTTTTCCTTTCCCTCCATAATGCAGCCTAGGTGTGATATGTCAGTGTCACCTATTTGGAGTATCGCATGGACACCCCTGTGTGTGCAGGGCTGCATGGACACGATAATCCATTGTTATCCCACTCCAGTCGTCCACTGCCTCCTTTTCTCCATCCTCCCTCCAGTTGTTTATCACCACTTTCATCCCATCATCACATCACATCTCCTCCTGGAAGCCTTCTCTGACTTCTTTCTAAATGGGATCAGTCCAGGTCAGTCAACACCCAGGTGTGGGACTACTCTCATTTATTGCTCTGTGTGGGTGTGTGTCTGTGTGAGCTTTTATGTGTGTTTGTGTGGCCATGTACACATATGTTTTCATGTATACACAATGTGTTTCTTTCCACAAATGGAATGTGTATGTAAGAGTACAAATTTGGTTTTATTATTACATTACAGAAATACCATATGTTTTTTTCTGTGTGAAAAGGGTACTTATGTTCATTTTGTACATGCAGCTGAGTGTGTCATTGTGGAACCAGACAAACAAAGCTGTTGTATCTCCATATTTCATGTTTATCTTTGTTAAATAATGAGTGGGCTTCTAGTATGACAATGCTCCCTTTCAAAGTAACTTCAAATCCCATGAGGAAAGAGCAGTTTGATTAGAAATCCTGAACCCTGTTTGAACTCTTCCTTGATGAGTGACCATAATGAGGCTGGAAGGTGAAACCCATCGGTCATTTTAATGTATTTATTGTCTCTCTGAAGAAGCATTACATTAATGGAAGGGGAGTGATGCTCGTTAATGATGTTTAGAATCCCCTCCTAAGGGTCGGTGCAATTATTTTTGCTCTTGCCTGAAAGAAGTGCTACTGTGGAGGGGGAATCTCTAATGTGCAATCCTGTTGGCTATCAGAGATAAATTAAAAAAAAAAAAAAAAATTACCCTGTCATCAGAGGTTGCCTGAGTTCTTGGAGTCGTCCTAATAAAAGAGGTAAAGGAATGACAGAAACCCTGCTTGGGTGTGAGCATTTTGGTATAGCTTTTGTTCTGATTTGGAGATTAATTTGATCAGTATTTTGTGCATTGAAGGAAAATGCATCAGATTTTTGTCTCAACAATAGGTGGATCAAATCCTTGTCCTTATTGGGAAAAAACATGTAGAACACACAAGGAGGAGGCAACTCTTTGAAATGCTCAATCATATTGCTATGTAGGGATGGGTAGTGATCCCCAATACATTTACGGTACTGGCCGAAATAGGTCTGTAGTATCAAATATCAAAGACTGTCACATACAGATGTTGGCATTAAATGCCTGGTCAGATTTGTTGTCTTGTTTACTTATTCTTTTCATCAGATAGTAGATTTAATCATAATTTTTTGCCAATTCTAGCTGGTAATTTACATAGGCAAAGTTCTTCTGTGGCTGTTTGTTTTGAAAAAATAGCATTTGAAAAGTTTTGCTTCTTTTGTTGAATGAAAAAGGGATTTTTAAAAATAAATAAAAGAAAAAAAAAACTCAGATAGTGACAGTAGTATAAAAAAAAGTTACTGCAGTTGCACTATGCAGGATGGAATTACAGGAAGTGTAGAAATGAATCATGCATATTGGAAAAGTTGCAATTTCGATTGTTTTGTTTTTCCTCTTACATCCAACTCCCTCTCACTTTTTCTGACTGACAAGGTTACCTGTCTCCCCTCTGCTTGTAGGCATCCTCTCTGTGCTCTCTCTGTCCTCTGAGTGCACGTCCTTGGCTTCAGAGCTGCCCAAGGTGTCCTACGTCAAGGCCATCGACATCTGGCTCATCGCTTGCCTGCTGTTCGGTTTCGCCTCGCTGGTGGAGTATGCTGTGGTTCAAGTGATGCTCAACAGCCCGAAGCGCATCGAGGCCGAGAAGGCCAAGATAGCATCGAAGGAGAAGGCTGTGGGAAAGAGCCCCGCTGCTAAGAACAACACGCTCAACGGGACCGGGGGGACACCGCTTCATGTCAGCACCTTGCATGTCAGTGCATCTGGTTTGATAACTTGAGTTTGTTTGTTTGGGTGTGTGTTTGTCCGTGTTTATTTGTCACATGAGTTACTGGGTGAGTGAAAACTTCAAGCAAACTGTCGCATTTTGTATTCAAACATCCCACACCTATCAGTATCCCTCTGAATGTAAAGAATGTACATACATCATATACACACTGCTGAAATCAGAGGAATTTACTTTCAGGCATAGCAGTTTGTCTGATGTGCATCAAGTTTAAGCATTCACAAATCATAAAAAAGAGAAAATATAATAGAAAGTGCTTTTCATAACTTCAGATCTTTACTGATAAATATTTTCTTTTGCATCAAAAATATTCCAGCTGATTGTTGTCTGCACCTTAAAGTGTTCAATTAACAGCAACACTGTAGAGTTGTGGTTCACCTGCAAAATGCCACTGGAATACATGCAGAACCTAGTGCGGCTCTGCTTGTATCCTTTACTAACACTTGCCGTCATATCAGTAATTTAAACCTGCATCTTATTTACTTATTTACTACAGCGTCTTACAGAGCTCAAGTGGGAACTATTTATCACTCAAAAGTACCTGGACTTGCCCTGATCTCAAGCCTGTAGATTAAATTTTATGGTGTAGATCATTACGACCTTTATCATTATATGCTCTATTTAAACAAATAGCTACTAGCTGAGGGCACATCGACACACTTACCCAATCTTGTTATTCCTAAATCTGATTCTTATGCAGTGCTGTGAACAAATAAACACAAAACTTTTTAAAGATAACTAATGATATGACAGCAAGCGTCAGCCTCCACAGAGTTTCTTCATTAAGAGTCACCCTGCAGACTCCTCTCAAAATCAGTACATTTATAATGCAGTGTGACCACTGGGTTTATTTAACAATGAAATGCAAGCATAGACATTAGTGGGACAGACATTAAAGGTAGATTGGGTATCTGAAATTGCTTCCTCCTGTTTGGTGCCCCTCCTGCTGGTGGCGCCCTAGTTTGTCTTTGCCTAAAAAAGTCCTGCATAGAGATCTAATCTAAATGCAAAACAGGGAAATCCAATCATTAATCAAAATTGGCATTGTATCCAACACGCACATACACACAGCTCAGTCAGGACTCAAGTATGATACTCACATGAACATCAGGCACGCAGTATGTTGTATGGGTCTTCCAATTGTACGCCTAATTGAAATTAATTTACCTCCGAGTCTCCGTTAGTCCGGACCACATTTGGTTTGAGAGGATTACATTATTCCATTGAGGTTTAATGGGTTTCCTTGTCAAAACCAAATCAAAATAATGAAGCTTTAATGAGCTTAATGACTTCAATGAGTAAGCATCCATAGTCTGATTAGATCCTGTTCACCCCGCAGGCCTTTAGGGAAGTTGATGAAAGGGATTTTTTGGATGACATTAAACTACATCCTTTTGCAGATTGTTTTTTATAAACACATGTTGTCCGCTGAGATTGCACATAGAGGGTGTAGAGGGGTTGCAGGACCCCAGATGAGAGCAGCCATATTAGGCAACATTCTGGAGCTCAAAGTTAATCTAATTTTGGCTCCAAAGATATTTCTTTTTTCTCTTAAAATAACAGTAGTTTTGATTTACCAGCATGGGTTCTGTCCAAACTTAAGGATCAAACAGCTCCTTTACTGAGTTTGTGAGTGAAGTCTGTTTTCATTCGGATGCAGCCATCCTATCCAACAGCCTCATTTAAATGCTCCTCTCAGTTTAGATGAAACCTGCAGTATGGATGTGACATGTAAGAGACAACATAGCTACTGTATACATACATGACGCTTTTTATGTGTCAGTCAGACAGACAGCAGTCAGAAAATATGGAACATGCAGTTGTTTTTTTGCCAATCAGGAATGTCAGAAATGTTTTATATGAAGATTTGTGCAGTTTGATCATCCCCCCATACATCGAGTTATACATCCATCCAGTATACAACATACATACAGTATATACATATGCAGCAGACGTACAGAGAGGTATAGAGAGAGGACAAAAGGTATTGGATGTGACGTGAAGACCAGAAATGAATGCCAACGTTTCTGTGCCATTCTGAGATGTAGGATGATGTCATTACCAGTCAAAAGGTTTTTGGCTCATTTAAAGATGCAGCACTTTTCCACAATTTCTGTCTTTTCCAAATTTGCGTGTGTAGATTGGAATAATTGATTAACTTTTAAAACTGTTTGCGTGATTAACTATATGTAGATAAAAAGAGAATAGAAGATTTTGTGGGCTGAAATTTGCATAGTGACAAGGAAGAGAAGGAAATTTATATTTGATCATTTTATTTTACATATGTATGTCAATCTACTATAGAAATTAGTTACAATAAAGTTAAAAAAAACAAACAAAACACTATATTTAATCATTATTTTTTGAATTTGCTTTGTAGTATGGAATAATATTTGTGAGACCGTCTATCCTTCTATCCTCTGTCGTCTGTAATGTTGGTCCTGTTGCTCAGTCGGTCAGTTTTAAACCAGCAGCGCTCTCACACCATTAGTCAAATCTTATCTTGGCTGATATGTTCCTGATGGATAAATACATATTCAAATGAAATGCTGCAGAATTTAATAACCAGTTCTATTTTTCCTCATGTTGCTCTCTTTGCATCCAGGTGGCAGAGACTCGCTGTAAGAAGGTGTGCACCTCTAAATCAGATCTACGGACCAACGATTTCAGCATTGTGGGCTCACTCCCGCGGGACTTTGAGCTGTCGAACTTTGACTGCTACGGGAAGCCCATTGATACCGGCAGTGGTCACGGCAAATCCCAGGCCAAGAACAACAAGAAACCTCCTCCTCCGAAACCCGTCATCCCATCTGCTGCCAAAAGAGTCGACCTGTACGCCCGAGCCCTTTTCCCTTTCTCCTTCCTCTTCTTCAATGTTATTTATTGGTCCATATATTTGTGATTATCTTGAAATCATCTTCTATCATTAACACCTCACTTCACTCCCACGAGTGCTTTATTAATCAGCTCACATTTGAAAGGTTGAAAGTGAACTTTGAGAAATGTGAAACATACTCATGCAAAATGATTGCTGAGATGAAGGTAAAACTACTATGTATTATTATAATTATTACATTTACCTTAACATAAAGATAGTTAAGTATCATTCATCTGTGTATTAAATAATGATCAAAACTTTATCTTTCTTTACCTAAAATGGATATATTGCATCTTGTATTGAAATACTTTATTTATTGATAATGGTACTTGAGAGGTTAATACAGGATTGCAGATATAACTGTTGTGATGAATCGTATGTAAACAAATCCACAAAGATTGAATGAGCAACAACCAAGCAGAAGATGCACAGATCTATAAAAGAGCATTTGTAAATTGATATTTGATTTTTTTTTTTTTTTTTTTTGCCCTTGCTGAGTGGGAGTCTACCCACAAGTTAAATGAGTTAAAACATTTTATTTAAGCTTAAATGCAAAGTGTAACATTGTAATTACCTTGCATGTTAAAAAAATGCATGTATATGAAGATAAAAGATAAATATATATAAAGTATTTATTAGATTTTATTAATCTTATAATTTGCTCTTGAGAGGATACTGTAGGTGGATATGTCAAACACTCTGTTCCTGTCTAGATGGTCATGTGACACTGCCACTCCTTGAACAATTGTAATGTTTTACACTTCCCACCTGTAGCGTGTGTAAATGGGTCACTAGTAAGCTGTGACCATGTGTTTGTGAAATTTACAAGCAAAGAAAAATAAGGAAATTACTTTTCACCATGTGATGTGATTAAAAATGAACACACTGATTTGAATTCTTAATCACTGTATGTCATTTTTTGTGACCATAAATGGCAAGAAGGCAGCTATGAAGTTTGGATTCTCACTCAAACTGCAGCTTTCTAACGTGCATCTGCATTTTTGTTCCTGTAGGGACTTAAAAAAGGGACGACAATGTCTGTATCTCCAGCTTCTCCCCTTTACACTGCCGACATGTATCCTGCACATCACACAACAACACAGCTGTTTCTTCCACCGAGGCTTGACCTCTCCTAATCTGCCAAACCAGCCATCTATTATTCATGCAAACCTGCTTGGAAAATGACCCCTGACTATCATTGTGAGACTTTTCATATGAAATCTGTCTCCAGCTTAATGAAGCAAGATAAACGCTGACCTTATGTCACGACAACAGGGTCATATTAATGAAGTTCGAGGCAAATTGGCCCTGGATTGCTGATGTAAAAGGACAGCAAAATTGTCATTGCTGGATTTTTTTCTTTTTTCTTTTTTTAAAGTCAGAAAACAAGATTTTTTTTTCCCTCACCGGCTGCCATGGTTACAGACATGGGAAATATCTTTTGTCTGTCATTATGAGAACAAGCCTGAGAAACAGAGTGGCATCCAGACTGAGAGGACTAATATAGGAAGCAACTAATAAATCCCAGATGAATGTGTTTTACTTTGGTTCATGAAATATGAATTTATTCATAGTTGAGATTGTCTGATTTGAAGGCTCATTTCAGCTCTGCTCGAATCTAAAATGAGAGAGATTCTGCATTGCAGTGCCCTCCGATGGCCAGAACTATATTTATTTAATGTACAACAATGAGGAGATCAAATGCTCTCATGAGAGAAAAACAAATTTCATGCAAGGTTTGGTGTAAAGTATAATAATGGCACTGCCAGAAAAAGGAGACTGATTTTCATTTTATGCTAAAATACAAGTATGCACAAATGATTCTGAAAGGTTTTCACTTTGTTGCAAAAGACATAATTATGATGCCTATTCAGCTCAACTACATTCAATTATTAATATCAGTGAGTGATGAATGTGAGCTCTGAAGTGATGTTTAGTGTGTTAACTTGTTCTTTTCATAAAATCTATTTAAACACTTTACATATCAGGTGTTCAGATGAGGCTGCCTGCAAAAAATATAATAAAAGCAGACAACTTTACAATAAGCATCAGCTTAAAATGCTATGCAATAATATTATGGAGTGAAATCACTGAATCCACATCACCAGGATAGTAGATGTATCAAATACAGCCCTTGTCACTGCTGTGACTCATACGTCTGCGTGTGTGTTTGTGTGTGTGTGTGTGTGTGTGTGTGTGTGTGCACACTCCAGCACTCCCAGCACCCTGCTAGTAGCACAGTGCAGTAACCTATATCACACAGGGTGCTTTCTAATCCAACATGACCTCTCACCAGGCAGCCACACAGGCCACCAAGAAAACCACCATGACAGTCAGGCAATGATTAGTGGAGGAACAGTGGGGGAGGAGGCCACAGGGCTTATTGGAAGCTCATTTAGTGTGAACAAGGCTTTCACACATCAGTGTTGTGCTTTTACAACCTCTTCCTTGCCAAATAATAATAAGAACAATGTTGTTTGTATCAAAAGAAATAACATTTCTACTACTATTCAATGTAATATCATCATAAAAAGTATTTTAAATGAATTTATCAGATTATTATATAATAGAATTTGATATATTATATTATTTCAATAGCATAGTGTTAAACGTTAAGCCACGTGACACCTGCCATCATTAACAACCTAGACTTATAGTCCTTCTACTCTCCGTGTGTTTACTTGTTTTCTTGCTGTCATATTTGTAGAGTGTCATGAGAGAATTTTCACAGTTTTATCTGAAAGCTGAGACATAATAGGCTATTTCCTGAATGCCACAGTTGATTTCAGGTCAGTCACAATTTTCCACTCTCTTACTGGCACTGTGGCTGTTTGGTTGCAGATTTTTGCCATTGAAATTGAAATGTGGAAGTCTTGAAAGTGTGGAGGATGCCATTTCCTGTCAGAGGTCAAGGTGGTGAGAAGCTCAGTTCCAGCCAGGCTGAACCAATCTGTAAAATAACCATGACTTTAGGTCCCATCATTAGAGTGAGTTCTGCCCAAACTGGAGAAAAGATAGATTGACCAGAGACAGACAAATTAAATGGTGAAGGTGAAATAACATCAGGTCTGAAATGCCTGATGGTGGAGGGAATAGGGGAGAGGAGACGGAAAAAGTTGAGAAATGGAAAAGGTGGCTGAGGAACAATAAAAGAAGCTAGACACTGGCACATCAGTTCTAATCAAAATTTCAAGACTTGAAAACCATTTTACTATTTTTTATGCATCTTTTACTTTTCTGAAAGTGATATTTTGAATTGGGGTCATAAAATGAGGACTACATAAACACTCAGCTCAGCCATGAAACATGCAAACCATCAAGCAGCAAGGGGTTCGGAAGGATGCATCATTAGTAAGAGAAGAGAGGAATAGAAATAGATGTAGAGAATGAAATACACGATACAGACAGCTGGAAGTACTATTATGTTTGTTGGTAATTAAAAACAATGTTAACCAGTGCACCCGACATCATCCATTTACTTTCCATATGTTCCAGATCTCTTTCTCTTTGAGCTTGAGTATATATATTTAAATTTATCCTTTATTTATCCATTAAATATTTGGCCACCTGCTGTTTATCAGCACAACTGTGCTTCACATTTTCACTGTGCTACATATTTTGATACTTGGGAACCCAGTTCAAGCACACAAAATTTGATGGTTGATGTTTCAATATTTCAAAATCACAAGTGAGTCTAATCCCCAACTCCCCCTGTCAATACAGTAGGTCAGCGTGTCCTCAAATAAGATATTGAACCCAAAATTGCTCTCACTGGTCAGGCATAACAGCAGTGCCTAGCATGTTAGCTCGCTGTCATTGGTATCCCAGTTTGTGTCCAGTGCAGTCCATTATGCTATTTGTCAGGTAAATACCACTCATAATTGAAACTGTAATTGATAATACAACAAAAATTGCTACTAAACATAATGAATAAGATTATTTCATCCTTTCTAAATAATAATAATAATAATCTTTTACTTTATTATTACACTATTAAGCTATTCATTTGGAACCTCTCATCTGATTCAAGGCTGAACTAATGAAAAAGGGGCTCAGTTCAACATTGGTGCAGAGTGAACGCTATTGACGCAGGCTGATGCAGTCAAAGTATCCAGTCTCAGCACTCTTTCTGACCTTGGGACCGATCCCTGCAGGTTTACCTCCCCGGAACTGTTCTAATGGCAATAGATGCTTGGCTTAGAAGCTTCTGTGTGTCCAAAGGCCTTGTTATGTATTCACATCACCTCTTTACTATATGCTCAAAGAGCCTCTAAGTCACTGTCATGTCAGCAGGTGCTGTAAGTCCCAGAGTCACTGCTCTTTTCTTTTACTGATCAACTGCTACAACAAAGAGATTGACTAGAGCCTTGTCAAAGTAGGGCAAATTTGTTTCAGTGTTGTTTTGATTATTTAAATAAAATTTTAGCCATAAGTCCCAGTTGCACTTCCTATAATTAGCTACCAACATGTGGATACTGTAAAACTCCTGTGAACGATTTGACATGCTTTGATGATGTTCCTTGTCCTCGTTTTGCTGATCTGTGCTGTAGGAGTTTGTTGTAGCTGTAGGAGACATACTGTAATATGCTCCTGTAAATGCATTTTGTTTGTGGGTGTTCTTGTGCTCAGCTGTTTAATAGCATGGTGCACTTGGCATCAGTGGTTTGCCTGAGGTAATAAAAATGTTCCATACATAAAGAACTGCTGGGGATACTTAGTTTACCAGTGGCAGAGTTATTGTGCAATTATGCAGGTATAATAAATCAAAATGTACATTCCACAATCAATTTACATACAGTAATGCACATATTCATTAATTGTTAATACATAATGTGCACTATTTCCTGAAATATAATCATACAATCAGTTGTCCAATTGTCAGCTTGGAATCATCACTCTATTTGACAGAGGTAAGTGCTTTCACAATATAGAAAAGGTTCCTTTGACTTACTTGAGCCTGGAGGGCTGCACAGTGGCTTGGTGGTAAACACTATCACCTCATACCAAGATAACAAGAGGTTTCTGGTTTTCTCCAAAGAAACACAGTACAGCTGGATGGGAAACACTTTCTCAAATTTATGAATGTGAGTGCCTCTATATCTGTGTTAGCACAGTATTTAAGTGCAGACGTGTCTGAAATGCAGTATCTCCCTGCTTCCTGCTCAGTGCATGCTAGGATAGGCTCCAGCCCTCTGTAACTTCCTGAAAATGAACAAAACAGTAAAGAAAACGGATGACTGAGCTACATTAAAAATAATACTAATGAATTATGGCATGGAACCGACAAATTATACAGTGGCCTTAACCTTCTATTTTCTTCCATATTTACCCAAGTGGGTATTCATTTAATTTTGGCTTATTGTTGCTGAGACTTGTAGGGTAGGGAATCTCTAGAGATTCTCTCCAAACTCATTTTTGGAGGTCAGTCTAAACATGGAAGCTAATTCTAAAATTAAAAAATATAGGAGAGAAGAAAGTAATTCAGGAAACAGGCTAGATTTTAGACTCCCAGTGGTCTTCAGTGAATACATTCAAACACACACACACACACACACACACACACACACACACACACAAAACATTGTTTCTCTATGTCACAGGTAATGCCGGCTCTGTTGCAAGCAGTCATTATGCATTCTTTTACCAAAAGGTCACGTGTCAGCTCCACACAACAGCCAGTTTGTGTCCATCACAAGCTAAGTGTCTTGTTGACGTGCCCTTGAGTAAGGCACTAAAATGCTACCTATTGTAAGTCACTCAAGATAAGAGCACCAACTAAATGCCAGAAATGTAAATGCTTTCTTGGCAGCAGTCGCACAGGGTTTCTAGCACATACAAACCTGAGTGGTTAAACATTTCCTGAAAGGTCATTGACTCGGTTTTTACCAGCTTTTTTCTCTACTGGCCACAAAGTGTTGGAGTCTCCAGGAAGCCCAAATATTTTCATTAGCATGTGTAAAATTTTCATCTCATTCTTGTGGTTTATTTGTGTAAATTCACTCAAAGGTAAACATTCTTACACATCCAGCAGGTTCATAATTTGATTATGGGTTACTCTCATTTCATCCCTGAAAACTCATTAGAAAGCTGCGTTCAGCGTTGTGACAGTTATATTATCTCTCAGGCTTCAAATATAGTACATTGTGGAATGTGCGGTAAGATAATCAAACTGAAATTACATTTCAATCCGGCAGCAGCAGAGTGTATTCATGCATAGCAGCTCCAGACAAGGTCAAACAGATGAGCATATGTGAGCCTGTGTAACGCAAGCAGTTGAGCATGCAATTTACTTGACTAGAGTAGGATTTTCAGTCAGAATGGCACCAAAATACAAAAGGTTTGGGTGTCCTGTTCATGTAGAATGCAACAGGTAGAGCTTGGCATTACAGGTTAGACAACTTGGGTTTATTTGATATGGTCATCATTCTTTTTTGGTAATAATAACATTGTGCTCACTAAGTTGAAGTCTAGGAACATGGTGACATTGCTAAAACAAAGTCTGATAAGGCAAGAAACACACACAGATGATTCTACAGGTTTAGGATAACAATACAGCTATTGGTAAGTCTGTATTTTACTGATTTCCTACTGATTTCCAAGATTCCCAGAAATAACTTGTATGATTTGATTCTAATCACAAAGAAAATAGTAGGTGTTTATTTAACACACCTCCAATCAGGGTTAGCAGCATTTGAATCGAGATGTGATGACAGTTGCAGGGTTTTTTGCTTATGTTGACAGCACTGTCAATCACATCTGATCAAATCACAACTACACAGAGTTTTCAGTATTAAACCCTCACTTAATAATAACTTAACTAAAGGTGTTTGCTTAATAAACTTTCATTTAGTTATAAATATTTCATATTATAAAGAAACTGATTTGAAATTGTGTTTTCAGGGGCTTTAATTTAATAGTTCTTCAAATAATCCCTATATACCAAATTATATCATTATTTTAAGGGAACTTCCTGAGAAAATATTTGAAAATTACAGACTTTCTATTCAACTTTGACCTACCATATTTATCATAGTTGTGCACACACACTTTTTTCCTGTGCATTGGTGGATATTTCAGGTGTTCTTGCTTTCAATTTGAATTCCAAATAAAGTGTTTAACATATTCTGGCTAAATGTTTGATTTGTCTACAACCTGTATGGTCATCTGACAGCTTGTATTTCCTGTCCTGTTGTACCTCGCTGTACTGTCATGTCACATGCTGTCACATTTCAGCAGTTATTTTGGAGATTAAAATGTTATCATAACCAATAGAATAGATTATCTAAACCAAGAAGATAAGATGCGCGTCATAATAAACCAGAATTTCAGTTTAAATTTCCACCTATGTGTGTATTCATGGAGCAAAAGGCTTCTTTGCCCAGGAGCCAGTGTTACATGTATTGTGCTGTCCATGGTGCTGAAATCTGACAGACACTCTGTTGCTTCTAACTGCCTCTACCCTCAGCTCCCCCCTCACTCTCGGCCTCATTAGTTTGCTCCCAGACTGCTATCTCACACCGTCCAATGATTAATATACATCTGTCTGTGCAGGCTGAGATATGCATATCATAAAACCAGGGGACAGGAATGCTATTTATTTCCTGTTGGGATGGAAGGGGGGCCTTTTAGGAGGCAGCTCTCCTCCATTTAACCCTCTTCAAAATGGCACTTACACACCCAGCCATAGATTTGCATTGGATTTCTATGCTAGATCAAAGTTAAAGAGGAGATTCATTTAATGCTTATTCCTGGAGGGCAGGAGTGATGGCCTCCAGCTGATGCGCTTGATGAGTTTTTTTCAGTAAGAAATGCTGGCCTTTAACATGGTTTAGAGGAGACTTGTTCTTCATATGATCGAAAAAAGTAATTGCAGGACTCAATCCAAGATGATATCCAATATATTTTTTGCAGAGAGGGTTGTTTGTTTGATATCTGACAATTACAGAAAGCAGTTCTTAAGGTTGGAAATATCTTCAGTAGTACTACGATATACATTTTTCTCTCCTATCAGGAACTATTGAGGGAGAAAGAATTACTTCTTCTATGTAGTTAAAATCACATTTTTAAATTAAACTGTAGACTCAGTCTCGGCCAAAGATGTTCAGCACATTGAGTTATGATTGACTGAACATGAATTAAAGGGGTACTCCACTGATTTTAAACATGAAGTTTACTTTACTCATCATGATGAGTGCTACTAAGTCTGTGAAAACAGTTGTAGAATTTATTTTGTGGCTCTGAAGGGAATTAACTGTGGAGAGGATACTTTGGACTCATCATTAGTCTCACAAATGTCACATACCAAACAGGGTTGCAACTACAGATGTCAGGGGCATATCTTTTTATGTGCCTGATGTGCCTGTTGGTCCAAACACCAAAATAACAGCACAGCGTTCTAGGACACATTCACCCTATTTTAAGATCTGTTTCCTGAAAAAGACACATTGGGTTCACATTTCATTTGACCTCTTGAGGTGATCTTGAGTGCCTTTACCTGCCTGCTTGCTCACAATAAACTCTTTATATCAGCCAAGAGACTAAAACGTATAAGCTAGTAAGTATCTAACAGTTAATAGATTCATGGTGTGTGGACTAAAAGACAAGAGTAGAAACAATACTACTGTCACTTTGTCCCAATTTTCTATTTGGAATAGGAGCTTTATAACTGTTTTTTCATATGAAGTCAAACTCTCTCCTCTTGGTAGCCAGTAATGTCACTATAAGTAGGATAACATTCTCTACAATTATTTGTCCGTGAATGAGATATTGGCAAAAAAAGGTAATATAAACTTGTCAATATAATATAAAACATATAAAACATATGAAATATGTCCCTCTTTGGTGTAATAGCAGTTCTCTCATGGGCATTCCTCTCGCCTTCATTACACATGAAATATTGTGGCAGAGGGAAGGGTTACCAGTTACACTTGTTTCTACACACTGGTTTTAATAAAGTCAGGAAATAAAGACATATTTAAAGGGGAAGAAAGTGTTATTTTTTTTTATTTACAGCAGTGAGGCCTGTGTGACCCCAAACAACAAGGAAGTAAAGTCAGAGTCAACAAAACACAAATATTAAATGTAAAAATTTGAAATTGATACTCCTCTCAAATTCTTGTCTGTTTATTGAAATACTGAATTGAACCTAATTGACTTATATGGGTTAACAAGGAGTTAACAGTTAAATAGTTTGGTGGGTAAGATGAGAAGTCAATCCAAATGAAGCTCTTGGTGTTGGGTTGGAAAACCTTTTGACCATTGAGCTTTGACAAAAAAGCAGATTGACCTTCTGGCATATCTGTCTGTGACTCTGATAAGGACACTTTAAATGCATTGGAGGTTCTTCATGTGAACAGTAATTAAAATATGAACCAACTGCAAACATTTGATGGCCCTAGGATGTTATGAGTCAACAGCCTTCACGGGTGTCAGCTCATTATAGCGCGTAAAGCAAAGCGAAAAACAAAGCAAATATAAGATTCAAACTAGAGGTTTTGTTTCCATTGCAGCTCGAAGTGAAGTGTGCACTCTTGTCATCAAGTTGTTGACGCTCGGCTCTTTTCGTCTCTGTCCGCCATCTCATTAACATTCATCACTTGTGGGTGTGATGCTGAAAGGGTCTCCGGCGCGCCGAGCGGAGACGCGCAGTGTCCCTGTGCGTTTAGAGGAGGTATCAGCTGCCGGCAGGAGGGGAGCGACGAGGAGGAGCGGAAGCAGAGACAGCAGACCTACATTGCAGGGTACCATTCCTTTACTGCCGCTGTCCTTTCAGTGCTAGCCACCTGCAAAAAAAACGCTCCTTTGCTGCTGATTTTTTTTTCTCCAAGGCTGAAAGTCTTCAATATGTGTCGGATCTAACATCTCCTGAGACAACGAGGAATATCAGACTCCCCTGGTGGATGTGGACACTTAACCTGTGGACATGGAAAAGATAGTGAATTTATCCATTTCATTCCTTCTGGTTTTATGGGGATGCGCGCTTGGAGGCTCGCCCAGTGTTCAAATTGGTGGGTATCCATTAGTTCAAAGAAAAAAAAACGAACTGGATAAAATCAGCGACTTTGTGCGTAAAATGATGAGGAAAATTGTTTGCAAATGCGTCAAACTGTACAAGGGTGACTGATAATGTTATGTCTCTTTCAGGGGGACTCTTTCCAAGGGGCGCGGATCAAGAGTACAGCGCATTTCGGATAGGAATGGTTCAATTTGGCACCTCGGAATTCAGATTGACGCCTCACATTGACAATCTGGAAGTGGCAAACAGTTTCGCTGTCACCAATTGTTGTAAGTGACCAATATATAATCCCCCCCCTTTTTTAAAACAGTTTTGCATGTCATCAATGAAATGTCACTACGTGTGTTGTGCGTTTGGATGTGTTCGGATAATCGTATCAGTTATTTTGATTGAGATGGAGATCATCTAAGCTGTCTAATCTATATTCCGTCAGCAAACATATCACGGCTGGGAGCTGGGTAGTTGAAGATGAACGAGCATCGTGTAGGCAGGGGAAAGTTGGTTTCCACAGTAACAGTCAATCACATCCTTCCCATTTTCCCTTCCCATTCCATCAGATTCAGAGATCAAACAAGGCTACACTGCAAAAATATCGATGTTACCCCTTCTTTTCATCCACCACTTTTAAAACGAATTATTTTTTCTTGTAACTCGAAAAACGAGTGTGGTGAGATAACAATTGTACTTGATTCCGATGAACATTACCTGTTTCCTTATAGTCTACCAATTAAGTGATGTGATTATTTTCTTCCTTGTTAAAAAAAAAAGAAAACAAATCTTGAAACAAAGGATAAAAGCGATCTCGCCACATTGACTGCATTCTTCTGTCGTTTCGAGAAGAAAAAAAATGAGATAGGACTTGCTGAGATGGACATTTTTTGCAGTGTGTGTGTCGATGTCACGTCTTTTCTCAGCTCAGAAGGAGCGGTGTTCATCCATCGTTGGTGCCTGTAAGACAGCCATACATAGATTTACACTGAGCGTCACTGGGCGACGCTTTAACATGTATTAAGGACTAATAGGGTATGATTAATTAACAGCCGAGGCCCTTAAAATAATTGGCACTCCCATGGGAAAATACAGAGAAATGGCTTATGATCAAACCGTAATCACGACTCTCCAATCTAATGAAAAGCTGCCTCACATCCAACTCTAACATCACTTCATACACCGTTTCTCAAACAACTGATGTAAACTGAGTTCAGTGAAAATCTGATTCAATTAGCCTTTCTTTCTTCAAGTAGAGCCGAGCTGCTCAAGATTTTCTTTGAAATTGTTGCAACAAGAGGCAGCAAACAGGTTTTTTATGGTCGCTATTTTTAATAGCTCGCACAATTCATTAGGCGGTTGCCAAGCGACTACTCCTCTCAACAGTCCCTTAAACATAAATCAAACGCTTCTGATTGGTGCGCGCATCGGTCCAATCGATTTCATTACCATATAAAAGCTTCCTGCTCGGAGAGCCTCACTGCATCCGACAGATCAAAGCGAGAGACATGTCGATGTTCGACATACAAATATTTGTCACTTTGTCACGAAAATAAGACCATATCTTCTGATTTTCCACTAAATTGTTCGACTTGAGAATTTATAGGAAATGTCTCCGGAAATGTTGTCTATTATTCCTACCGTTAACCTAAAGTGACGTATCTTATAATCTTATCTTATTCACACAAAAGGCAATATTGGCGGACCTGTTTTGAAATGTGTCTCACACATTCAAAATAATAATAATAATAACAGACCTATAGCATAACTTTAAAAAAAATCCATCCCATTTTTTCTGTCTCTGCTTCCTCTAATTATGCCATTTTGGTCCAACTGGCTTCCAATTTGCTTCTGCTAATAGGGTTAACTAGATTATGTCAAAACCTTAGAAAAAGTTGATTACAAATACCTTAACTTGGTTATCTCAATCATATTAAGATAAACATTGGAATATTTTATAACCTGATTAACAGATTTTTGAAACAAACTTTCAAGTCACTGTTTGAAATGACTGTGGCACATAAACACCTCCTGATTTCATTATGTGGTTTGATTCTGTGCATGCCCTGAAAGGTCAGGGAGGGAACCTGATGTAAAAATGCATGAGGTAAACACAAACAATAACACGGAGCAGTGCTGGAAGATGTAATTAAACACTAACAAAATCCCTTTATTCACTCATGGTATTGTTACTGTTGATAACAACATATTCATCTAGAAATTAACCTGATCACTAAACAAATCAGGTAGATTCATCATTTTTTTGGTAAAATCAGGACACTGCAATCATTGAAATATGTGAAGTGAACTACTTATTTGCTTAAGCAGAATATTTTTATTATAACGTGCATGTAAATGGACTGAATGGAGCAACTGCCTTATGCTAAGTAGCTGACGTGTGGTGTTTTAGACCGGTGGGATGACAAAATGTGGTTCTGGTTCACCACCACTTGAACAACAATAGCTTCAGCTCAGTTATTGTTGGTCTAACATTAAAACACTAAATCACTGAAACCTGCAGACAGTCACTGATAACCCTGAGTAGGAATAAGTGGGTACAGAAAAAGGACAGATGGATGAATGGGTTCAAACTGTTCAGTGACAGAAGACTTGATTTGTGAGGCAGCAGCTAAAAGAGGTTTTCTCTTTTTGTCCTTTAACACGACACCCAGGCTGTCAGTGTGTACGTGCATATCTCTGGTGTTTCCAAAATGTGTGTGTAGGAACCCTATCTATCTCTTCTAATGAACAACTTGAGTGGGAGTTAACAGTAAGAAGGGTGAGGGTGGTTGGGGTAAGGTGGAGTGGGGGAGGGGTGGGGGGGGGGGTTTGCTTTTAAGCCAGTAGATGGCAGTCTGCCTCACAGTCCACCTCAATCTCTAATTGTAGTACATTAACACCACCATTCTGTTTTCTGTTAAAATGCACTTTTTGAGACAGCTCACAGTGGAGAACAAAAGGAAAAAGATATCGAAGCTGACGTCGAACATTGAGAGCTAAAACATTGTAACTGCAGGCTTTATGAAGGTGTGAGCTTCCATTTTGGATCCAGTGATAGCATATTTGTCATTAATACTGAGAGGGAAACATGGGAGAAAATGTTGCCATTTGACTGAAGTTGACTACAGGAACTGAGAGACAGATTTACCCTCCCACTTTTACATCCTAAGAAAGGGAAGAAGTTGGTATTTTGGCCAGTTATGAATAAGGACAGCTGAGTCCTGATTAAACTGTGTCTGCATCAGCAATGAAAGCATTTAAGTACCAAAATTTGGCATGGAATACTTGTTGAAGATTTTTTTTATCACATATCTGCTGACTTATATCATAATTTAGTTAATTGTACTATATTTTACTTACATTATTGGTCTGAAAGAGTATATTGCTTTTTTGTTTCCTTGCCAGTTTATTTTTTTTCTCCTATTATGGGATGAGAAACAGAACGTATGGATCCGTGCACTCTAGATGTATCGTACTCTGGTTGTACTTGGCCTGTACAGCAGCATACTTCATCAATGCAGTGTGTCAGAGACAGTGGGAGGGAGAATGATACATTCCTCCATCAATAACAGTTCATCTGGACAGGCCTGCATCTGCTGCCAAGACCGGGGGGAGTCATTGTGACTGTGTGTATGTATGTGTATGTGTATGCGTGTGCTGTTTTATGGTCCTGCTGTCCACCCAGAGCTATAAATGTATAGAAATCTTCTTCCATCTTCCTAGAATACAGCCACCTCTGAGACCACATGTGCTTAAATGACTTATACACCCTAAAAACTTCTCGGCTGTTAAAAATAACAGACATTCATGATATATGTTGAACTTCTGTAATTTTATTCTCTGGTGTTGTGTTTTTCAACTTTGAAATAGAGAATACTTTGTTAAGGGTTTATAAGCTCTAAATAACAACTCATTGCCGTTTGATAAATCATTTATTAATGCTTTATAGATTAGTAGTAGTCAGTTAACAATGATTGTGTTAGGGTTGCCGGGCGATGTTTATACTGTGTTACTAAATTCTTTTTTCACAATTAATGAATGCATTTGATATAACATCCCCTTATAAAAAACCTTTTCTGTACCTGTCATTGTAGACATTGCGGCTCATATTTGAATTAGAGCAGAAACAATTAGTCAATTAATCAAGAAGTTGGTAAAAAGAAAACAAATTTGCAACTATTTTGATAATCCAATTATAATTTTGAGTCACTTTTCAAACCAAAAAGCCAAACATTTGCTGGCTTCACCTTCTAAAAAGTGAATATTTACTGCACTTCTCTGTTTCATATGATTGTTAAGTGATTTTCTTAGGATTGTAGACTGTTAGTTGGACAAAACACTACATTTGAAGACATTACCTCGGGCTCTGGAAAGTTGTGATTTGCATTTTTCACTATTTTCTGACATTTCACATATAAAATGAATAGAGGAAACAATTGCCAGATTGATAGACAAAGAAAAATAATTACTTGCAGCCCCAGTTTAATTTTGGTGTACAGATACATTAGAGGTTAATAGGACTTAATATTTCAGCTGTAAAACAGAATCAGGATTTCCATTAAAAAAGAGTGAGGATTCCTTTCAAAAGCCCTACATTTTGTCCATTAATGAGTCTCTTTTTCATTAGTGGTGCAAAATATGACTTGTATATATGTCTTTCACAGCTTTTTGTTTTTTTGAACAACTGAGACACATATCACAGCATCATCATCATCTACGGTTCTCTCTCATCTCTACAATTAGACGAACCACCCACACAACTGCAGCAGGGGATTATTGAAAGGCATATATATGGATAACAAAGGAAACCTTCAAGCAATTTACACCAGTAGAGTATAGGGTTATATGGATTTTCCTTTAATACAGGGATATTCTCCATAAAAAGGTTTCTCATTACATCTCCATATACACAAATGTGTGTGCTCGTGTGTGTTTGCCTACCAAATTATACTTTATATTCTGCTAAAGTATGCTCCTATGTTTTTATTTTTGACACCCACCTCTTGCAAAGTAAACCTCTCTTCCTCCTCCGAGACCAGCAGAGCAGTTTGAGGTCACTGACAGCCGGCCGGCGATTTAACACTTCAAAGTTCTAGTTTGTCATGGTTGAATCACGTCATACTGTAATTTCATGCATCTACATGCACACGGCATCTCAGGGACATATGCATTCAGGGACTTTGCTGAATGATCAAAAGCCGAAACTGACCATATATGCGCAGCAGAGCATTGGTTATGGCCAATTTATTGTTCACACTTAATTAAGTGCATTCTCCTCCATTTCAGAGGGAGCTGTGAAATATTAAATAGGCCTGGGAGCTGGTCGGTCAGAAAATGAGGCTAAAGAACCCTCTGTGGATCTCTGCTTGCCCTGAATACAGCCCCCAACCAAGCCCTCTTCCCTCTGTCCTCAAAAAACACAAGACTGAGATAGCGTCAGTTACAGCATGATTCGGAGGCTCTCAGCTGGAAGTTGCCTCCTGTCTCGTATCCAGTGACTTAGTTGCTTAGTGCCTCTAAGGCAGGTGGCTCAAATGGCATTTTTGCTCCAAGCGTGGTAGGAAGCAAACTTTTATGTCCTCTGCTATTAGAAGCTAGTACATCTTGAATTTCACCAGCTACACAGACCACATTTTAAAACCAGAATATGATCTTACAACGATTATTCATTGAGTAGAAAGGCAACGCTAAACTTAACAGAATCTGACAGGTGGCTTGTGTTTATTTCCCCCCTGACCTCAAGAGAATCAGGGTGGTTTGGCTTCAAAAATGCATTTCACAGCAAAAACCTACCAACTATGTCAATGAGACAATCCAAAGATGACCTCAACTAATTAATTTTGACTTTTACAGCTGAGTTATACATTGAACAAATCAAACAATTGTAAATCGGTTTAATTTATTTGACAAAATAATCAAAGTCCATTTCAAGTTTTTTTCTATGAAGCTCTTAACTGTGTCTCATCGTCCTCATCAGCCCATCTGCAAATGAGTTCACTCAGTTGTCATCAGGTGACCTGAACTGAACTGATCAGGTGAACTTCACATGCACTCAACTCAGTCAGCTCAATTCACTGATGAATACTGAGAGATGTGGCTGAAAGTTCCAGGAGAAAAAAAAGCTAATATATGGACCATAAATTAGGATTATTTTTGTCATACTACCAAATGTCAAATGGAACTTTTTCCTTCATTTTTATTTGTTTTTATTTTATCTGATTATGGTTTTTTTGTTGTTTTTAGGAGTATTGGCATTTTTTTCCCAAGTTGATGATAAATTCCATTTAACATTGGAAGGCTAAAATCCAGTACAGGGCACATGGCTTTTCAGTGGATAGCTGTTTTAAGCTCTCATTTGCTGCAGATTTGGAATCAGAGCTGACTTTTACTGTTATTTATTGCTCTGGTTAATATTATATATGGAATGTAAAATACAGTCATTTATCACATCTGCTTGGATTTTACCTACCTAGTACTGAATGAGAGAGGGATGATGCAATAAGGAGTCACCTAATAGGCTTTCATTGCCAGATGGAGGGTCCCATCCTTTAGCTGAGCAAGCATGCAGCACAGAGAACGGCCTTCAGAACAAGTATCTTGTTTTCCCTAGTACTGGGATTAATTAATGAATCCATTTATATATTTCTGTTTTATTTATTCACATTTTCTCTGTCTAAGGTACCGGTACTGTGTGTCTCTGCACAGAAGAATAATTTTTTTTGCACATCTTTGGTTGTCAAATAAAGAATCAGAGATTGTCTCCTCAGATCACAGAGCCTTATCCTAAAAATAAGTAACCGAGGCCTTATCCTTGGCAACAGACAACAACATCAACACCAACAACACCGTTTACCTTCACTGTTTCAATATGGGACTCTGTCAGGTTTCAGAGTGAGGTGTTGCTGTGGCAGAGGCAATATCTATCATAAGAGTCAGGCAGTGTGTCATGGAGATGCAGGGCTGCCAGAATGATTATAGATCAGCTGTCTTTGGCATCTGGGATTTATCACTGCTATGGTGCACAGCATTATTTCACAACCGCATCCAACCTTTGCGGATGTATTCAGTTGAGTGGGCACAATGTCCTCTCATAAATGCAGTAGCGCATATAACATACACACATAACATGTACAAATGGTCATATTTATAACACTGAAGTCATTTGGGCTTCAGCTCAGAAAATATTCATTTTAATTTTAAGTTAAATTTATAACCGCAACAAGGACAATAATGTATTAAATCATTTATTTCTTTTTCTATAGACAGTGAAATAAAGGTTAACAAGTATGGTCATTTTAACAGGAGCAACATGACATGAAAACTGAATTTTCACTGAGGCTTCACTGAGCAATTTACAAAAACACGTCTATAAGGCGCTGACATTCAAATATATGTCGAGTCAACTTGAAGTTCAGTTAATTAGGATTGGGTGGAATTCTCTTTTTTAATTCACTGAGTAACCTTTTCTGCTGAAGTCGGATGCTCATTAGCATGCATAGAGGGAAATCTGTCCTTCCCATCATCGTGGTGATTAAGATTTGATCCGCTTGCGTTGTCTGGTCTTACAGGGTGTTCTTGTCAAACTTATTAGGATTTGTGTGTGTTTGTATGTGTGTGTAAGGGAGAGAGAGAAAGGGAAAGATAAAGAAATAGGGAGTGATGAATGAAAATGACAGGGCAGAGCGAAAAAACGCCTTTACAGTGTGATAAGCAGAGCAAGAAAGCAGTGAACAGACAGACACGTCCCTGTACTTTCTGTTGTTGTAATGTTATGTCTCGCTGAGCAAAATGTAAATGTAATGTAAATGTAAGAGCAACTGTCTTCAGGCCGGCTGTGTCCTTTAAAAGGGGCAGGATGACTCAAGCTAAAGGTGGATAAGAGCAGGGGAAATAATCTTGGAGGGCCTGTTTTTTGATACTAGAGTAGCTGTTTAGCTGTTGTGTATATCATAACAAAATATACTCAATTATTAATACCTCACTAAAATAAATGTATGCAGATGTACAACCACATTTTATAAACGTGTGTACAGACACATGATACAAGGAGAACTGACAGCTGACTGTTCAGCATTATACAGTACATGCCACGTGATAATTTGGGGATTTTTTAATTAAAAAGCTAAATTTATCCTTTCTCTCATTCTGTGCATTTTTGACTCACCTCAACTGTTTTCTCATTTACTCCACTCTAAACCTTTTCTTAAAGAAGGTATCTCTGTACAACCTATAGTGTCATCCCTCCAAACACTTCATTATAAGCAACACAGAGAGTTGATCAATACATTTCCTTGCATGTTTGCTCTTTTCTTCAGCCCTGTGTCTTAATCAGCTTTCACTTTGTCCACTTCATTTAGAGCTTTGATCCACTTGAAACATTTCTTTATATTGTCAGCAGTGCTGCTAAGCGCTGTCTGTTTTGCAGACAATGCTATTGTACTCCTTTAAGGACATGTTCCCTGATGGTCTGCCCGCTTAAACAAAAGGTCTCATCTGGATTGTAGCCAACACATCTCAGCAGCTGTTGGCTTGTCAGTTGCATTTCCAATAATCATACAGATTTTTTTTAATGCATAAAAGGGTGCAAGCTGTGAAACTGATATTACACTGTCTGCATTGACTGCAAATTAAAGAAAAAATCTAACTTTAGATATTGTTATGACCTGACTCTTTGGCCACAACAAACAATTAGACACATCATGATAAAGGAGTAACAAAAGATAATTTATGAAATCAAATTAAACAACTATTTACAACCACACCTCATTTATACTATGGGGTATGGATATCAGTATAATCAGTAGTGTAATGTGCATGAGTGAAAGATGTGTGTTTGAGTGTTGTACAATGCATAAAAGCAAAGTCAAAGAACAAAAGCAACATAACCAAATCAAAAAGGCATCTAGGGGGAAGGGGGAAGAGGGAGGAGGGGAGGGGGGAGAGCTCGAGCAGCAGCCACAGCAGCTGAGTGCCAGAGAGTAACCAGACAGAGCTGCACCGCAGCCAGGCTTAAATAACCTGGGAACACACCGGAGCCCTCAGGTGCACCAGGTTACCCTAACGATCCACCTGCAAGGTGAGCAAAGAGTCAGGTGAACCACACAGCAACACCAGATGACTCAGCAGGGGGTCATCACAGATGCTTTTACACTGTTATGCAAGAAACTTTTAAGATGTTCTTTGAATTCTAGAGGTCATTTTGTTCTTTTTGATCAGCCTTTTCTCAGATGCACATTCTCTCAGCTGCTCCTTTAATTACTGTTATTTCCCAAAATTACTTTCAACATTCTTCAAAAAACAAACCTGAACTGTTTGCATTTAACAATTAATTGCACTTGTGGATGGAAAGCATGATTCCAACAGCATAAACATAATATGTATTTTTCAGTTGTGTGTAAACGGGGAAAAAAAGACATGCAGCAACATGACTTGTTGGTGCTTTGCATTCTGGTTTAGTGAGGTAAACGTGATATTTTTGTGTTTATTTTTGCTTATAATTCAGTTCAGGGTCTTTATTTGCCAAATGTGCAACAATTACAAGCGTGGGAGTCATTGCTGGCAACGACTGCCATGTAATATCTAAGGACATAATCAAATTATTAAAAGCTAAAATAATATGAAATATTAAAGTGATAATATGCAAAATGCTTAGTCTATAACAAAAATTTTTAGACTTTGAGAGTAAAGTCTGATATTTAGTACTGATGTTTCAGAAAGTTAGTTTTGTGGATATTTTAACTTTTTTAAAGTGTGCCCGGTGGATCTACAGTCTGTTGGTGCACATTGTTAGTTGAAGCTCATTTAAACCAAGAATAGATAGACTTCATGCTGATATATCATAGAAATAAATAAAAGGTACAACAAAGTGAGAATATCATTTTGGGAAGATGACAAATTCATATCAAACCATCATCAAATGTTGAAGACGTTGAAGAGTCAGAATCAGAACAATAGTCTGCACACCGAAAGCTTGGGTTGGTTGTTGATGGCTGGATATACATTGGATTTTATGTTACTGATGTACATTATTTAACATGAGCTTGTGTTTTGGGGGTTAGCATATGTTTTTTTGTATTATATTATGTTTTTTGTTCCAGTCTCATACGGTTGTGTGTTTCATCTGGCTCCCTTTGGGAATATAAAGTTGAAAAGCTGAAAAAGGCTCCAGTTCAGAAAACAGTGTATTATCATCAAAAATGAGCGACTGAGGTTTCAAGTGTTTGAGCGGGATCTCTCACAGGGAGAGGTAACTGCTCTCCTGCTGCCTGGCTCTGTGGTGATGTTTGCCTCCATTAAAGGAATCCGGGTATTTCACATGTGAAGCCCTGTTAAAGCCACAGTCTGTGGGCCGTTTCTTTGATCTGCCCGTCTCATGGGTCAGTTAGGGAACAATTCAGTGAACTCTACAGGGAGTTCAGGGATTGGAAACAGGACAGTTTTATGTTTTTTTTCAGGTGGTTATGCAGTGGATGTTTCATTGTATCTCTGTGTCAGGCTTGTGTATGGATGCTTTTATGTTCTCCTTATGTGTTTATGTTTTGTGTGTGTGTGTGTGTGTGTGTGTGTGTGTGTATTTGTGTAGTTTTGGTCATAAGCTTGCTGTTCTGCTCAGAGATGAAAAGGAAAGAGGACAGTTCATCCCCAGCTTACAAGGTTATTCTCAAAGAATGTCTGAAATCAGACAAAGGCAAAAAGAAGAGCTAAGGTGGTAGAGATGAGTTCAAAACCACCAAGTGTTTTTTTTTTTTTTGTTTTTTTCAAAAGTAACCTGCAGGTTAGAGTGCAAATCGATGTCCTAAAAAGGCAAAACTCTGTTCTGTTACAGTTTTGATTCTGTATGTATCTGTAAATTAAATGTCATGTGCTCTCTTCTGAGAAAAAAATCAGAACCCACAAGGAAGAAATGTATATTTCATATTTTATGGTTCCATCACGTTGCCTTCTGGCTGTGCATTGACCAGTCATTAGTAACGTTGAATCTCCATCCATGAATAGAAAGAGGACTTCTTTGCATTTAGCCAATCAAATCATTTCATTTACATGAACAGTAACAATTCTATTATTGACTGACAGTGATGAGACAACAGCATGAGACAAAACGTAAACAGAAACACAGACTTTGAACTTCAAGCTTTCTAGCTAATGTCGCTGTCTTATCTACAAGCAGGGAGATGTGTTGTTCTGTAACAACTTACCTGATCGGTCAGTTTATAAGCTAAATGGTGTGGTCTTTATTTTTTATACCCCTAACAAAACTATGTCTGTTCATGGCTTGTAAACTACAATTATTGCCAAAATGTGTTTAAGTTGTCTCTTGCTGGCTCAGCTGTCAATCAAATCAGAGGCTTGGTATTTCTCTTGAACAATAAATACTTTCTCAGTTACGTCTAGTGGTTTCTTAACTATGCCGATAGTTGTGATTTCATTTGCCTACTTTCTATAGAAGAAACAGTCACAGTGAAAAGTGTTAATGGCATGTTCCTTGGATTATTCAAAGTAACATGGTCACTGAATCTGCAAAGAGAGAAAGAGAGAGTTGAATTCAAGTTATCAGAGCTGTGCACACCATAAATAAAATTCCATTCATTTCCATTGTAGGCGGATATCTAAAAAAAGAACTTTGTGGATATCTACTGCTAATCGACAATCAGGTATTGTTACAGTGCTTGTCTGAAATTTTACAGAGAAGGACCCTAATCTTGCTGATCACAAATCGCTCACAAAACAATATGATGTAGTGTTTTGTGTAACAATTTAAAACAAAACACTACAAAAAGTGTATGTTGAAAAGCTATAGCAGATCTACTTAAATTGTTTAGTGGAGGTACCCAGTGGCATCATGCTTACAAGCTCAAATTCCCAACACTAAAAACCAATTCAAAGAGCTATCGACAACAAAGACAGCTGAGTATGTAATAGGTGCCAGGGCAAAACAATTAAATGAACAATTAGAAAGAGATAAGAAAACAAATAACAGAGAAACATGATGAGATGGGGAGAGAGATAGGACTTCGGCCAGCGGCTGCATCCACAAAAGCTAGGTCAGCACCTGCAGGTGAGAGCACTGTGTGTGTGTGTGTGACACTGTGTCTGAAAGAGAGGACAAAGAAACAGACACATATATACACACACAACACATATACTCAGCCATATACACACTCAGGCAGCAGACAGGCAGAGAGTGTAATGATGCAGCAAGGAAGAGGCAACTCCAAACTGTTCCCAGCTGTTGGCTCCTATTTTAACACAGCGAGACTTAAGTTTAAGAGGAGACTGTTGGTCCTGTGGTGGATAGGAGTAGGTTGCTCATATCTGAGTTTAGAGCTTTTCAGTTCGGTGTTGAGACCAACTGTGTTATGCAGCAGTCAAGTCCAGAGCAAACATTTCAAAATGACACTGAAAAAAAAACCCTCACATCTCTTAGCAGCTCCACATCCCCCCTGCTGTGATAAAACAGCAGGAGAAACACTGGGAAAAGGAGGCCGCTGCATAAATTATCTGACATTTTCTGATTTCACCATTTGCTCACCAGAAGGAAATCAGAGTTATAGCGCTATATCCAATGAAATACCTTTTAATGCTGACCTTTTATTCTATTACAATTCTGCCTCTGTAAACAAGAATCCAGATGATAGACGCAGGGATTTACAGTTTTATCATATTGTCACTGCTTGTAACCAGGTTGAATTTATAGCTTTCATATAAATGCAGTTTATTGTAATTGTTAGAATGATAGCAGAGGATGCAATAAAGGAGAGAGAGAAGTAAAGGCAGCTTTTTTTAAATCTTGGAAGTTTGATTAAAGAAAGGTAATTATTTCTAACTCTTGAGTGTGCACCTGATAGTGAAAAGGATTGATTCTGACAGCGGTTCAATAAAGAAGAAATTTCTGATAATCAAGGAGATGAATCAGGGGGAAATACAGTTTTTTAAGTCGTTTTTACACTTTGATCTATGCTCCAATTCAGTGAAATGTCAATAGAAAGAATTACAACGCGGACAAGTGAGGATATTTATCATGAACACCAAGATAACAAGACAAGAGGATTCTGCCAATAGATATCACAATACCAACATGTTGCCGATTCATTATCCAGACTTCCTTGTAGGTACTTGGCTCTACCCATCAACCCAACCACATTAAGCTGCAATTGCTCAATCAAGGAGAGTTTGACTGAACAGAGTTATGAAAATAGCTATTGAAAGTACAGCAATCCATAATCCTCACAATACTCTACTACATTAGCACCCTAATCACATTTAATACCTTAACACACGGCTACAGCGCATGTTATTTACTTTTCAGCCATACAAACAGATTATTTATGAACAAATACCAGTATGTCATGGTCCAGTGTTCTGTCAACATAACAAGTTCTGTTTTGTGTTTTGCCTGCACAATAAAACAGCCCTCTGTGTAACAGAAGGTGCTTGTCAAAAATAGTCAAATTTGCATGAAAATCACTCATAGTGATGAATGCATCAAAGCCCAAGAAATGATTGCAGCTGCAACCTCAATCTTACTTTTTAATGCTCACTTTATGTTGAAAACCGTGGCCTGAGGAAGGTCACTGCTCTGTTTGTTTGCTTCCTTTTGAAGTGGTAGTATTGTGTAATCTCCATATTTTTCTATGGGATTTTGTACTTTAGCTTATTCAAAGTGTGTAAGCTTTGACAAAGACACAATGTCAAAACTGTTTTAAACAGTACAAGGGAGCACTTGTGTATGAAAACTGAAGCCACTCTCAGGAGTTGCTGTCTTCCTCTCAGTGGGATTTTTCATACAAATGACAGTCAGTGTGCATCTCATCAACTCTTTTTTGACATTCAGAAATGTTTAAAAGTGTCATATCCTGTTACCCTAGATAGTGTAGAGTATAGTAAAACATAATGTAGTATATAGTATAGTATATACTATATAGTAACCATATTTAATAGTGTAATGGCTAGGTAAAAACAGACCCAAAATCCCAACTGCCAGACAAAGCAGAGAAGATAAAAAGTTCAGCTTTTATTCGTAGTCAAAAAAACCAAGAAGGCAACAGGTAGACGAATCAAGGGAGCTGACAAGGTGGCATAAGTCCAGGAAGGCAGGAAAGGGGTTACAACAGCAGGCAGAACAGACTGGCAGGAAAAAATGGCTGAAACACTTTATGGCCGTGGCTCAAAAGACGATCTGGCAAGGAATGAATGGGAACGGGCCAGTTTACTAGGCAGATTGGGGAACACAGGTGTGCAGAAGGGCGAGGAAGAGTCAGGTCAGTCATATAGTTGATGCTGTGCTGTTACTGCAAACTCAAAACTTTGTGCATATTTACATGCCGTCTTCATACTTTCAGTATATCGTAGTTTCAGTGTATTGGTAATGCAGTAAAAAATTCAGTAATTCCAACAGTACAACAACAGAAAAATGTCAGACCCACCAATCTTCTGCTCTGAGTGTCTCTTCTCTTACAGAAACACTGTTTTTATCACCAGTTATTTCCAATCATTTCTATTTTGTCATTTTTTCAAGCCCTGCCTGATCACTGCTATAGTTTCAGCTTTATAAAATGCTGCATATACTAAGACTACATTCTTCACCAAATTCAATGCCATTTTCAATAAACCACATCACTTATGCATGTATTGAGTTTATTGAAATTAACTGTCCAATGGAGGTAAAAATGATGGTCATGGGCAGAGGGATAAGATAAAGGTCATGGACGAGGGGATGAGTCTGGGTTCAAACGCGGATGATGAAGTATTGAGAGGTTGAAGGTAACTGTGAGTGTAGGGGTCACTTCTCATTGATGGGAGGTCAAATGGCACCATCCTCTTCTATTAAGAGAGTGAAGAGGGTAAAAGGAAATCAAAAGGGTCTTGGTCTTCACAATTTCCTTGTGATATAAAAAAAAAAAATTCAAACAGGAGCCATCAAGCACAGGATAGTATGTATTACTATATGCTCCACCTTCCTGAGTTGATTCCTATTCATCTTCAGCAAATACTGAGCGTCTGGTTGCTATGGCAGCTGCCCCCTCAGATGCTCGATGAAGTTGTGCTTTTAACTAATTTTGGTCAGGCAGGTTCTGTGATCATTACAACATATAACTGCAGATACAAAGTCTGCTTTGGTATTTCCACTAAAGGTCAGTGAACATACAATGTGTTTTATTACAGGAGGCAGATGAAATGCGAACAAAGTAGCTATATGTGATGTATGGGCTGGCTTTGCAGAATCAATATGGCTGAAGTATTCTATATTGTGCTTAGCGGGATGGATTGGTGAGCCTGTTCACACACACAACACAGCACAGTGCTTCCCTTTCTTCAGATCTAAGATGCAGGACTAAAACCACACTACTTAGGCAGTGATTTTAAGGTACCAAATATATTTAAAAATTTATCAAAGCACTGCATAATTTATGTGAATAAGGTATAAATTAGCCTTTACAAAGAGCTGCTATTAGTTGTAATTGTGTTTAATCTTTTCATAAGATGAGGTGTTACATAATCAAACGTTTGAGCATTTCATATTGGACCAATACTAGTGTTTCTATAGAATATGTAGTGCTTATAAGCATGTCTTCCAGAATAGCTTGCTGTTCTTACATTCTCAGTTTAAAACAGATCTCATGTGGCAGAACAGGGCATTGCAACACAATTGTTTTGTTTAGCAGCTTACTCTGAGGGAAACACACACACACACACACACACATACACCCACACACACACATACACACATTACACAGACTTACATTACTTTCCTGGAGACCCTGACCTTAACCATAACCACTACTTGAATAACCACTCAACATTACTAATGACTTGTCAATGCACAGCCAGATGGCAATGGTGATGGAACCATAAAATATGAAATATACATTTCTTCCTTGTGGGTTTTGATTTTTTTCTCAGAAGAGAGAGCATGACATTTCATTTACAAATATATACAGAATCAAAACTGATTGTAACAGAATAGAGTTTTGCCTTTTTAGGACATTGTTTCGCACTTTTAACCTGCAGCTTACTCTTGAAAAAAAAAACAAACTTGGTGGTTTTGAACTCATTTCTACCACCGTAGCTTTTGTTTTTGCCTTTGTCTAATATCAAAATTCTTTGAGAATAACCTTGCAAGTTGGGAACAAATTGTTCTCTTCTCTTCTCATCTCTGAGCAGAACAGCAAGCTAATAGACCAAAATTACACACACACACACACACACACACACACACACACACACACACACACACACACACACACACACAGACACACATACCCTTAGTCACTGTGTTTAAATAAATTTAGAGGCAGAAGATTTTTCCTGACTTCATGATATCAAGACAGCTGGTTGTTGCACAAACTACACTACTGTTAATTAAAAGAACAATTGTATTGCACTTCCATAAATTTGAGGGACTTGTAAAAATTAATTAATTAAATTAATTCTATTTTAATTTATACTTCTTTATGGCAAGGTCGCTTTGTAAATGGTTAGGTCTCAGTGGATTTTGCTTTTGTACTGAGTGTTTCCGTGTTTATTGATTTGACTATATATTAGAAAAACTTCTGTAACAGGTTTTACTCCCCAGGTCAATGTCCCAAAATCCTGGATACTACACTTCCCATCATGCAAATGGATGGCATCTTGTAAGGGTTTGTTGTAAAGTAGGCTACATGGTCTCCAAGCTAAGATAACCCTGGTGTTATTTTTTCCCCTCCAGAGCCACAAAATCATACAACAATTTTTACCAGCTGAGAAGTGCTCACCATGACTAATAAACTGACTTTGGTGTGTAAAATCGTTGGAGTTCCCTTTAATGTTTTGATGTTATCATCAAAAGTACATGTTTTTAGTTAGTGGTGGGTGTTGTTGCTATAGTGGCCAGCAGTCCTTCTTAGTCAATAACTGGCACAGATGAGCTGTTCAGACAGTTTCCTCTGCTCCACAGCTTGCACATAGTCGCTCCTCACCCCCTCCCTTCAGCTAGAGCTAAAGCATTCAAAAGTGCATAGAAAACAACAAAAGGCAGAGCTGAAATGACGACTGGGACATTGGGGGCGCTGCACAATGATCACACATTGGGTGTTTAGTATAGAGAGCATTCATCAGGCTCCGTTCTTGTGAAACCTACATCCTCCATCCACGGCCATCAGAAAGCCTCCAGGAAACAGGTCAGTGAACAAAAGGAGAGACGGAGGAAGAGAGAAAGAGACAGAGAGAAATAGGATGGGGGAAGGGAGGAGGGGGGTCAGAAGTTGATAAGAACTGAGCTGTACTGTTCTTCTAGAGACCAGCTGCCGGAAGGGCTGCTCAAAGGCAGACAAAAACACTTGCTAGTGCGCCTCGCTGGCCCACAGTGACACCTCCCAGAAGTCTTCCTATCGGCCACTCAAGAGCATGACTGAGATCTGTCACCCAGGCAACAGCCTGCGGTGCTGCACTGCATGTATGCTTATCTTCCCAGTGAAAGAATTTCCTAATGAAGACATTTTCAGGAGTAAGTTTGTGGTAGTATAGAAAATTTGACAAAAATTTCCACATGCTGTAGTTATTTTGTGAAATGTCTTATAATTTATATTATATAAATAATAATTGAAAATGCATTTCAATAAGCAAACTAACTCATTTTGCTGATTTCTTTAGTTGTGTTCAAAAAGCTGACATTTAAATCCTCAACAGTACATGAAATTACATGCCGGGGTAAATATTTTCTGCAGTGTAGAGAGAACATGGCTGAAATATGTAACCCTGGCAACAGTCGACAGAGGGGATGAAACCACATTGTGCCTTTATGGGCTGCAGACAAAGCTCTTAGAAGTTAAAAAACACTTCCTATGCTCCTTACATTTGACAGGGTATTGATAAATATTTTGCTTTCCTTAGGTGTTGCAGCTTCCAGCCTGATGAACCATATCAAGTCTTTCACAGTCCTTTAACCTAAAGAAATCCATTGGAAATTATGTGAATGGGAATTCCGTTGTGGGCTAAATCGCACATTGATTGAGACAGGAAGAAAAGATGAGGGTCTCAAAATTGTTCCTGGTCCAGAGCCTTAAGTCAGAAACATCTCTGACCATTTTCTTTCTGTGAGGCGTAATGATAAAGAGGGAAAAATCTGATATTATGAGAGCATCTGGGAAGACAGGCATGATTCTCTATTGGAAAGCATTCTTGAGCTGTATTTGCTTCGCCTGCAGCAGTACAAGACAGACAGGAAGACTGTGAAAGGACTTAAAAGTGTTGAGATTACCTAGGAGAGCCAAAACATGATGTTTACTTGTGAGCGACCTGCTGCTGAGGATGAAATAGGTGATAAAAATATTATTTTTATTAGGAAAGTCTGACAATTCTGTAGATTTATGTAAAATCGGTACAATATAATGTACATTATCCACAGCTTTCTGTTTTCATGAATTTATTGAGCACTTATTTGTTTTGTGGCTCTTACATGCTAATTCAGTCTCCTAACCCTGTCCCCTACAAACTACATTAATATGTCACTAATTTACCTTGCAAAATTAATTTTGGAGGAAATAATGTTGTTTATATTACATTCACTGGCAACACTTTTTTTCCAATTCAGGAGATGTGACATCCTTACACAGTGCAGACGTCAAGGGGAGTGATGTAGCATGACTTTGAGTTTGCGTCATGCTTTCCACGTTGTTCAGTTTAGGCCACTAAAATGTTTGGTTAAGGTTAAGGGAAGATTATGGTTTTAGTTTATTCAAATTCAACATGAAATGAGATTTTTCCCTTATCTGAACCAAGTACTTTGAGTTGACTAAACACATCCATAAAAACATCGTCAGGCTTCAAATTCCAGGAGTGAATATTGGAAAACAAATTAAATAAGTTGACAGTCAACATTTCTAGATACATTCAACATAAATGTTTTCTTAAAAACATATCCACTAATGCACATTAATTGTATATGAACATCATTTTCAGCAGACAGGGCTGCCTCGGGGCGCAGGTCAGTCGGTGACTTGTAGACTTTGTATTCGGGTACACCCCTAGTAAACGTAGCCATTCTTAAACATAACGGTGGCAGTTAGAATTCCCTCATATGAGTTATTACTTTTTGTCATTTTGGGTTATTTTGGAAGCCACAAACAAACCACCTAGTTTGTCCAGTTTTTACAACACACAAGGTCAAAGTCTACCCATTCAGAAACTATATCAGTGACAGATGTGTTCAGGTTGCTTTGACGGAAGGGGTGGTGGCTTAAAGCTGCCTTGCCAGCTGGTGACAGATCAGTTTTATATTAAAGCCCCAAAGTCCTGAAGCCTTTCACTGTGGTGAGAACAGGAGTGTTAGAGAGGGTGAGATATCTAACAGTCAGTTCTGTTAGCTGTGACCAGACTGCTGATGATCATCACGACAGTGACGTGGTATGTGTGTGTACGTGTGTTTAAGACTGATTCACCATTCTACGGGTGCACTCAGCCGGTGTTAGTCTTCTATTAAATATCAAATATGTTATCCACTGCTGATTTAATGAATGATCCCTCTGATCACTACAAATACATAAAAACCTTCTGTGAAGCCTACAATGAAAATGCTTTAATTTTATTTAACTAGTGCAGTGCCCGTTCAAAATGTGCCTGTTTGGAAAGGGCTGATCTCTCAATACCTAGAGAGAACAGCGCCTGTCCCCTAAACGTCTCTCATGCAGACTATCGATAGATGCTACAATTTACCGATACTCCCTAAACGCTTAAAATGCAGAATATCTGGAGACTACAATTTTGAGTTGAGCTGAAGTTGATCGGCTGAACTGTGGTGCCCATTTAAAATGTGCCTGAGACATCCTGCATTATATCTTGAACATACATACAAAGTTCCCATGTGTGAGGAACAGGAATAGAGCTTAACTCTCTAAACTTTTTCACTTCATTCTCTATGGTAGTTCTTATCACTACAGAAGTAATTTCATCTCTGAAAACAATGTGGGTTGTAATTATAGATTAGCCCTGCCTGTATTTCCACTTGTTGAATCCACATGCAGAAGAAGCAGAATCAATCATATTTCTGAATGTGCCTGAGACATCCAGCACTAAATCTTGAACGTACATGCCAAATTTTGTTCACACTTCACAGCTCAATAGTAGAGCTTAAGTCTCTTAAATTTTTTCAAGTCATTAACACTACAGATGTAATCCCACCTCTGACCACAATGTGGGTTGCAATGCCAGAGTGTCGCTGTCTGTATTTCCGCTCATTGACTCCACGGGCAGAGGAAGAAGCAAATCAACACTGTAGAAGCAATATTGTTTATGAGGTATTTTTATATATTTCTTGAGAACAGCTCATTCAAACAACTGCACACATCGACATTGCACTAACATGATTCCTCAGCAATCCACCTGCCAGGTATGAAGTAGATCAGATGATTCAGATGGGTTCTCGAGATATGCAAAGGACAAACATACAGACAGACAGAGATTCCTTATATATGTATATAGAGAGAGATCTCTCTCTCGTGACCATAGGTGAGGGTTGGGACATAGACCGACTGGTTAATTGAGAGCTCAGCTCTTTCTTCACCACAATGGTCTGGTACACCACCTGCATTACTGCTGATGGCTCCACCGATCCGCCTGTCAATGTCACACTTCATTTTACCCTCACTTTTGAACAAGACCCCGAGATGCTTGAACTCCTCCACTTGGGGCAGCAATTCACTCCCAACCCAGAGGGAGCAGTCCACTTTTTCCTGGGAGAGCATGACCTCAGATTTGAAGGTGCTGACTCATCCCAGGCTGCTGAAAACAGCTTTGGCTAAGCCCTGCTTCCCCTTCCTGAGTTGCCTGATGGTTTATGAAAAATATATAGGTGTGGCAGTTAAAATGGTAAACTCGGTGTGCTGTCCTAGCCTTTCTTATCCATTTTGCCTGATGGTTTGCCAGAACTTCTTTGAAGCTAACTGAAAGTCTTTCTTCATGGCCTTCCCAAACTCCTCCCGCGCCCAGCAACCATGTGAGTTGCCGTCCTTTTGGCCCTTCAGTACCCATCTGCTGCTTCAGGAGACCCCTGGGACAACCAGACCCGAAAGGCCTCCTTCCTCAGCCTGAGGGCCTCCTTCTCCTCTGGTGTCCAACAGCGAATTCTTGGGTTGCCACCCTGACTGGCACCGATGACCTTCCAGCCACAACTCTGAGCAGCTGCCTCCACAACTGAGGTCCTGAACATGGCCCACTCAGATTCCATGTCCTCAGCCTCCCCCGGGATAGAGGAGAAATTCCTCCAGAGGTGGGAGTTGAAGAGCTCACGGACTGGGGCTTCCACCGGATGTTCCCAGTCTACCCTCACTACTTGTTTGGGTCTTCCAGGTCTGCCTGGCAGCCTACCCCACCACCTGATCCAACTCACCACCAGGTGGTAATCTACTGACAGCTCTGCTCCTCTCTTTACCTGAGTGTCCAAGACATGCAGCTGCAGATCAGATCCATCATTGCCCATGTGAGCATTGAAGACCCCCAGGAGAACTATGGACTCCCTCCCAGAGACACCAAGAAAGCCATATACTCCAAACTGCTGTTCGACGCATACGCACAAAAAACAGTCAGAGTCTTCCTCCTAGCAACACATAGTCGCAAGGTGACCCTCTCGTTCCATGGAGAGAACTCCAACACCACTGCACTCAGCCAGGGACTAGTCAGTACCACTCCACCTCCTGCACTAGTTCCAGCTCCTTCCCCACCAGGGAGGTGATGGTTCACCCTGGTCTCTAAAACCAGTTTGCGATGGGATCTGGGATCAGGACGTCCAAGTCCCCGCCCCTGCCTGCTGCCCGTTTGGCAACACATCTGACCCCGGTCCTGTGGTGGGCCCACAGGGCGGCGACCTCATGTTATTTCTTCAGGCTGTGCCAAGGCCAGGCCACCAGAGAGAAGTTTTTCTTTTTTTTTTTTTTTCTCCAAAATCTCAATCTATTTTCTGATATTCCTCTGCTTATATGTTAATGCCTAAATTGACACCGGTCACACTTACCCAAAAAAGAATAGCCATGTAATAATTTTATCATGGTCAAACTTAGTAGTGTACACTATGTTTTGTTGTCTCATTTGGGATGATAATAAGTTCAGCTTTTATTCGGTTTAACACAGTTTTGACTTTAAGAGAATAAATGCCTGTCATCTGTTGCCAGTAATGCACGTCACATTTAATGCAAACACAAACTTTTTTTAAAAAAAGTGAACTTAGTAATGTTTTGTTCAAGGACTGAGCAACTTCAACTGCTTCAACTTCTCATGAAATTTCAAACTAATGCAAAACATATTAGACGTCAGCTGAAGTTGGATGTTTTATGAGCGGTTAATTTATGCAAGTTTAATCTTTGATCAGTGATGTAGCAGTAATGTAAACATTGGCTGAGTGGTGGAGATGCCTTCGGTGCCACAGTGGTGAAAATGAGGTCAGCTAATTGGGACGGCTAAATATATTTCACAGGGTGCACCTTCTCCTTGGAAGGTGATACGCAGTGCCAGAGTCACTGCTGCGACAGATTTAACATCCTGATGATAATGAGGTGATTAGGACCTTCTGATGACCAAAGAGTGTGATGAGTGCCCATACATCTGAGATAATAGGATACATGGACTACAGAAAACAGAAAATGAGAATCTTTTCTAGAATCCAGCCATTAACCTGATCCTAAGTCTAGACTGAACAATCATAAACCCGACATATCTGCAAATGAACCATCATGTTTTCTGTTTAATGCCACTATGCATACTGTATATTCTAATGCACTATGTACATACATCATATACAAATTTATTTTAATTCTGAAATTCCAGGGAGGCATACAGTACATTTTTTTCATCTTGATAATTATATTCACTATTCTCAACTTCATAAAACTTATTTTACTAAATATTTTAAATTTAGCATTATCAGCATTAAATCAGTTAATATCAAATGATCACAAATAATATGTTGACTAAATATGTATAATATGCTGAAAAAAACCTGCATTTTATATGAATGTCCTGACCAGGCTCATTAATAAAGAAATAATAAAAATAGGCATCAGCTTTCATTGGATTTTGAAAATTACAATTTCACTTCTGTCTTCTGAGTCTATGGCCACCCAAACTTTCATATAATTCTCCATGAAGGATGAAAAATGGAATAATTTTGTGGCATGTTGTGGTGTTGTCTTATCAAATCATCTTAAATTGACTTCATCTGAACTGCGTCAACTCCTCGGGTCATAATTACTATGGCCACTAGATGGCAAAAATGACACCATAGGTCATTTTTCCAGCCTGAATTTTAGACCTATACTGTCGTTTTTCTTGTGAGGACAAGTTTCGAAAGCTATCAAATGTGTTAGGAAACAGAATCCAAGGCTCTCAGTTTTAAGACCATGGTATTTTACATTCCAACCTTGTTGCTCTCTAAGCCTTTTCGATAAAGAAGTAATTTTCTTTGCAAATACTCCAATGCAGAAAGTGCTGATGCATGGCCTTCATCCAAGCCACACTTTTATAAATCTGTTTTCCTGATATACTTGTTCTTGTTCTTTTTTCAAATAACATATTTTTTCGTGACATTTGAAATGCAGCCAACAAAAACTGAATCATAACTTGCACAATGATTGTCTGCACTGTACTTGCTCTACGTCACATATTTTACATTGCCCTCATCACAGATGAAAGAATTACAAAAAAAATTGTGGGGAATTTGAGACCAACACACAGACACACACACACACACACACACACACACACACAACCAAACACAGACGTACACACAAATACAAGCACACACATATTTTGTTGTCTGCTAACTACAATGTTAGGATTACTGACAGTGTGTTTATCTTACTTGAACATTCCCCAGATTAATAAGTGTAAACTGCATTTTGAATAAAAAGATAGAGAGGGAAAACTGGGTCTAAACCACAGCTTACAGGCCCAGCAGTGAGTAATAATAAGATTTGTTTCAACATTTTGCTCATGGTGCCTAATTAGGGTGACCTCGTCAACATTAGAAAAAAAAAAAGATTTACCTTGTCAACACTAGAAAAAAATATTTACACAGTCACTTCATTTTTTTCTGTGTTCTGAGGGGAGTTTCTGAGGGCGAATACTCCCCGGTTTCATTGAAAAGCAGTCAGATGTGACAGAAGCTTAATGGCTTTTTCCACAATCCTCACTGTTTCTGAGAGCGTCTGTATGTGGCTGGCTTTTCTTCCTTAATTAAACATTTCTAAATTCCTCTTTGTAGAAACACACATAGATGCCTCGCCCATTAAAAACCTCTTGCTCTTCATTCTTTTGCTGTCACGTTCCATAGCTGGCAAAATCCTCTGAACATTCACTGCGTGGAAAAATGGGTAGTGCATTGCTTCTGGAAGTGAATTACCATATTTGGTAATAAAGTAACATGTTGTCAAACTGTTCGCTCTGGCATAAGCTGCAGCACAGTCATGGGGATATCCAGTCTCTAAGCATGAGCTCAGAGAGTTTTAATCCTAGGCAAACTCAGCAAGCTCACCAGTGAGAGTGTCAGCAAAGAAAGCCTTAGTAACATGACAATGGACAGACATGACACAGAGACAGAAAGAAACTCTACAGCTCTATTAGCATCAGGGGGTGGCAATGAGGAGCAAGATAATATATTTTATTTATTCTTTTCTGTGATGTCTGTGATCAGACTGGATGCTTCTTTTTTCTCTCTGTGAAACAATGTGAGCATTGCTAAGCATAGAGAGAGTTAAAATGGCTCAAGCAGAATTCCAGTAGATCACTTCATATGAAAAAGGGGATGCAATGCTTAAGAGAAAAGGTTGATGAGGAAACCACGGTGAAACAGGGAATTTGGGTATTTATATTATTCTTCCAATTGAGAACGGGGCACATATTTTCTACATTTTCCAGCAGCTCTTTGTAGACAGAAGCACCATGAGTGTATGCCTTATAATTTTCAGTTTTTATTTTCAGAAAAAAACTTTAATTTTATATATATTCTATTTTTTTTAAATCAGAAAATAAAATCAGTAATACAGTCAGCAATTCCTCCCCATTCTTCTTTTCATAAACAGTCTTCAGATTTTCTGAGCTCAGCTCATTACAAAAGAATGTCATTTACTGTAAACTATGGTGTCTACTGACCTCTTGCAGCAAGAGACATTATGGGGGCAGAGAATCTGGGTGAAAATCAGTTTTATGTTAATCTGGGAATTGAATTTTTTGGTGAAAATTAATCTTTGCTGAAAATTATAAGCCATAGGTAATCAGTAGTGAAAGCTATATTCAGATCCTTTACAAAAGTAAAAATAGCAATACTGCAATATTAAAAAAAATACTCTATTACGAGCAAAATTTCTGCATTCAAAATCTTATTTAATCATACTCTTACCCTTGTACTATATGTGTCTATGCCCAGGGGCCAATCATCTCATAATTCATTCATGGATTTTCACATGCAAAACTAACCAGCAACTAAAGTCGTCAATTAAATGAATATCTCTGAAACATAGTGGAGTATATAAAGTAGTCTTGTTCTGGTTCATTTAAGTGATAAATTGATCATTAAAATAACAAGTAAATGACTTTGAATGGGGGTTGATCTAATATGCCCTACTTCACTATCAGACCTACAGATTTACATCTACATGTAACCTCGTTTCATTCGCCTTCACTGAATTGTACAAAATCATTTTCTATTAGCTCCCAGTTAGACAAAACTGAAATTAGATTAGTGAGGTCTGATCTCTCTGTGGCCACATCACTGTCCACTGTCATCTGTTAAAAAGATTAGGAACAGTGCCACAGACTGATGGAAGTGATCGGACTGCCGTTAACGGTTTGTCTCGGGTGTCTGTGATGAACATTTAATTGCTTGAGTCGACGGAGCTGTAAAGATTTTGGAAGCACATGAATACTGGCAGTGGATGAAAGCTGGCCTTGCCCTCACTTATGCTGGCCCATTCTTGATGAGCTCTGCATGTTTTTTGAACTCTGAGGGGTAAAAGGCAGCGGGGGTTGAAGTAGCCTTAAGGATGGAGAAGCTGGCTTTTGATTATTGTGCGAATGGTTTGAATACTTCAGAAGAAGTGGAAAATATGAGTTTGATAAGTGAATGAACACTCTGCCATCCTCATGAAATATTGCTTCAGTGTGCAATAAACACACTTTTACATTTTTTGCTCAATTCATAAGGGATGGTATAATAAAAATAGCCATCCTATCATAGATATCCTTATTGCATCTCAACATAGAAACAAGGGAGACTAAGTGTGCTATAACTCTATGTTATGGCCACCACTTCTAATTATTTAGACTTTGTTTTTGAAAAATCATATTTTTTCTGTGAGTTTGGCGTAGTACATGGCTCTAAATACTACAATATCAATAAGTCTCAGCCACTGTTACTATGGACAAAAAGCCAGAGGGTTTTAGAGCTGTAGCAAATTCAAATGTCATTGCAGTTGACGACAAAACATTGCACCTTGGTTAACAGATTCATTCAAAATCGACCCAGAAACCAAAGTAAGTTGATTTTAGCTGTAAATTGTTTCATTTATTTTCAATCTGTAGCTTTTGTCCACTGTTAGCTTGGTGATGAATGTTTCTTACTGAAATGCACCTTGGGAGTCATAGTCAACATCTCCCCTCTCATTTTTATGTACACAGGCTTGCACCTTTAACTTTTTAACAAAAATCTGGATATTTTCTGATGTGGTTGCTCCTTGAAGTTTCATGTCCATTGATGCCTTTGATTTTCTCCAACTGTCACCTACCATTTTCTGTGCACAAAATGAACAGGACGTTTACTTGTGGAACCAGGAGCACCTGAAAAAGAATTCACTTAGCAACTCTGTTGGAGACATGGGGAGTTAGTTATAATGTGATGTGTCTGTGATCCAAGTGAATCTGTTTTGACAAAGTTCGAGAATGGAGAGAGACAGAAGACTGCAGGCTACTTGATTCATTTGCCAAAGACAAATTTTAATGAGCTGCTGTTATTGCCCCAAACGTCACTAATGAAGCTGCTCAGTGCTCAACAGTACAAGAAAGTGGCTGTGCAGAGCACTCACTGGTTGTTTGTGCGAAACATTAAAGCAGGGATTGAATAACTCTTTAGAAAACATTACTCCTTGACATAAAGTCTGAACAGGAAACCTTTAATGCATTTTGTTTTTGTTAACATTTCCTAATTTGCATGTTGCTAAGATCACAGCCTTCACTCTTCATGCTGCATAGCATGTTTACATTTCATCAAAGATAGCTGCTACTGCCAGTTCAGAAGTGGCAGGGTCCTTACAGTACTTAATATTTGATGTATGGACTCAAGTCCCCTATGTCAGCAAGTTATCCCTGTTATACTGTGGAAAAGGAAATGCCTCATTAGATTAATTACACTGGAGGACACATATGTCCAAGTCAATAAGCCTGATTAACTTACATTTGATCAATACACATTTACAAGCAACATGCCAATCTGCTGACCCCAGTACAAGTTTGAGAAACAGCATGCAACCTAAGGATTACTGAGACATTCAGTATTCATGTTTACCTTCAGTCCACAGGACCCTTTACTGGTCTGTGCATAATGAATGTTAGAGGCCGGCAAAGGTACTTTACTGTATGTGCTGGAGCATGGGTCATAAATTATTGAACAAAGGTGATTTTGCAAAGTCAACAGGATGAAAATGTAATACAAATAACCTGGATGCAAATTTACGGAATCATCATAAATGCTGGATGGATACCCTAAAAGGATCCTAACAAATGGAATGATTCAAGTTTAATGGTGTCAGAAGAAGATGTGTTAAGGATATTATATAAACTACAGTGGATACATACTGCTAATAGGTAGTAGGTAAAGAAGTGTACTGTAGCATATTTCCCCTGCCAAGTATTCTCACAGGAAAAGCCTGAAATGGTTTTCTGCCAAAACAGAAACTGAAGAGAAGACAGCACCATTACAACATATCATGGTGCAGCACAGTTGGAAATCCCAGATGAAGAATTAATGTACAGTTTTGGCGAGTGTGTGACTCATATGGCACTTCAACATCTCTTATTCCCACTGTTTCAAAAAGTCATAGGGCCACTCATAAAAGTTTCACATAGTGACTGGTGTACAGTGGATCTTTTACTGTACAATACAAGCACTCCCCTGGCAGAGCTTATGGAAAAAGCTATCCATTAATCAGCTGAAAGAGAAACTGAAAGAGACATCCCTTAATAGTTGTGTGCAGCCCTAATGTGCACTAAAGGATTGCAATAAAGGTCTTGGGGTATATACATTGTTAGTGAGTTATGGCAGAGAGTTGTAGGAATGTAGGAAGAGTTTGTTTCTAAAATTGATCTGACAAAATCGTTCCTGGCATGAAAGTGAAACATACGTTATTCAAGATGTCAAGACGTTAAGGATGTGTGACAAGCAACATACCTTAACATTCCCCTTTTCTCTGCTTCAGTCTGTTCACAGTTTTCAAGAGGAGTGTACGCCATTTTTGGATTCTACGACAAGAAATCTGTCAACACCATCACGTCATTTTGTGGGACGCTCCATGTCTCCTTCATATCGCCCAGCTTCCCTCTGGATGGGAATCAGCAGTTCATCATCCAGATGAGACCTGATATCAAGGGACCCCTCCTCAGCCTTATAGAGTACTACAAGTGGGACAAGTTTGCCTACCTGTATGACAGTGATCGAGGTAAGACACGGACACCATTATGTTGGTTTTGAAAGCATGTTTTTGAAAGCTGTGATTCACCAGTTGTGATTCACTAAAAGCTTTCACCAATGTTCTTATCTTAAAATGACATCATAAAAAGATGGGACTGACTTCTTATAGATTTAGTTGTGCCTCATGATGTGCTGTACTTTTCATTTGGGTTTGGAGAGCATGGCATTCATCAAAAGGACTCATATGGAGCTACATAACTAGATAGTTAGAGTGGACCATCATTTCCCCTCTCATGACATCCCATTATTTTCATTTTAAACTGGCATCAGTGATTGCCAGTTGATTAAAATTTGAATTATAGTCTCTATAAAGGTTGTGTTCAAAAAGTTTCTTTCCCCACAAACAACAATGTTACGTACACAACACACAGCAAATAAGTAGCACCACACATGTAAAACGAGGTAAAGGGAATTTTGGTTCATGACAAACAGCTTGTCACATTCAATCAACTATAGCACCTCCTGTGTTTGAGAGTCTGTTTTATGGAATATCAAGGGGAGGGGTGGTAGTCAGAGTCATCTCTGACATGCAGTAGAGGTGATGTGCCCTGCAGCTCTGGACTTCCACACTCATTCTAAATAGAAGCGTCATTTGTTTGCATTACACGCTCATGATATGAATATAGTGAGCACTCGGAAAATTCCATCTGGCTTCACCGCTAAAACTGTGCACATATTACTGTGCTAGACAGCAGAGAAATCAACCTTCTCTGTATGTAATCTGCAATTATGCAGACAGTTAGCTCTTGAAAATGATGCAATTGTACCAAATAAGAATTTTTAAAGAGAGACAGAGTGAGGCATAAATCATCCCATAGGCTTAGTAGGGCACTTCAGCCATCAAAAAGGCTCTTACTGAAGAGTGAATGGTTTCCTCTATTCATTTCTCATTATAATGTAAGTACATAAAGAAAAACTCCCCGATTTTGTTTTTGCACAGTATCAGCAACATAAAGCACCATGCAATTTCCAAAAGAATGCCACTGTACAAAACAGATGTTGTTTAGATTGTTTTTTTTTTTCTTGCAAGCATTTTAAAAGTCATAAATTAGTTAATTGTTACACTTTTGCACATTAGGGGAGGGGTTACAAAATCCTGCAATGGGCCCCAAAAGGCTTGATTTACTGTAAAAGACATACAGTATCTTAACCTACAGCAAAGCCATGAGTGGTGTCCATGGAAGGTTTTACTCATAGTATAGTGAGGTTTGTCTTGTAGGTTGTTTTTTAGCTCTGCGCTGCTTCACATTCAGAGAATGGACATTCATACCTGGGAGCTACCCAGTCTTGTGCTGTTGGCCTCTGGGTCAATGGTGCTTTTTAGTGAGGCGACAGATACCCCCACGCACCATGACACCAAAGACACACACACACACATACAAGCACACATCTTGTTAGTGGATTTAAAGAGCTGGTGACTGGTCACAATCTCTACCTTAATGTCAGATAAAACAAACCACCTTTATAAATCTTTTGTACATACAGAGTTTCCCCAAGATGATTAATAAATGTTTTGTAGTAGTCGCTGAAAATTAAAAGTTGTTGCAGGCATGCCGGCACTCATTATCAGTGTCCTGCCCATTTAAGTAAATGAAAGTCATTAATACAGACATGATAATGTCCTTTACTTAAAAAAATATTTTTTGGAAAACACTGTAGGCAAAATTAAAGTATCATTATGCTGAGCCTGTGCACCTTTAATTTCCATCCTTGATAAGATCATGGGCTGAGCCTGATTTTATGCAAAGGCAACCAAAGATGAAAAATTATATACCCTCAAGCAATAATATCCAGATTTACTTCATATTCAAATCTGTTCTGTCTCTATCCTTTGATTCCTTTCATCATGATTATTTTCAATTCAGCATTGATATGAATCTGGAATTAACGTTACGTGTTTTTAGGGGATATTTTCTCTACTGTCTGAACAGTTCCACATGCAGTACATGTTTTATAAGCCTGGAGATGTAAGCTTTTTTATTCTTACTTACATCAAGCTAGCATTTAACACGTGAGAGTGCCTGAATATCACATGTCAGAAAGCCATGTGTAAAGTGTACAGAAGATAAGAGCAAAAATAAAGAGAGTTAAAGGGAATACACAATTACTGCTTGCATGTTATCTCATTTTGCTGTGTCATGTAACTCTTTTCATAGTGTCATCTGCTAATTGTGATTCTGTGACTTTTACCCTTGGAGAACAATGTAGCCTCCTGCAGCACAGAGGGACCATCCAGCACCGAAAAGGAAATCTCTCCCACAGATAGAGCTCCATTCTATTTTAACACTGTTACTGCAATGAAAGCGTAGAATTAAGACCTCAACAGTATCCGGTTACAGTGGAATAACATTATCGAGTCTTTTCTTTTTCTTTCTTTCTCTCTTTCTTTCATATCTAATAAGGGTGCTCTACTTTCAGGTTACATTTTATAAACCCCATTTTTACTTCTTATTATAGAATGAAAATCACTCATTATTTTTTATTTTCAGCACTATAAAGAGGAGTTTTGTGATCCCTTTCAAAAAGCACTTTGAGGATGTTGGAATGATACCTGATGAATGCCCAAAAATGGCTTAGGAGAACATTTGAATAATGCACTAGCTTAAGGTAATAGGAAGTGAATCTGCTCAGAGAAGTGGGATCGCTACTGTCTATACACTAGTGTTTAGGCTGAATACAATTTAGTGCCAATGGCTTAGGAGGGATTTAATGCATCTTTGCTCTAACTTTCTAGTTTCACATCACTTAAACTCTCCCATTGCACCTTTTTCCCCACATGCACATACTCCGTTTTCTGTTTATCTATCTATAGCATCTCCTTCTATGTCTCTTATGCTACACCCTCCCTCTCATCTCCTTCCACCAGTTCTCCCAGCAGTCATTGCTATGTCTTCCCAGAATCAAATACTGCCCCCCTCCAAAATCAGCGGGCAGGTTTCAACCGTCTGTTTTAGATTGTCTTCCTGCTAATGCTAGCTCTGACCTGCTGTCCCTATACTGTACGTCTGCAATGGCACTAAAGGGCCTGTTGTGCATATTTCATCATTGCATGGCTGTCTAATTAGGTCAGTATGATCCACTCATTCCCATGGCAACCGAAGTATGAAGAGAGAGAGAGAGAGAGAGAAAGAGAGAGAGATTGTGACTGAGCAGGTTGGTAAATGATGCAAGGATGTGTGTGGGTGTTTCTCAGTCAAAGAGGGAGCCGAGGGAGAGGAGGCAATCGAGTTTCCACTGGTTATGATGAATTCTATTAGCACATTGAAACTAATGGCTGAACCAACACCATCATTGTCAGCTGTTGTCAGTTAGTCAGTTCAGATAATGGATGTATATCTGTGGGTGGATAGGCACTCGAAGCTTTCATTTTTGCTTCCCTTTGTCTACCTGAATGCAGATGCATTCTCAGTCAGACTTTTAGAGGTAAAGGAAAAAGAAAACAAAAAGTGAAAGGAAGGGAATGGGAAATATATTCCTTTTTCACAGTCTGGGTCTTTGGTCAGCAATCCTGCCTCCCTAGGAATCACATCCACAATCACATTGATATTAGACTATTCCTTGTCTCATGCTTTACATTCAATACACCGTTCTATCTATGCCAATGCAGGATAGTGTGCCCTTATTTTGATCTGTGTTTACATCCCCTCACAGACCTGCAATTAATGTTAACTTTTTTGTGTGTCTTTTAACTAATTGTTTTCATTAGCGTCTTTTCCAGATGGGGCAGGCAGGTGTTTTTAGTGGAAAAGCTCTAAAAACTCACCGTATGCTACGCGCCCAGAGCAAACAGTGGGCAGACAAAGTTAGTAACTAGCTATAAAACTGTTGGTAGAGAGCAAAATAGTGCAACAGACTTACATTCATCAGCAGGTGGACAGAAACACAACTCCAAATGGATGCAGTTTTGTTCTGTTGGATGTGTAAATAGGCATCTGTTTGGTTCACAGCTTGTTCCTATTGCCCTCCAAAAATCAGTTAATGGAGGTTTAACTAAGTGTAAACTATACCTTACTTTAACCATGCCTCCATCACAGACTTGGTGAAGGCCTTTCTCTAATCTTTCACCATACCGTAATTGCACAGATATTATAGGAAGCAAGAATTTATAATAACATTGGTGTTGAATGTTATAAAACCTTGTCTTTGAATACAGTATACACTGGAGTTTAACTGACTTGTCCAATATCAACATTCTTGGCTGGTGATAGGGTTGTATTATGATGTCACTCACCTAAATACAAGGTTATTGCTGCTGTCATGGTAAAAAAAAACAAAAAAAAAACAAAAACAGCACTTTTCTTATTATCCTTCTTTTATTGGAACTGAATTTACATTTTGATTGTTTTAATTAGCATGTTTTATAATCTTTAGGGCCCTGCCTTTAGATTTTTTTTTGTCAATTTAAAAAGTTGCTGAAGTCATGAACAACCATGAGAAGATGAACACTCTTTCCTTATCCCTAAGGAATAATAATAATGCACTACAGGCAATCACAAAATTCTGCACTATAACCACTTAGCAATTGATGTAAGTGGTGCTTCAGTTTGTATTATGCAGAAAGTGGACAGGTAATCCTGGGGAATGGATGTTGGACCTTTACCACAGCAGATGACTCAGGAAACAATAGCTTGAAGCAAAGAGATTATAGCTAATATGGGGCTACATTTGTAGGTATTGGATTGCTTTTCTTTATGCATTATTTATAAGCCTATTCTTGACTCATTTGAATATTTTTGCATCATATTATGCATATGCTCATACATTCACATACACATACATAAACTCACTGAGATGTTTTTGATCAATGAGCATGAAGTTAAGCTTTTACAGTCAAGGCTGCATATGCGATCACAGCGAGAGAGAAAAATAATCTTCCGACTGGGGAAGTGTACAGTGATTCCCCTATCACAGCTGTGATAACTCCATAGCTACTGTATGTCAAATGGCTGAATAACAAAAACGCTACTTTGTCTGCTTATTCTCAGCCGACCTTTTAAATCCAGGGTAACTTAGGGGTAAATGCAAGGTCACATAACATCTTTGCTTTCTAGTGCAGTGGTAGCTCTGTGCCTGTTTGAATAGATGGTATAAAGTTGGCTGCAAGCCAAAACCTAACATATGTCTCATTCTAAAAAGAAGAGATTTTTTATCCAAGGGGAATATGCATCATACAGTAGCATATGAACTGCAGAGGAAACTAGAGAAGCCAAGTCTCTGCTTGAGTCCTGGAAACGTTTTGATAATAAGTTTAATACAAGATGAATTATATGGATAGACAGATCATGTCTAGAATGCACAACAGATTAAAATAGGAATGTCTATGTGTCCAGTGCTGTACTCAGCTGAAATGTCAACTTTATACATTAATAGAGTCAAGATTTTGCGGGTATTATTACATTTGGAAGGACAGCTACAGTTTCTGGATATGTAACAAATAATAATAATGCTATGTGACTCTAGAGATGGCAATTCTAATGAATATAGTGATCCTATGAATTTTCATTTTGCACCACCAGCAAGGCAAAAGTTTCAATGTGAGTAAAATATACACATACACCAGATGGATTGGCACAAAATGTTGTACAGACATCTGTGGTTCCCACACCATGAATCCTAATAACTTTGGTGATCCCATGACATTTCCTCAACACTGTTGCACCACCAGGAAGTTGGCATTTGTAGTTCTGAGAGAAATATCTTGAGAATTATCGGATGGATAGCCATGAAATTAGGTGCAGACATTCATTATTCCTTCAAAATCAATTGTAATGACTTTAATGATCCCCTGACTTTTCATCTAGCATCATCAGTGGGCCATTTTTAAATTTCACCAATACTTTGGTTTATGACAAAATACCTGTAAAACTAATGACATTCCTATCAACTGCATCTGCATTGTGTTAAGTGCTAAATTAGTAAATGCTAACATGCTAAGCTAAGACGGTGAACATGGTTATATTATACATGCGGCGATGGCCTCTGGCTGAAACATGTCATTTTCTGTCCACAAAAAATAATAAGAAGATAGATCTGTGAGTGCTGGTGTTTTGTTTGTTTCATCCTTGTCACAACCATGCACCCGATACTCTGTTCAAGACTTGGAGCTGTGCGCATAGCTATTTTTTAGTATATCATACATGCTAAATGTCAGCATGTTAGCAATTTCATTGTTAGCATGATTTTAGCATTAGCATTTAGCTCAAAGCACAGCTGTAGCTTTGACAATACTTTGTGGCTTAACTTTGAAAACTGGGTCTATGGGTTCAACAGAATTGTATAACTAAACACCTATAGTCAACGATTTAAATGAACACCTGCCAACCAAATAGAAACAAATATTTTTCGTGACCACAGTTTAAGTATTTAATAATCCATTACAAGCTGTGTGGTTTTAAAAAAAATGCACAATGTAATAGTTTTTGGGTTTTTTTTCAGATATTTTTTATAATTATACCTACACTGGTCTAGGTAGATTAAACCACTAACAGTGATCAAAGAAGAGGTATTGTTTATAGTATATAATTTGGTCAATATAGAGTACAGTATTCTTGGCACTATTTTTCTCAACGTTGGAATAACTGTTACTTTCTTATGAGTAGGAGAAGCCGTAACATAGCAACAGCCAAAATTAGTAACCTTCCAACTATGATTATTCATTTAAAACAGTGATAAGACTGCTTCATTACAGCCCTTGATTTTCTCAAATATTGCAAATACCATTCAAAATACAAGAAACTAAATTAAAAATCCTTGATCACCCAGTGTATTAAACAATTTACAATAATACTGTGGGCCTAACTGAGTACATTATACATGTATACTATGCATTATACAAGGATAGCTCCACCTCATATACAGTTCAAAGACAATAATTGTCTAAAATTATAATTTAACCTTAACTACCATTAATACAGAATCAACATTTACTAGACGATTTTGCTTTTGTCCTTGCGTTATCCTCACTGTAAATCACTCTGAATTCTAATTATCTCTTTTAATAAGCATCGATGAAACAGTCAAATTTAACCAGACCATAATGACCTTACTGTAATTATGATGTATAGTTCACTCAGATAAAACTGAAAGACTCCATTTTCCTCCACTTTCCTCCACACCATCATAAAACCACCGCCGTGTCGCATGAATTGATTACATCTGTAATTCACCTCACTGTAGCAAGGCGGAATGAAACACTCGACCCTTTTATTAAACGACTCTCCAGCTACCCTCTGCAGACCAGGGATCAATATCAGCAGAGATTCAGCTGTGAAACAAGATAGAGAGAGGGTGATAGGAATATAAGTTAAAATAGACAGTGTGGTCAGTCTTTGTCTTTAACTCACTGCACTACAGAGCAATGGACAGGTACAACATGCAATTAAATGACTCAGACACTGCAGCTATGACTGTTTCTCACTGTATCATTTTTAGCTAAAGAATAAAGCCAAACCAAGTGAATCCAAAGGAAGATATTGACGTAAAGACTGTTTTACCACACAACCAATGCCATAAGGAGCAGGGTTCAATTGTTTCAGGTGTGGCTGAGTGCTTTGTGCAAACACATTTGTAAGTTTCCACTGGTGGGAAGCCATTGAGGTATGTAGGTAAAGGAGGTTGTCTACACCCTCCCTACAGGCCAGGAGAAGGGTTGGGAATGGGAATTGGCAACAACTTTGAGCATTACATACCATTCTTGACTTTAAAAACAGCAGATGACAAAACAATCTCCATACAGGGACCAATTAATCAGCTTGTTATGCATTAGCAAAACATTTGCTTAATGTTCATGTAAGTGTAGGTGCTCAAACTTTATAATGCAATTGAAAGCTCCAGAACAGATGAGACCCTGACTAGGTAATGCTTCAGAAAGTTGCTACAGAAAGTTGCTCAAAAATGCTGTCATAAAGCAGTCATATGAACCGTTTGTGTTGATAGAGTCAAGTGTATTGTTAGACACACTTTCCTCCCACATGTTGGTCAAGTTCATGCCAGAATACTGGTGACTCATCTTGATGAGCTCTTTATATAAGGCACTGAGTCGCTGTAAAACCTCCACAGGCTTTCAATAAGCAGACAGTGAATGCAATGCAGCAAATCTGCGATAGAAGAACTATGTTCATCCATTTTATTCAATGCATTTTGTCTTCCTTATAAATTGGTTTTCATTTATTTTCATATTTTTTTGCTGCTTCTGCCAGTTTTGTTGTCGCTCTGTTGCTTTGACTTACTTCATTTGTGGCTGCCTCCAAAATTTGTCTGTGGCTTTTGTGGCCATAATGAATCAATGAAAATGGTTTATACCCAAAACACCCAAGACATTACTGTGAAAGGTCTACTGGTTTTTCGGTAGGATTTCAACAGATACCTCTCAAAAACAACAAAAAACAAAGTATGAATTAAGTTTTGATCCCCATTCAATTTTATTCTCAGGCCTGACGACACTGCAGGTTGTTCTGGACACAGCGGCAGAGAGGAAGTGGCAGGTGACAGCCATCAATGTGGGGAACCTGAAGGATGAGAGGAAGGATGAGGCTTATCGCTCGCTGTTCCAGGACCTGGAGAACAAGAAGGAGAGGAGGGTGATCCTGGACTGTGAACAGGACAAAGTAAAAGACATCATGGAGCAGGTACAGTGTAGAGTTTCATCATCATGCTGGTATTCTGGTCAAGTAGATACCAATCGCAGAAGCAACAATATTCAGCATCTCCTAAAAATTTTGTATGCAATGCCAGCAAGTCGTGTTAGATACATACTGTATTTTGATTAGATATTTGATTAGATATGGGGGTTACTTCTTGTTTAACTTTGCTCCCCCTTTTTGATAACGTAGTGTTGCATTAGAACATTGATATCAGGCAACAAATTTTCACATTTTCACATTTTTTTTCTTTTCTGATTCTCCTCATGTTGTTCAAACCCAGTCAAGCCATCAGATAAACAAATGCAAGACTTTCACTAACTACAGGGCATTAACTGGACAGAAAATAAATCATAATTTTACACAATTAAAGCACAGAATTAGCACACTCTAATTTGAATACAGCCAAGATGAAGGAAAAATTAATAGTATCTCATTATGTGAGAATGCAATAGGAAGTATAAATTGCACTGGGAAATGATCAACGGTAATAATATTTTTTAGCAAGAGAATGCAGGATATGTTAACAACCATTGTCCTTTAATTGTTCCTATAGGACAAAAATGATATTCAGCCAAAATATATGCATCTGATACAGTACTTGGAAAAAGAACAATGTCATGGACCCAGCATTCCAGCAGATATAGAAAGGCACCACAACAATTACACTAATTGTTCATTTAGGCTGTAAACAAAACTGCAATTAAAGGCAAAACAGATGCACATAAACAGGTTATTTTTACTTTACCTTTTACCCATGAGAGAGGCTTATTGATTAGCATTTAAAGCATGTATGTTTAACAGAAGGCTGAATGAAATCAATGTCTGCAGCCTCAGCGCCTGTTTATCGGAGAAAAACAGAGTCCGCTTGGGTGGAAGTTTCTTGCTTCATGTCAAATACATTTCCGTATGAGATACAAGACGTTATTATTCAAATCTGTTTCAAGTAGTGGTCCAGACAAACGCTGGTGCCGGTCAAGCAGTGCGATTAGTTTCAGGTGTGTCATTTATGTGAGGCACTGAAATGGTCCATAACTGAGATATTTTTTTTTCTCCTGTTGCTTTACTGATAAGGGAAGTGGCTTTGGAATAGAATATCTCTGTCTAGCATTATTTGTGACTGTGAACGCCACAGTTTTTTTTTATTCAGTGATAATGGCCAGGACTGTCAGCCATGTTAGGGTTGATAGTAGAAAATTATAATGTCTGAATTTAATGGTAGATTTGTGTAGTTTGGATATTATTAGTTTTATATTTATGATTGCCTTATCTCTGGTTGTCACAGTCTTGGTTTAACAAGGAATTTGTCCTGGAAGTTGTAATAATAGTGACAGAAAATGCTTCCTTTGAAATAATACGCAGTTATTAAAACTGTTGGCAAAGTCAAAATTGTATACAAGTCAAACTTTTCAGAGGCTTTTATTAAACTATCTTGCTATAATTATTGATTTATTCTAGTGGAACGTGTCTCATATATCTCTTTTACATATGTACGTCTCATAACCCTGCAGGTCATCACAATTGGAAGACATGTTAAAGGTTACCACTACATTATAGCCAACCTGGTAAGTGTAAAATACTTCTACACGTATTGAGTGATTGTGTTATCACTTTCTATGTTTCTTCAGTTCCCTTTACTGTTATGCAGCAACCACAGTGACAATAATTGGGTTTCCATTTTCATGTTTTCAGGGTTTCATTGATGGAGACCTGTCCAAAATCCAATATGGTGGTGCCAATGTGTCCGGCTTTCAGATTGTTGATTTTGATGATCCTTTGGTGTCCAAGTTTGACCAGAGATGGGAGGCTCTTGAAGAGAAGGAGTATCCTGGTGCTGACAGTAAAATAAGGGTGAGTTTAAGCATGCACACGTCTTGTATATCTAACCTTGTATATTTGCAGGATGTGATTGCTGCTTGAAAACGTCCTTGTAAGCACTTAAAGGTACCTGAGTTGTTCTAATGTGTTTGTAACTTTGAAGTGAATTCTGCTGTTTCCATCTGTGTCACCTAACTTTATACTCACACGTACACACTATGTGCATCACTAAGCACATCTCTCAGGAAAGATTCTTATACTGCACTGTTACACAAAACTACATTTTCCCTTGAGTTGAGTCTCCTGGGTTTCTTGTCTAGGCTTCGGTGCTAGAATTATATAACTTTATATGCTTTAAATGAAAATAAAATAAGGATGTTATGCTATTGAATTTAGTGATTATTGTATTTACTGCATATACTACCCCTTTGATGTAACCAATACAAGATGAGCTCTCTATCAAAACTGAAGTTTACTCCGACTCTTTGTCTCAAAAGCCAGACACTGTTAATATCAGCCATCGCCAAAAATATTCTCTCACCTTTTGTCCGCAAAATTGTCAAAGTTCAAGTTTCTTTTTATTGCCACCCAGCCAGTCTGCTGTGAGGGGTTTGAGTCTGGGTGAAAAATCATTCTGACATTTACTACATAGAATAAACTTTAGTGCAACTCAGAACATAAACACAAGATGACTAAAAAAGAGCACCGGCACCAGACATCTAATATATTGTATCCATTATAATTAAGACAAGATGCCTAAATAACAGGATGGAGGAGGATAAGGAGCAGTGGGAGTGTAGAGGAGGATACTTTATTTCAAAAGGGACTAATGACATAATGATCAATCCTGATTTGTTCTATGGGTAAATTTAATGTTAGGACTTAAAGTATCACGAGGCAATGTGAGCGTCAGTCTACTTTTTTGTTTTTTGTGTTAACTAATTGTTCTAGCTCTAACAAGTGGATGTCGAGATTGCGCTTGAGGTTCATGCTTTGGCTTGAGGCTCAGACTTGACAGTTTCATTGTATTATGCCTCAAACCATCGTACACAGTATTAAAATGCACAGATGCTGTTGAGACAAGTCAAAGTCATCTGCAGTGGAGCAAAGAAACTCATTTCTACTAATTACAACCCCACTGTTTTGCCCAAATGAAATCTCCTTGGCCCATAGGAAGTGAAAAAAGAACATTTGGAAGGAAATAAAACTGTCCTGGAGTGTTCTGTCTCGCCAGTGTTACATGTTTTGCTTCTGTAATCTCCCTGATGTCCTTAGGTTTAAAGCAATCTTTGACTAGCCAGGCTGGTAAACACGAGCGTGCTGCGCTTTCTGCAGTTTAGTGACTCCACCTTTTGTGATGTCTCGGTGTTTTGGATAAAATATTTACCTCTATCTCTGGCATTTGAAAACCCCAACATGTAAAGTTGCATCTTTAAAAGATATGGCTGGCAATATTCTCTGTTACTGTTATTGTCAACCAATTCCAAAGACCAAAACCAACAATGCTTTAGTCCATCTCACAATACTTTGTGACTTCTGTACTTTGTCTACTGCTCTCAGCCCCAAACCCTTTATTCCTACTGAAGACGTAAATCTTAAATAAATAACCAATGTATAACAGCTGGACACTCAAGTCTTTTAGCAAATGTTAATCAGTAAGCAAAACTTAGAATATAATCAGCCTTATCCTTTAAATTTAGAACATAGGTCAGGTCCTCTGTATTCTTGGTTGAGGGTTAACTTTCTGATGAGGGTTATAGTTGGGTTGAGGGATTTTTACCTCTTTGGCAACGATATGTCTAAAATCCTTTCCCATTGTTCTGCTCTAGTACACATCAGCGTTGACCTATGACGCAGTTCAGGTGATGACGGAGGCCTTCCGCTACCTGCATAAACAGCGCATTGACTTCACTAGGAGGGCCAACAATGGTGACTGCCTGGCCAATCCCGCTGTTCCCTGGGCTCAGGGAGTGGAGATCGAGCGAGCACTGAAACAGGTAACACACACACATACACACACACACACACATACTCCATACACATCCTTTTGTTGGTGAAGACTCGTTGCCGTGGTAACAGCAGATCTCCCTTAGGAAATGCACCAACACCCACAAAGGCAGTAAGGAATTCACAGAGATTGATTAAAGACTGATGTTTTTACCACGCATGTGCACGCACACAGATATAACTATTCTTCAGAAGAGAAACAGTGGTCTACCCACAGACCGTCCTCTGAGCTTTGATGCTAGGCAAGATTAGCTTCACTCCTGCTGAGAAATGACGCTTGGCAGCCAAAGTGAAACCGAAGTGGTGTTTTTTTTTTTTTTCTTTTCTCTCTTTGAAGTTTTTCAGGTTATAGCTACAGGTTCTGAGCTTGGAATACAATATCAAGTCAAAGTTATTCTGCCTTTTTAGCCAATAACAAATGATAACATCATCTCACTGTAGAACCTCTGGATTTTATCGATTCATATTCAGAAAATATTTGCTTTATCTGAAAATACATAATGGATACAACCCTCAGTATGTCACAAAATGGCTCAACTAAAAGTTTGCATCAAATACCCCTCAGATATACAAAACATATTTGACTTCCCTGTGATGTTGCACCAAGTGCTTACAGGTCATCATTTTGGGTTTGATAAGAGCAAGCAACTGACTGACAGCATCCACATAGCGTCTTCCTTTTATCTGTGTCTCTGCCACTCTGACTCATCCATCTGACCTTGGGAGAAGTTTGTGAGATTTTAGTTTCACAGTTGCCATTTTTGTTCATCACAATCGATCAATCCTGAATTGATCATGCCAAGGTGATCTTGGCCATTACCTGTTACGGAGGAGGTCAGTTTGGTTGCCAAAGATTATGCATACTGCGATCTTCGTGGCTCACACCTTCTTTAGCCAAGTTTCCCCAAAGGGAACAGCATGTGGCGGATTCTGTGAGAAGAAGAGTTTGTATTTTCCTAGCTGTTCCTTGAACTCAACAAAGCTTATGCTATCATATTGTCCAAAAGTATTTCAAAGGGGGCTCCGCACCGAGCTATAACGCAGGTGAAAGAGCACAATACCAGTGTTCAAATTGGAGAGAAGATCACAGCACAGACACAGCATGTGGTACAACATTTGAAAAGTATTCCCTTTCAGCTCTTTTTAAATGAAAGACATGCTATATGATGGTCCAGTTTTACACTATTCCACTGACTGATAATTAGTGGCAGTAAAGGGCCAAGAAACGTAACCACCAGCAAAAGGTGGAAAAGAAGAAGAGAAAAGAGAAGAGAAAAGAACAGGAAGCAGAGTCCACTTCTTAAAGAAAGTTCCCATATGCTTTTGAGAACTTGGAAAAGGGAGGGAAGGGCTATTAAGCCCACACTGCAAAACTGAGGTTTTGAGGATTGTATTAATCGTGGAGGTCTTGAACTCAAGGCAGCTCCTCCTCATGTCTTATATGCATGTCCAGACCTCCCGGGTACCGGGTGATGGAATCATAGCCAAGTACCATCTCGTCAATTACGGAAAAGCCTTGTGAGCCATTACCTATGCACAGTTCAGTGATGACAAAAGTGAAAATAGAATATCCTAAATCTTACCATGAATAATTTTTTTATGTCTCTGGATGCCCATCTATGCTCTGCTTCATGGCCAATATGAAAAGTTCAAAGACTTCCCATGGTCTCATGGATAAATCAGAATAGCAGGGATACAGATAAAAGGCAAAACCTTTGTGTGTTGACATGTTAGTTGGTTGATCATATTTTTAGCGACATCATAACAGCTGGGAATCACTGAAAGAAGACAATAGTTTATTACAACTTGGGTTTTATTTTCGTAGCTTTACTCACCTAGGTAATTGCTGAGATATCAGAATGCTGCAACATTGCTAAGAAAAGGTCAGACAGGTCAAGAGGCATGAGCATTCAGACTATCAGACAGGTTGTAATCCAACCCTCAGGTTATTCAGATCAGCTAGTCAGGCCTTATTTGAAATAGAAAACAAAGGCAAACAGTAAAATGAATACCTGCAAAAGTGAGGGTACCCAAGATGTTGCTGCCACAGGTCAAAGTTGATGGATGTTGACATCACATCCCTCACTTTTGTTTTTGCAAGTGGTATCTGATCTGGATGAACTGTTGACTTGTTTACAACATGTATAATTATCTGACCACTTATGCATCTTGCCCCATATTACTTTTAGCATTGTCGCCAACAATGTAATAAATAATGTAAAAAACCTTAGTTTTCCTTTAAAACTCCAGGTAAAAAAAACATTTTCCGCAAGCTTCAAAAATGACTCCAAATTAACTCCTTCCATATTAATTCTCATTCAACTACCTGTGTCAACCACAACGCAGTATGATGAATTACACAAGACACTACTAACAGAATTAATGTCATAATGCTGTTTTCATGTGACACAGCAGTCTAATATGCTAGGAAAGCCAGTTTGAAGATACTTTGTTGTTGTAACACTTTGATTTTGTGTCTTTAAGGTACGTGTGGAAGGCCTGACAGGAAACATCCAGTTTGATCAACATGGCAAGAGAGTCAACTATTCAGTGAACATAATGGAATTAAAGAGTAATGGTCCCGTAAAGGTACGTTTCTGGATGCTCCACAATTTACATACATTGGTTTGGTTTGAATTTGAGGTTCAAATTCTAAGCACTCAGGATTTAATGTTGTGTGTGCTGTTTTAATGAATGTCATTATGTATTTATCCCAACAGATTGGATACTGGAATGAGGTTGACAAAATGGCTGTCACCAAATCTGATGTCTTTACAAATGAAACAACAGGAATGGAAAACAAAACAGTTATTGTCACCACCATCTTGGTAAATATTTGGAAAAACTACTTTTTAAATGGTTTAATATATGACTGTATAATTAAGTATAAACTGCTTTAATTGTACTTCCAGCATTTCCTCTCTAGTTTGATGTAGCGCTTGGCACAAAATATGGGACATTATTTGTCAGTGATTGTTTTAATTGTGGAATTTAAACTCACATTTCTATAGAGGAGAGGATACTTTTTGCTGTAGTAGCATGTTTGACTTTCATCTTCAGATTGACAACCAAAATAACACAACGCTGCTAATTTCTTGCCACATGACTGTGCTTTGTTTTAAGACCAGTACCCTCTTATATTCATAATGAACTGTCAGCCTTGTGTGAAACCCTTGTCTTTGAAGCTGCTTTTTACATTGCAATTCAAACCTCTTGTGCTGAACAGTGTTTTCTGTTTTTCTCTCTGTCCTTCAGGAAGCTCCATATGTAATGCTGAAAAAGAACGCTGACCTTTTTGTAGACAATGACCGCTACGAGGGTTACTGTGTAGATCTGGCTGCGGAGATAGCAAAGCACTGTGGCTTCAAATATCAACTGAAAATAGTGGGGGATGGTAAATATGGAGCCAGAGATGCTGAGACCAAAATCTGGAACGGGATGGTTGGAGAGTTAGTGTATGGGGTGAGTTACCAAATAGTTACTTAAGCTTATATTTTGTCATCAGCTTAAGACCTCAAGACAATGCTTGTTTTTCAGAATGATTTGGTAGCATTTTGGAAGTTAAGATCTAAAATGAAATCCTATCGGATAAGTACTGTCTTAATTCTTAGAACTTTTGTCTTTTGGTTTGATAGAAAGCAGACATTGCAGTGGCTCCTCTGACCATCACTTTGGTACGAGAGGAGGTGATCGACTTCTCCAAACCCTTCATGTCTCTTGGAATCTCTATCATGATCAAGAAGCCTCAGAAGTCCAAACCAGGTGTCTTCTCTTTCCTGGATCCACTGGCTTACGAGATCTGGATGTGTATTGTTTTTGCCTACATCGGTGTCAGTGTGGTGCTGTTCCTTGTCAGCCGCTTCAGCCCGTATGAGTGGCACACTGAGGAGTATGAAGACGGGCAGATCCAGACCAATGAGTCAACTAACGAGTTTGGCATATTCAACAGCCTGTGGTTCTCCCTTGGTGCCTTTATGCGACAAGGCTGTGACATATCACCTAGGTAAGAAAAATCAACTGCCATGTTGCCCTTGGTTTAATTAACCAAGAATAAATAATGATTTCATGAAATTATAACTTCAAATCTAAATGAACTTCATTTCACAATAACTCCTCACAATAATCACAATAATGCACTTCATGCACTTCATTTCACAATAATAAAATAGGAATAAACTAGAGTTTTATTTATTTATTTATTTATTTTTATCTTAAAGCTAATATGCAACCACATTATCCGTCTTGAGCCAACAAAGTGTACTTTTAGTTATGCTAGCAGTGTGGCTTGAGGTATAGCAGTATTGGTTATTAGGCAGAAATCTAGAGGTTTAACACTTCAGGAGTGTCCAGGGAGGGACAGAGAAAAGTATCTCAAATGGATCACCTTGAAACTTGGTACCGACAAGGACAGACTGAGTTTTTGTCTAAGTACTACCCACAGGTATAAATTTACACTTTTTCAACACTTCAGTTCATTAGAGAATACCTCTAAAACGATAATGACATCAACCACAGCTGTGCTTACAAATTAATGCTTACTGCCAATAGTAGCATAATCATAGTCATAATCATGCATCATAGTATGCTACGTTTTTTGCATTGTAACATGTTAATGAAATTAAATAATAAGTGCTTAAATATCAGCATGTTAACATGAAAGAAACCTATTGACGAAAATTGCTTTCTTCTGGCAAAGATCAAGAGCACAATTTTATCTCCAATCTTCATTCAACTTTGGTTTTCTGGTGGCTGATGAGCATTATGACCTCATTGGGACAATAGCAGGCCATGAGTCTGGTTACCATTTTATGCAAATTAGTGGATTTTCTCATGTACACAAGGTCAGAGTTAGGAGCTGTGCTGCTATAATTGATTCACTGGTGGCTAAAAAATGATACCATGTCCTCAATTTACTAGTCTGTGATTGTTCATGCATAAATTTTGGATATTTTTGGCCATGCTATTCTAGCCTATCTGTGTGGAGGGCAGTGTCGGACTATCGGTTTATCGGTCCACCACTTTGGTCCAGACTGAAATATCGCAACAACTCTTGCACCACCATGAGGTTGACATTTTTGGATCTTAGTGAAATGTCTTAACAGCAGTTATATGGTTCACTATGAAATTTGGTACAGATATACATGATGTCTAGATGATAAATATAAATGAATTTGGCCATCCCCTGACTTTTCCTGTATAGTGCCATCAGCTGTATAGTGCCACCAGTCAAAGTTTTCACTCATCCTGAGAAATATCTCAACATCTACTTGATGGATTGGCAAAACATTTTGCGCAGACATTCATGGTTCCCAGATAATGAATCCTACAGACTTTTGTGATCCCCTGACTTTTCCTTGAGTGCCACCATGAGGTTGGCATTGGTGTTTCTAAATGAACTAATAGACTGCCACAACATTTGATACACACATTCATGTCTCCCTTAGGGTGAACTATAATCACTTTGATTATCTTTTAATGTCTCATCTAGTGCCATTATCTGCTCTTAATTTCAATTTACCCAATACTTTAGTTTATTACCAAGACTCTGCAAAAATAATTACATTCTCAGCTTCATGTGCAGTTTGTGTTTAGTGCTAATTAGCAAACCATGTCATGCTAACACATTAACGTAAGATGGTAAAAATGGTAAACATTATACCTACTAAACATTGGCATGTTACCGTTGTCATTGTGAGCCTGTTACAATGCTAGAGTTAGCTTTAGCATTAGCATTTAGCATTTAATGCAGCCTAACAGAGCTGTTAGAATGGCTGTACACTTTGTCTCGTTCATACAAATCCTCCATGTCCTGTTTATTATTTATTAAGAAAGTTAGTAAATTGTTCTCCTTAAAGATATACTATGCAGGATGTGTTGATTCATTCAAAGTTGGCCCCTCTTCCCTTCAATGCTCAATGACAACAGAGCGAGAGAGAGAGAGCAGCACTAGCAAAAACAAAGCTGTGAATCAGAGAAATAAAACATTATTATCTGATTGTTTCACAGCAGTTATGTTCTAAAGCACAGATAAACACGCCCACACCTCCGCACATCCCTGCGGGAAGGTGCCACAACACTGGATTTTGTGTGAATGCAGCTGAAGCACACGCTTCATCCTTTCCGCTGTTGCCTCTCTGCTCTGTGTGTGTGTATGTGTGTGTGTGTAGCTCAGCCCCGCCCTCACTCAAATAGACACAGAGACCTGTTATCTTTACAAATCCATGACACAGACAGAGAGCAGAGGAGAGAGATGGAGACAGTGATGTAACCTGGTCACTACGTTTTTATGGAGTCCCGACCTCACACCCTGTGTGCTGTTATTAGCTGGGGGCTACACACTCACTGCCCAAAGGCTGATGCCCAGAAACATCCCGAACGCAGCAAAATAATAAGAAAATACAGGCGGAGGGCAGGGTCTCTGTAGATAAATACACCGCCACACACTTCTAGTGGGTCATAAGTGATGATTGAGAAGGATTATATTTATATGAGTCTATACATTGTTTTTAAGGAAAATCCTGCATAGCCTATGCCTTTAATACATTTAATTCCATATAAATCTTTGGATATACATTATAGATTTAATAACCTGTGAGAGCTGACACTTGTGCTGGACAGTCATGCTAGTGAGGTTAGAGTCATGTGTTCCACAGAGATGAGTCAACATGTTACTTGAACTGTCTTCTATGTCTCATCGCAATGATTTGAGGAGTGTCAGGAGAACTCCACATCAGGAGACAGTGTTATGTATTATAATATTAAATTGTTTTTCTGACAGAAAAAAGCTCATATTTCTTTTAAATCTCTGTTCAGTTTAGTGTTGTCATGGTCTGTCTGTTATATCACAGAGGCATGCTATTAAAACTCTAGACAAGATTTATTATTACAGCATCCCACAGAGTGCAAATATGATGAAATTGGGAGACAACATTAGAACAGGTTTTGTGTAGGTTGAGTGTAACCTTGCAATGTGTATGAAATGTGACAAAATAAAAGAAATACAAATCTAAACACTGTAATGCAACATTTTCTAAATTATCATCCTAATGAAGTGTGTGTCACAATTGAGGGTAAAATCAAGATGCCATATTTACTACGGTTTGGACTAAAAGCAACTTAATTTGTAGGAGACATTATGTTTACTTATAAACCTTTTTCTTTTAGAAAAAAAAAGGGTAAACATTTAATAATATCAGACAGGTTTTCTTGAAATACATTATTATGTAGTATGAAATAATACTTAACTTGCTTCAAGGTATAAGATATAAGAAAAATGTTTTAACACATTAAAAGTCACTGAAATCATGTCATCTCACCACAGTTGCAGAATATTTTGTTGATATTGACTGATTTCTTTAAAAAAGCAAATTTCACATAGTCACACAAGTGATTATTTGTTGTTTTCTTTAT